>NC_080089.1:66272507-66589125 GCF_950005125.1 Chionomys nivalis | reverse complement strand
GTGTGGGAAAGAGGGAAGAATGGCATCTGTAGTGCCTAAAGTCTCAAACAGCCCATTTGCAGGTTGTTTGGGATTATCATTTTTCTGTGGTGCCCTCAGGAGTGACACAATCTGACAGGCATGCACAAATTTGAATTCAGAGGGATGGGGGTTCAGATTCTGGTTCCGATTCCTCATGCCACCACACGACCATAGACGTACCATCTTCCACCTGGAAGCCGTGCTGTCTTGATTTCTCTTACCCCACTGAGTCTCCTGTGGTTGCTATGTAGCTGTCTGAGCCCAGTCACCTCACTAGAACCTAGGCTTTCTCACCATAAAAATGTAAAGTTCATTTCAGTAAATGGTTGGCCAGATAGTAGACCCCCAGAAATGTCTTGCTGTTACTCAACATTGTGAATACACTTAATGCCAATGGATTGTATACATAAGATTATTAATGGGATAAATTTGACTCTGATTTCAGTATACATACAGAGAGAAGCATTGCTATATCTGACATTGTCTTCTAATGCTCAAAAGTATCAACCACATCGTCAACAGTTTATAAACCAAGGACAGACAAACCACACTGACCTAGAGTCACACAGAATGTTAACCCAATAGACCTCATAAGTTCTCCATTCTGCTACCCCAAACTGTGTGCTCCATTCTACCCAGCCTGGGACCACCATCCTTATACTTGCCTGGATTCCCCCAAAGTACCTCCCCATCTTCCTGGGTGGTTTTGGCATCAGGGGACGTAGCAGTGGTGAAATAAGATCTACCTCTGGTGCCTGCAATCTGCCTAGTGGTGTCCAGGGCTCTTCCTGAGGCGGAGCCCTGCTTGGGCATCAAGGTAACTGAACAAGTACGATCTTGAGACAACCTTGTTTGTTCTTTGGCTCCTGTTTACAATGTGGCTGACTTCTAACTCAGCCACAGAAATGTCAGTCCTGAGTTGCTTTTGTTTTCACCCAAGCAAAACTGGACTTTCTAAAACTAATAACCGTCTTCCCTTATTTTCAAAACCATTTTTTTGAGCTTGAGGTTCTGGCCAAGTAGGTCACCACTCATTCTTTTGACTTGGATAATTGATTACTTTGAGTTGGGTTATTGATATTTCTGGAGCCTTCTGAGCGTCTCACTGTGAATTTTCGTGACTGTGATCTGGACAAGTGGTTTGTCTCAGACTTTTCTGATTTAAAATGTGTATAGAATGTCACTACTAACAGCTTTTGCTTTCTAGTGGAAGGGGAGGGGAGGCAGCAGATGGAGAGGCCTCCCTGCCCTGGGTGTGGCTTGTCAACAAAAAGCAGTAGACACCCGAAGAGCCAGGCGATCGAGCAGTAAGTAGTCTGGCAGAAAGAGCCCCTGGGGCTGCACACCGCATTCGACTTGCTTTTCTTTCCGTTATAGCAAGCAGACGAGACCCTGGATTTTGAAGAACAGATCTTAGAAGCCGCTAAGTCCATTGCTGCTGCCACAAGTGCCCTGGTCAAATCAGCCTCAGCAGCCCAGAGGGAGCTGGTGGCCCAAGGCAAGGTGAGTAAACCTGGGTGGCCAAGCCATGGGGCATCGTGGAGGAAGAGCCACTGAGCGATAGAGGAGAAATGTTCGGCTTGAAAAGGAGCTGCGTGTTGGGATCCTGTTGCTGGGATACAAGTCTTTTCCCCACCACTGAAAACCGTGCTTAAATCCCATGAGCTGAGTGAATGCTTTGGCTCCTAGGCTTCTCATCTGCTTCTCATTAGGGAAAACATCCCACCCACTCCAGGCAGTGATCAGGGCCTGAAAGAGACACTTACAGAGCCACTGTACATTAGGTTGTTTAAACTGTCAGCATTTGCTGGTGAACAACTTAGTAAGTGCTATAGTCAGGGGCTCTATAATCCCACTTCCCAACTCCAAATGCCTCTACTTGGTTTTAGAACCATCGAATGAATGCTGGCTAACTTAGCAGTTAGTGCCTTCCTGAGCCTGTGGCTCACACGACTGGTCTAGACTTAAATCTGAGATTCCCTCCGTCCGTATCATTGCCGTTAATCCAATCCACACATTTTATGCACACATTTTATGCACAGGCATAAAAATATCACTGCTTTTCAATATTTAAAATGTGTCCCATGTCCTGTTGTTCCATACATGGGGTCATCCTATCCAGGCTGGGTCTTGCTTAGAGCCTCCCGAATACAGAGGCTCTCCAGAAACCTCTTGAGTTGTAGATCTGAGGATGACTCGGTCACTTGTATGCATGTTATAAGGCCTTTGTTGCCCGTAGTCAAAGAGTTGGGTCAAGTTTTAGAAAACAGAGGAAGAGCTTTTCCTGACCAGTGAGTGTTCAGCTTCTACCAGGAAGTTTTGTGCATCTTGCTCTAAAGTACATGCTTGCTCTTCTTCTAAACCATCACATGGTATGTCATGCAAGATCACTGGATGTACATCTTCCCGCCCAGGGATGCAGGCTGACCCCTGGGCTTCTCAATGAATCTCTGTAGGTCCTGCCTGTGCTTGTCTTGCTGCACATTTTTATCAACTTGTTGTTGACTGGACAACCTATAGAGACACAGATAGATCATTGATGTATTCAGCTTCCTTCAGCTGTAGTAAAAGATGCTAGACAGATTGCTATATGCCCAAGAGTCTATTTTGAATGCAGTAGGTTTCCTGTCCTCCATGGCATTCAGTCTGTTCAGGCATTTAAAAGTTGGGAAAGGAAGTTCAGCTGATCTTGGGGGAGCTATAGAATTATATGAGGGTCTTGAGGATTTGCCTACACTCAGGAAGTATCTGTAACTATTGATGGATCCCCAATCTTGTTTTCAAACTGTGGTGCTCATCTCTTATCTCCTGCAGCAATACCCTGGAGATCTGGACAGCAAATCTCTCATTTGCTGTGATTTTTAAAGCAAAAACAGAGATGGGATTCTTTTCCTGAACCTCTTGTTCTTTCCACTACTGAGAAAATTTCCTTAGAACTAGGGTCTGCCCTAATTTGCATAGAGGGAAATACACCACCCTTTAGCATCTCCTCTGCCAGAATCTCACACCATGGCTTTTAGGGTGCGAACAGGAGAGATTTAAATTGCTCTTGACCTTTGAAGAAGGAGGCCTTAGTGTGTATAGCAAAAGAAAGGTAACAGAGCAAATCAGCCTCAACGAGAGCCCCAAACCATCATTGCCTGGAAATGTGCCATCAGCAGCCAAAGGGGAACCATTGGTGCATTGTCCTTTGTGTATATAAGGCCAGGCAGCACCAGCCAGCAGATACTGACCCAATGGATCTGTGGCTGGGATCCCGTGAGGGGGATGATTGGACCATTCCAAGGTCAGTGCTCTTGGTGAGGGTAACCAGACAGTGATGTATGTCTGGTTTCAGGGCACAAGAGGGTTTGGGGTGACTGCAGCTCACCTTGCTCATGGCAGACTTCCCTCCCCTGTTCAACAGGTGGGCTCCATCCCTGCCAATGCTGCTGATGATGGACAGTGGTCACAGGGGCTGATCTCTGCCGTGAGTCACCTTTTCCTTCCTCTTCATTTGCTTTGTGGATTCCCCCAAGGGAGGTTTGGGCCTTGGGTCACTTCTCTGTTGACTGTCCTCAGGCCCGGATGGTGGCAGCAGCAACCAGCAGTCTCTGTGAGGCGGCCAATGCCTCTGTTCAGGGACATGCCAGCGAGGAAAAGCTCATCTCATCTGCTAAGCAGGTTGCGGCTTCGACCGCTCAGCTGCTGGTGGCCTGCAAGGTGAAGGCCGACCAGGATTCAGAGGCCATGAAGCGGCTACAGGTAATGGTCACTGATGCTGGTGGGAAAATACTCCTGTTGGAGCGGGTAAGTGTCGCCAGAAGGGACCGTCTCACTTCCTTGGCATGACCCACCAGGCTTTCCATCCGCCAGCTCTGTCTCTCTGCAGCCTCATGCTCTGCCATCTGCATCCGTGTATCCCACAGCCACTGCCCACCGCATCCACACAGCACCTGGGCCTTCTGGGCTGGTGCCTGTGGACTGCCACTCACCTGGGATGGTCTAGCTTCTCACCAGCCCAATCCTGCTCATCTTCCGTGACTGAATTCCAAGTCACCTCTTTTGGGAAACTCTTTTTGACTCCGTCCTCTGTCCTGCCAGAGCCCCTGGCCTGGCCACTCTTACGGTCCCTATCCCATGGCACCTCTGCCTGTATTTTTCTGGGTCCCAGCTGTATCTCAGGTACCCCATCTTCATGGCACCTGACTCAGAGGCCCTCAGGTAGTGTTTGCTCAAGCAGAGAGAAAATGCCCAGAGGGGATTTCAGAAAGTTGCGAAAGTTTCCTTCCCGGAACCTAGAAAGTATGTTTATAACAATCAAGTTCTTCAACATACATACACATTGTTCTGATTGTTTAACATTGTTTGAGGGCTGTAAAGATGGCTCAGTGGGTAAAGGTGTTTTCTGCCAAGCCTGATGACCTGAAATGAGAACTGACTCCCACAAGTTCTCTTCAGACATCCACACGGCATGTGTGCTCACACACACACACACACACACACACACACACACACACATTATGTATATATACATACATATATATATATATATTAAAATAAAACTGTTTTAAACACAAGGGAACATTTGAATGAGAAACAAAACTGTGTTGCCTCAGTGCCCTCATACACAAAATGTTTGTTTTCCGTTCCTCTTGTCGTCTACATGAGATGATTGTGTCTGCTTGTGGTCATAGCAAGATACATCTGCTTCTCTGTTGCATACGTATCATCATATACATTCTTCCTCGAGGTGGAGACTCCATTTTTCAGTGATTGCATGGTTTTGCATCAGCTGATTACATCAGTTTCCCCCATGCTTCCGACATTGTATTTGTTTCCAGCTTTCTAGAGTTTTACTGTGATAAGTGTTATTATATAGATCGTTGGTATTGCTTCCAGGATCTGATATATACATCATGAATGAAACCATAAAGGGCAGAAAGTCCAGATGCTTCTTACAGACTCAGAAGTCTCCTATGATTTTTAAAATCCTTTTTTTCCTCTTGGATATGAGACTCCTAAGTATGGAAGATGCTCTGAGGAAACCACTTATGTTAGAGGCTGGGGTTTGAGGGTTAGGGGTGTGGCTGTCCAGCAGAGTGCTTGCCTAGCGTGAATTCAGCCTTGGATTCAGTCCCTCGTACCACATAAAACAGGGTTGGTGGTGTGAGCCTGTGAGAGCAGACCTAGAGAGGTGGAAGCTGAAAGATCAGGAGTTCAAAGTCATGGCTGTCCCTTAGACCTAGACTCTTGACTCTGAGAGAGATGGGCAAGGAACGTAGGAGATCTAGTGGCTCTTTCAACACCACTAAAAGATAATTCCAGACTGCAGCTGGCAGAAGACAGTTCCCTAGGGCCCTGCTCCCTGAAGGTTAAGATAAACTAGGGGGCTGAGGAGATGGCTCTGTGGGTGAGGTGCTTGCATGTACAGGCATGAGGATTTGAATTCCATTCCAACCCCCACATCAAAGCCAGACACAGAGGCCTGTGCCTGCAATCCCGGTGTAAAGAAGGCAGAAACCGGCAGATCCCTAGGCTCACTGGCCAGCCAACTTCTGACATCTATGTGCATGCACACGTGTATACTCAAACACATAGAAGAGTAAACTAGAACAGACAGAAGTCTGTAATAGAAAGATGGAGACTTCTCTTGACAGACTTACCTAGATCTGTCTCCAGCAGTCGCTTCATCCTTGTTCATAAAGTACAAACCTAGCTGTGACTTCAAGTCTATCCATAAAGTCCGCTACTCACAAGACTTAGCCCCCCTGCAAGAGCGGATGCTCCAGGCTTGTACATGCGTAGCCCCCCACTCCCTCTGGAAATCTTCAGTGAATCCCAACTCGGAGCAGCCTCTGTAGCAGGTTCTGAGGGCACAAAGAGTTTAATTATTAATAACTGCCCCTGTCCTCAAGTTGTTACTGCCCAGAATAGAGTTGTCCCAAGGATGGTAGGGATGGTAACAAAGTCATCAGAGAACGCCCAAGGACCTCGATAAGGGAACGTGAGCATTGCCATGACCTGCAGGAAAGCATGAAATCTGGCAAGACTTCAAATACATGTGAAGTTAGGGCCATGGGGCAGCGGTTTTCCAGACTAAGGGGGCAGCCCCTGCGTGGACTTCTGTCACAAGCATAAGCTGTTAGCTGTGTCTCATCATTCCCCTCCAGAGCATGTGCGGGCAGAGAAAGCTCAGTCAGTAACGCACTCACTTGGTAAGGATGAGGCCCTGAACTTGATCCCCAGAGCCCACGTAAGAAAGCTGAGCATAGCAGCGTCTGTTTGTAATTCCAGGGCTGGAAAGGCAGAAACAAAAGCATCCCAAGGGCTCACCAACAAGCCAGTCTAACCTAATTGGTGAGCTTCCGACCACTGAGAGGCCCTGTCTCAAAGGAAGTAGGTGGCATTCCTGAGGTTGTTCTCTGGTTTCCATATCTACACACATGCACCCATAAACAGACACATAAATGCATTTTTAAAAAAAGCTTATGTGGTCAGTGCTGGAGGAGTTGATGTGTAGACAGATGATGGGCACTTGCTGGCTCCAGAAAACTTCTGTGTTATGACTTCGTCTCGTGAACTTCATGTCTGTTCTTGCCAGGCCCGTGTGGCATTGCTAATGATGTCCCGTGTGTCTTGTTCCCTCTCTAGGCAGCAGGAAACGCTGTGAAAAGAGCCTCAGACAATCTTGTCCGTGCAGCCCAGAAGGCAGCATTCGGCAAAGCTGACGATGATGATGTTGTCGTGAAAACAAAGTTTGTGGGAGGCATTGCTCAGGTGAGTGGCTAAACCCACAGTAATGTGCAGCTGCCAGACAGCCAGCTAAACAGTGCCTTACACAGGCTGCAAGGTCCTTTCTTCTTATGAAGCCATTTAGGAAAGGCGTGATGTTTCTGCCATGTTTGAGACCCAGACTACACCTTATCCTCCCTCCCTAGATGTTGCCCCTGGCAACTGGGTCCAAGGTGGCATAATTACCACCCTCAGTGTCCCATCTGTCAGGAAGAGGGAAGAAAGCAAGCACTGGAACTTACAAACCTCACTTCCTGTCCCATACTGTTGGTTAGTACACAGTCACACAGGACGATGGGAAATGTGGGGTTCTTCTCCGGGTAGCCATGCATCTAGCTACAATCTAGCTTTTCTGTCACAGAGAAAGAAAGGAACAGACAGACTAGCCTAGAGTAGAGCAGGGTGTCTTTGGGACTGCCGTCCTGGCCGTTCTCCACTGGACCAGTTAGCTAGTACTCCTCAGTTTTGACCTTAGAAGCATGAAATGCGTGCATTCTGTCCTCTGTATCTATCCACAACTTTCGCATCCTGGGATTCAACCAACAGTGGCTTGAAGATATTCAGGAAAAACTGCAGCTGTACGGAACGTAGGCAGGCTGTTTTTCTAGTCATTCTTTAAATGATACAGTTTGGCTATATGTGTGTGGTGTTCGCATTACGTTCAGTCCTATAAATCACCTGGAGATTATTTAAAATATGCAGAGGGAGCTAAGGAGATGGCTTAGTGGGTAAAATGCTTGCCATTCATGCATGAAGGCATGTGTTTGGTCTCCAAATCCCATGTTTAAAGAAAATAGGTGTGGTGTGCACATATGTAATACCAATGCTGAGGAGGCAGAGACAGCCTGAGAGACACTGTCTCCAGCATCAAGCTGGATGGCTCCCTGAGGAACAACAGTCAGAGTTGACCTCTGGCCTCCACACACACACACACACACACACACACACCGATGCACATGTGCACCTATACACACACGAACCTGCCCATATGTGTATACATGCATACACTCACTAAATAACTAATTAAAACAGGAGGAGATAAATAGGTTATATGCAAATACTATGCTGTTTTGTATGAAGGACTTAATCCTCATGGATTCCGGGATCTAGTCAGAGTCCAGGAATCCGTTCCTGTCAGAGACTAAAAGGCGACTCTATATGAAGGCTGCCTAGTAGTTGAGGGTCCTAGCTTCAGCTTCCTACACACCTTGCTCCATCCTTCTCTACTACCTGAGTCACTGCCATGACCCACTCCTCTCAGCCTCAGACCCCTCATTGTACATACGGGACTTTCACAGGCTTGCCATAAAGGGGATGCTATAGACAAGTATAGACACCAGGCCTGATATGGATGCGGGAGATGTTTGCTGCTAAGTCCCTACCTGCTCAGAAGTCAGCTTGGTTTTTTCTGATTAACTGAGTCTCAAAAGCCAGCCATGGTGTAGATAGAGCTTAGCTCAGAGCTAAGAATGCTGCTCCTGACCAGTATCGTGGCTCAGCAAGTAAAGATGCTTGTAGGATAAAGCGCTTGTCACCAGGCCTGGAGACCTGAGTTCAATCCCCAGGACCCATGTGCTGCACGTAGAGAGCTGATTTCTGCACGTTGTCCTCTGACCTCTACATGTGTGCTGTGGTTGTGTGCTGTGGCACCTGCACACACACGCTACACACACACAATAAATAAATGGTTTATTTTAAGAGGAATGTTCTTCTGTATCCATCATTGGAGGGCCCAGGGAAGAAGAGGCCTCCAGCAAAGCTTCCCATCCCGTTCCATCTTACTCTTGTTTCCCTCCAGATCATCGCAGCCCAGGAAGAAATGCTAAAGAAAGAGCGAGAGCTGGAGGAAGCCAGGAAGAAGCTGGCCCAGATCCGCCAGCAGCAGTATAAATTCCTACCCACCGAGCTGAGGGAGGATGAGGGCTAGTGCCTGCCCACAATGGCGAGCCCCAGGAGGTGGTGCCACCCCCCAACAAGAACTGGACAGAGCAGTGCTCCCAAGAGCCAGGCACTTCCTGGAAACTGCTGGCCCTCCACCTGGAGTCTCTTTCTCACTCCTCGGTCCTGTTACCACCGACTGCATGACCATGACCTCACGGTACAGTGTCCCACCCACAGCCCCTCCAGCTCCCCTCGTGCCTCGCTTTATCTCAGGAGAGAGGGGCGCACATTTCATGGACTGTTACCAAAAAGAGAGAAGTCAGTATTATGTCGTTCTCAGACACCTTAGTCTTTGTCCTCCAAGACTGCTCCAGGGCCTCTGTGACATCGCCACACTATGAAAAAGAACAACAATCGTGGCCCACAGGACTCGTCAGTATCGCGGACACAGATATTCTCTCGCTAGAGAGAAGACAGAAGCTGGAGTCGGACACTCTGAGGAAAGCCAGAAACGCTCCCAGGTGGACTTTGGGTCTGGCGTCACAGAGGTCCTTGTAAGTTTGGAGCACTGATTTGCCCACGGGGGTGAAGAGCCCCTGCCCCGTTTGCACGCTTTTCTTGCCTCAGTGTGTAAGCTACTTGTACAATCTACACCCATCTTGTATTCTTGTGACCCAGAAAAAAATGGAAGTTATTTTATTTTTTTTCTCTCTCCGTAACCCAAAGGGCAGAGTTGTGGAAGGTGGTCAGGGTTTAGGTGGGCAGGGGCCCGAATAAAATCCTGGGCTCCTTACTCTGCAAGGCTGTTTTGGTTCATGCAAATGAACACACACAAACTGTGTCCCTGATGAGTCTCAGCACAGCACCCCCTGGAGGAAAAATCAAGAGGGATTTAGTTGGGAATGAGGAGCCTTCCACCTTCAAGCCCCGTTATCAGCTCCTATGCTCTTAGCAGGGTCCAAGTTCAAGGTGGAAAGCTGTCTGTTTAGAACTTTCTCTGCTCTTCCATCCCCAAGAGGGTATTTCCCACCCTGTATCTTACTACATTATAGATCCATGAGTTTACATTTGATCTGAGCCCCTACCTAAGATGATGGGTGAAGGATAAATGGCCTATGGCCAAGGGCCTAATACCAAGCAAGCCTGGCAGATTTCAATGAAATCATGAAGGGAAAATCAGAGTTAGTAGGGACACACTGAGGCTATAGTTTAGCTGGTAAAGCTGGTAAGAGTGTTTGCCTGGCTAGCTGGCACAAAGCGGGTTCCATCGCTGGCATCACCTAAACTCGGTGTGGGGGCACATGTCTACAACCCCAACACTGGGGAGATGAAGGCAGGAGAATCAGAAGTTCAAGATTATCCTTGGCTACACAGTAAGTTAGAGGCTAGCCTTGGCCACGTGAGACCCTGTCTCCAAAAGGGGCAAAAAAGGTAATAGCGGCATATGGTTTTCAAGACTGAGGGCTGCTGAAGGCAGTCCTGTCCCTTAATGATCTGAAGCCAGTACCGCCGAGTGTGTTATACTTAGCATCTAGACCCAGATTGCTACCAAAGAAGAAATATTGATAGTCTGATGGAAAAAAAAAATGCCCTTCAACCTGACCAGGAGAGTCTTCTCCCCTGTGTCACAGTTTTAAAATATAATTAAATTCAGCAGCTTCCCAGATGTATAGAGACTTATGAGTGCCCCCCCATGGGCATTCTTTTCAGACAGGTAGAAGAATATACAGAGTGGGGTGTGGGTGGAGAGCGCATATGGAGGGAAAGAGGGTGTGCAGGCTTCAGATCTGGTAGAGGAGGATGCTGGGGAGCCCTGGGTGCTCATGGGAAAGCAGATGGTCTTGCTCACCGTCTTTCAGTGGAACTCTTCATGTCTCTGCTGGGGGCTTTCCAAAGCTATTAAGTCAAACCCAAAAGTTCACGATCAGGATGTGATAATGACCTCACGCAATAGAACAGGAAGCCCTCCTACAGCCAGCTCACCCTCCTTCCTGTAGGGTATGCTTCCAGGCAGAGTTCTCTGTCCTTGCCCCGGGGCTGTTAAAAACCTTCACAGAAGTGAATACTGGAGGAAAATCTCTAACAACTGAAAAGCAGAGGGCTGTCCTTTCTGGCTGTGCGGAGTGTTTCAGGAGAACGGGAGTCAGGGCTCCTGTCTGGACCAGTGTGCCGCTAGGAACTTGGCGGGGAGGTGGTTCCCAGGCATCACCTGCTGTGGTCCTGTCTCACCTGTCCCTTGCTTGTCCATGCTGCGTCCATGTTTGTGAAAGTCCTTGTAGCTGGGTCTCTCCTTATTTCATAAAATGGACGAAATACTGAGCTATGGCCATTACTTGATAAATGTTGCTGGTGGTGCCCTCAGGCACCGAGGGGACTTCTGGCTCCTAAGGCAGAAAGAATACAGATGCAGTGAGTTGCATTTTGGAGTAGTTTCAAAGAAAAGTGGCCCGAGGCCCGGAGTGTAAACCGCATCCCTCTGTGAGGGAGGGGCTAGGTATGCAGATGAGTGCTCTCCTACCTCTATCCGCAGAGAGAAGCTGCTGTTGGGTTTGGAATTCTTAGGCTGATCTATCTGTCCAGAATTTCCATTTTCGATGATCAAAAGAGGGATGTGTTCGGTGACTGGGGAATTCCATCTAGCTTGCTTCTTTGGATCGGGATTCAAAAGACATGTTTGTTCAGACAGCCCTGGGTAGCACTTCCACTGGCCAGTTGGGGGTAGTCTTAGAAGTCATTATCAACAGATAGTTAAGACCTAGCTAGTCTGCCAGTTGTCGCTGTGGTTTTCAGAGGCAGCTGCCCAGGCTCCCGTCTGTGCACAGCCTTTCATAGCTAAGCCACCAACAGATCTGCTGGTGTATACGCTTAATCCAGAAAAGCCCCTAAGCTGCTCACCAGAGTCATCTGCTTGTCTTCTGCGTACTCTACCAGCTGGGGAGAGTGCAGGCAACCGAAGCCAACCCCTCATTTGTTGAAAACAGTATAACCAGGTGTGGTGCCATACATTTATAATCCCAACACTTGGAAGGTGGAGGCAGGAGGATCAAGTTTAAGGCCAACCTGGGCTGGGTAGCAAGCCCTGTCTCAGAAAACCAAAGGCTAGTGGGTGTAACTTAGGGTTAGAATGGTTGCCTAGTAAGCGCAAGGCCCTGGGTTCATTCCCAGCAGCACACATGCAAAGTATAGCCAAAATATTCCACTACCTAAAAGGATGTATCTCCTCCCCCCCCCCCCCCCCCCGCACCACCCTGCCTCCTAAGTGACTTCAGAACCAAAACCTCACTGAGGAACCAGGGTGGAGGT
This sequence comes from Chionomys nivalis, assembly GCF_950005125.1. Classification (NCBI taxonomy): domain Eukaryota; kingdom Metazoa; phylum Chordata; class Mammalia; order Rodentia; family Cricetidae; genus Chionomys; species Chionomys nivalis. The sequence goes on along the minus strand of NC_080089.1, from coordinate 66,577,146 downwards.
GGTAGGACCAGCTCTCTGCTCTCCCTCTTTCCTCTCTGGCAAGTGGTCCCCCAAATCTCCCTGAGCTCTGCAATTGCAGGCTATGGCAGCACCTCTGGGATGTTTGGCTTAAGATCCTAGCACAGATTGCCTATGGGGTCTGCTCTGACCCCTAGAGGAAACAAGCACTCTGCAACCAAGGGGACAGATGCTTCTAAGAGATTTAGCAAATACAAGAAATCCAAAGGAATAATTCACTTTCAGGCTGAGAGGCAATAGTCCCCAGAGTCCTGAAAGCCAGAGGTCTTGGTGGCATTGGTCTTACCTCTCCACCAAGTCCCTCCCAGAGGGTTATCTGTTAGGGAGGGCACCCTCTGCAAACCCCCAACACCACTGTTCCACTGCTCTGAGTTTGTGCCTGGTGTGTTGAGGTTATGGTCATTGGGAATGAGCGTGAAGACGGACCTTCTGCTCGTCTGCAAATACCGTGAAAAGCTGATACTTTTCTGTGAAGTGGGCTAGCTTTTATCTGGTCTCCCTGGAACCCAGCTCCCTGCCTAACAGGAAGCAACAACATGCAAACCCCTCTACAGCCGTGCTCACTAGAAGACAAGAAAGAGAAACTCTGCCCTTGTCATAATGTTTAATCACATAAATTAATTTATCTAATCACATAAATTATTTTTTTTATTCATCAGAAATAAACTTTTAAAGGAATGAACTTGTGTGAAAGTTTAATGGCAATGGGAGGGAGACAAAAAAGAGGGAAGAGAGTGTCTTCTTCTTGGGGAAGATATTATTCTTTAAGCCAACCATCTCCATAGTAACCAAAGATGTGGAGGGGAGGTGTATGAGAGCGAGGGATAAGACCGTAGTCAACCAGAAGGCCACAGGGTGTCACCCAGTTCTTTTCCACTTTGCTGATGCCAGAAGCTAGCTTGAATAGGAAGGCGTTGTTTCTTCTTCACTTTGAAAGAACTAGGCTTCCTGAACAGGTAATTTGGCCTTTTGCATGTCACTGGAAGACAGAACACCTAAATCCCAAAGGGTACGATGGGACACTTGGCCTGGAGACCACCACAGGAAGATTGGGTTCATTTGTGACAGCTGAGGCCAAAAATGTCACCTCCAGCCTTCCTTCCTGTTTGAAGGGGTGGATCCTTGGCCAGGACTCCTTGTTGTCGGGACAGCCAGATTTAGAAAAGTATGAAGCATTCCTAATCTGCAAGATGGGGTTGTCCAAGAATTGCCATAGCAACCAAAAGTGACATTGGGATGGCCATCAACTTTTAAGAGGACTCTTAAAGTCACGCTCGCTAAGCCAATTGATAAGACTTAATAATATTTCTGACTTAATAAGAACGACAAAGGTGTTAGTTAGGGCTGACCACCACACAAACAGAAGTGAGGAGTCTGAGGCAGACCAGGAAATGGGGTGGAAGTCTTCTGAGTGTCAGCCCTGAGCTACCAGACATACCTCAGGGCTCAGCCGTCCAGGAGAGGCCGGTGTATGGTCATTCTTCAAAGGGACATCCTGAGACTCAGGCAGGCAGGAGGTATCTGGGTTAGGTTGGCTGCTGCCTATCAAAACTCACATCCTCTGTGCAGAAAATCAACTCCAGTCAAAAAGCCAACAAGGACCACACCTGCGAAACCCAGCACCTGCTGTGCCCAGGACATTGGAGCCCAACTCACAGTCCCAGAGATGACCACAATTCAGAGAATACAAATACCTGACTCAGAGAAATGGAAATAATAGGGTACTGCTTTGACGGTAGGAAAGGCTTCCCAAAGGAGGCCACAATATAGGGACCATGAAAGTAACCCTTGACCCAGAACTTTGGGGAAACAGGTTCTCGCTCTGAAGGGAAAGGCTTCCTGGAGGATGGCATTTGCCTGGTTTCTATACACTGGAGTTTCACAGGCGTGAAGGGGTGATGCCTCAAGCGGTAGGGTCGTAAGGGTGACAGCCTGGGTTTAATGAGACAGTGACTTAGAGGAACAAGGAACAATTTAGTGAGTCCAGAGCTTAGAGAGGTACAGAGAGAAGGGTCCCAGAGCTCTTCAAGGAGGGGATGCAATAGGGGGAGGGAACTACCACCAGCGAGGACAGGGAAGCAGATGTTAGGGAACTCACACTCTGGTACCTCCATTTATTCCTCATAACAAGACACAGGTAGTCTATCCCCAAGTGGTAGCTCTAAGGCCAAAGCACAGAGGAACTGGGCAACTACCCCAATTTACAAAGCTATTAGAGCTGGGATTTCCCAGCTACTCTGCTAAGGTTACCCACTAACAAAGGACAAAGTTCCAAGTCGGTTTTTCCAAATTCATGGTTTGTTTGTCTGAAGACCTTTTAAATTCTTAATTCTTTGATAATTTCCTACAGTATGTATTTTTAAAGATTTATTTATGTTTTTATTTCTGTGTATGTAAGTGTTTTGCCTGTGGGTGTGTATGTGTGTTACATTCATGCCTGTTACCTGCAGAAGTCAGAAGATGCCACTGGATCCCAAGGAACTGAAGTTACAGATGGTTGTGAACCACTCGTTTGGTGTTGGGAGCCAAAGCTCAGTCCTCTGGAAGAGCAGCCAGTGCTCTTAGCCACAAGCCTCTCCCCAGTCCTTTTATGATATATCATCACATCATTTCCCATATCCCAACTCCCCTGAGATCCTCTCCCATTCCTACCCACCCACCTTCATGTTCTTTTTTTTCTCTCTTAATAAGAAAAGACTCTAAAAAATGCAGAACTTGATTCGTGTTGAACAACCGCTCCTGAGCATGGGGCCTGCCCTGGAGTGTGGGGGATATACCCAGTCACTCCACTGAAGAAAATCATTTCCTCCCAGCTCCTGTCATTTGTGAATAGCTTCTTGGCTACGGTTGGGACTTTGCGCTCACTCGTCCTCTGTCCTGATGGCATTTTGTATGGCTCGAGCTTGTGTAGATCTTGCGTGTGCTGGTATAATCTCTGTGAGGTCATGTGTGTGTGCTGGTATAGTCTCTGTGAGGTCATGTGTGTGTCTGCCCTTGCTTTGTCTGGAACATCATCCACCACATCTAGTTCTTACAATCATCCCACCCCTCTTCTTCACAGGTCCCCGAGCCTCGAGAGCCAGGATATGATAGACATCTCATTCAGGGCTGAGCACTCCAAAGCATCCACACACTGTCCAGTTATGGGTCTCTGTGTTTATCACCATCTACTGCAAAAAGACGATTCTCCAGTGAGAGTTAATAGCAGCATGGCGTTAGTTCTTTTATTGCTATCTTCGTTTTATAGAATAATAAGAGTAGGTTTTCCCATGGGCCCATGATCCTGGTCTCATCAGTACTATCAGGCATGAGTTCCATTTCATGGAGTGGGCCTTAAATCCAATCAAAATGGTTGGTCACTCCCCTAACGCTCGTACCACTCTTCACCTGTAGGCTATCTCACAGGCAGGTCAGTGCTGTAGCTCATAGGATTCGTAACTGGGTGAGATTGATGGTTGCTTCTCTCCAGTGGTGTGTATAGCACTTCTAGCTCCATGAATGCCAGCCAATAGGGGGAAAGCTTCCAAATGAGTGCCGACTAGGTTTCTCCATGTTCTGTGCCATAAGATGTGGCATCTTCAGCAGTAGGTCTTACTGTCAAGTTGTAGACGGTAACCACAGCATTGGCAATAGCCTGTAGTGTTTAGGGTGTGTGTCTATGGGACCCCTTCGACCAACAAAACAAAAAGATGTAACCTACTCCTGGCACTAGGGGTTTTATTTGGTAGCATAGGATGTACTGTCTTCCCCACTATATAGTGTCTCCATTTAAATCCCTTTGAATGTGCATGTATTTTAGAAAGCCTCTACAGTAGTAGGTTTTCATATCAGATTTAAAAATACATTTGTGTGTGTGCATGTGTGCATGCACACCATGTATATGAATGCCGCATGCATGTGTGGAGATCAATGGACAAACTTGGATGTTGGTCCTTGCCTTTCACCTTGTTTTAGACTAGGTCTCTTGCTCTCTGCTGTATACACCAGGCTACCTGGGCCATGCAAAGCTCATGTTTTAACTGTCAGTCTGTGAAGTGAAGATTCGCTATGAAGTCCTGCCCTGCAGGAAAGAAATCATGCAGACAGACGTTGGGAGAAGGACTGAGGAGGGGACCATACATACATGTGGCAGAGCCTGGGTCATGCTAGAGACTCCTGAGCAATGAGGGATGCTGGGGCAGGGAGGGAGGGGAGACCACAGGAGCAGAGGACCATTCCATTCCGTGTATGTTTGCGGCACGAAAGGGGCATCCAGAGGTCACTGACTAAGCACCTTCCTCTGCTGCTCAACCGCTGATGGAGTCCCACTGGGTGTGTCCACAACCCTACTTCAGAGTCCTTTTTTCAGACCATAGGTTTTTTTTTGTTTTTTTTTTTTTTTTGGTTTTTTGAGAAGCTTTTTTTTTTTTAAGTTTTATATTTGCTGGGTGGTGGTGGCACATACCTTTAATCCCAGTACTTAGGAGGCAGAGGCAGGAGGATCTCTGAGTTCAAAGCCAGTCTGGTCTACAAAGCAAACTCCAGGACAGCCAGGACTGTTTCACAGAGAAACCCTACCTCAAACAAACAAAAAACAACAAAAAAACTAAAAGTTGTATGTTTGCTTGCATGTGTGCGCATCTTTGTGAGTTTAGATACACTGCAGAGGCCAGAGGGCATTGGGTTCCCCAGGACTATAGTTACAGGTAGTTGAAAATTATGGGCTGCCTTCCATGCTAGGATCCATATTCTACCAGTGTGCCATGGTGACTATGACTGAGAGACATTGACCTGGGGGTTTTCATTTGAACATCCTTCACCCTGAACACAACAGAATTGCTTGCCCTGAGTCCCCCAGAATAAGAAAGCCTCCGGCCTTGTGCCCAGGGATAGATGGGTGCTGAAGACAGGATGACCTATCCAGGGACATTACCTAAGAAAGTCAATACAAGGCTCAAACACTTGGGGTCATATTCAGAATTCCCTGTCAATTCCAGCTTGGAAAAAGAGGTCTGATTCTCTTCAGCTGAGATCTCAGTGTTGCAGGAATGCTTCTGATTTCATTGAAAGGCTGACTGTGTTCCACAGACATTTGGACCTTGAGGAACCCAGGGTATAAAGAGACCTGCATTCCCAGCCTTCTAACATTGGGACTGACAGAGAAGCAGAAAGGGAAGAGCCTGACTGATGTCTCCTCAGCTCCCAGGGCTCCATAGAAAACCTTCCTTCCTTCCAAAGACCTGAGGCTCTGGAGAAGTCAGTCCCTCTTCCACTGTAGGCCAAGGCTAGAAGGACCCAGAGCTTCAGGGATGGACAGGAGCTCAGGCTGAGCAGGACAGGGGCTAGAGCTGACCTTCAAAGGCAGCCAGGGAAGCAATTAGCAGATAGTGGCGGTGAAGGATGTTTGGGGCTGCAAGGGTGGGGGTGGGGAGGAAAAGACCATGAAAGGCTAAAACAATAAACTTTTGAAACAGATCACCTGCCAGCCCTACAACTTAGAAATCAGAGCCTTATCCCAAAGGGAAGAAGAGAGACACAGTGAGCCCCACACCACTGCCTCTTAACCTCAAGGCCATGGTCTTCAGACCTGTAGATCTGATACATCAGGAACATGACAGCCCTGCCATGTGGACTGTGCCCTAGAAGGGAGCCATATTTGCCGATGTAGTACATGCTAGCTGTACAGTTTCAAGCTCCAAGCTGTTTTCCAAGCACATGAAGAGTACTCTCCTCATCCCAGATGGTTTGGGCCATAGGGGGCAGTATGGTTCCATGGGACATGAATAGAGTGTCCCTGTTTCTCTGAAAGGAACAAAAAAAAAAATGTTTCTAGAAGGAATTTAAGAAGTGAAATGTCAGTGAATAGCTATGGGTGCCTCTAAAACTGCTCGAGGGCTTCGAGACACTCGTGTGCATTCAGTATCACCAGGGTCATGGTGCTATCATGTCAATACTTTTGTCCTTAGGGAGTCTCTCTGTTTGTATGGACTAGGGACAAATGCTGTGGGAACCACACCTTGGATGTATTGGAGTCCTACTCCATAATCTCACTAGAATTATCTCTTGCCTATATTTATATCTCTGAAACAACCCCTTCTGTGTCACAGGCAGGGCTTACATCCTGCCACCTGTATCCTCACCAGCTTCCAAAGCTATGAAACTTAGACAAGACAGAGAGCCTAGGTGAAGGACGTGAGTTTGTGGCCGGTGTTTATGAGCTGTTTGAGGGCCCTCTGATTTGAACTTGAACACACAACAGAAAGGTTGTTCCTGAACAGCTGCCACCCACCACAGCTGACTCCTTCCTTCCTCTTCTTATCCCCACCCTAGCATGGAGTAACATGACTGCTCAAAATAGCTTTTCCAAAGAGTGCTTTCCTAGGGCTCCCTTCCTAACACAGCTTCCAGGAAGCACAGCTTGATCCTTACTGGGCTGCACCTCCTCGTCATGCTCTCCACGGACAAGCGAAACCCGAAAGACGGAATCCTTTAGTGTTCCTAGTGCTGGGCTGACACCAAACCAAAGGCAGTGTAGGGAGCAAAGGGTTTGCTCACTTGCAATTCCACCTCACAGTTCGTCATCAGAGGAAGTGAGGTCAGAGATTCAAAGCAGGAATCTGGAGGCAGGAGTGGAAGCAGAAGCAAAGGAAGGATGCTGCTACTGGCTTGCTCCCTATGGCTTTTCTTATAGCACCTAGGATTACCAGCCCAGGGGGGCACTTCCCGCAGTGAGCTAGGCTCTCTCACATCAATCATCAATCAAGAAAATGCCCGAAAGACTTCCCTACAGGTCAATCCTATGGAGGTATTTTCTCAACTATGATTCTTTGTTCCCAATGACCCTAGCTTGGGACAAGTTGACATGAAAACTAGTCAGCAAAGTATCCAACCCAAAGGACGTTGTTACTGAAATACAGAAACGACTTCAGCTGGTGTGACCTGGTCTCTAGAAGGTGGTACTCATGTCCTGAACCCACAGAGGGTCATCTAGAAGAGAAGTCAGGGGAGCAGAGAGAAAGGTTTCTTTAATAAACCTTGCAGGCCCCTAGACCATAGGCACTTGCAATTCAACACCCAGGCTTGCTTTCTTTGCTACTTAGAGACAAGAGGGAAGCAAAAAGGACATTCGAGAGCTTTGGGCTTCAGAGCCATGGCTTTGAGTGAGTGAGTAGCTTTCAAGACCATTGGGAATGCATGATTAACATTCTGCTTAACTCACCCACTTCCTTTCAAAGTGAACAGTGTCTACGGAGATGACCGGAAACCAAGGGTGCTCTAAGTCAAGGACGCTACAATCCCTCCTACTAGTGGTTGGGTCTGAACTATGTATATACCCTGGTTATTCTGAGGGGAGAAAGAAATGTCTGCTGGAGGTATTGGACTCTCTCTCTCTCACAGCCCTGATGAATGAAGAAGCTACTTTTAGCCATAAGGATAAGCAGCCTCAGGATGGATTCTGCCCCAAATATGGCAGAGTGAAAAGAATCAAGACTCCCTATCTCTAGTTACTTTTTTGATCAGCTTCTCTAACAATTGTGAGTGTAAAACACATCTTTTGCTCCAAATGTAGTGTTATAGTACAACTGTTTAATCCAGGTCTGACATGATCATCCCATTGCCATCTTGGAGTAGAAATAACCATGCCTTATAGCTATAGAGCTGAAATAAAGAGATGCTGGGAGGTAAGTCTATAGTAATGATAACGGAACTATTGACAATCCTTAATAGAAGCGTGGGGGAAGCTCATAGGCTCTGCACCTTTGATTTTAGCAATTACTGCCTCCTGCACCTGCCCCCTTGCTCCTCTCTTCCCTCACCTCTGGATGCACGCGATCTTGGGATGTGTTCAACATGGAAGACTGGCTGAAAGGGGGACTGCATAACTCGCCTGCCATGAGACCGTCATTCATGACAAACTGGGGTGGTTTCTCAGAAAAAATGGGATCAACCTACCCCTGGACCCAGCAATACCACTCCTGGGAATATACCCAAGAGATTCCTTATCATATGACAAAAGCATTTGTTCAACTATGTTCATAGCAGCATTATTTGTAATAGCCAGAACCTGGAAGCATCCTAGGTGTCCTTCAATGGAAGAATGGATGGAGAAAGTGTGGAATATATACACATTAGAGTACCACTCTGCAGTAAAAAACAATGACTTCTCGAATTTTGCATGCAAATGGATGGAAATAGAAAATACTATCCTGAGTGAGGTAACCCAGACCCAAAAAGAAGATCATGGGATGTACTCACTCATAATTGGTTTCTAGCTATGGATAGGGGGCCTCTGAGTCTATAATATGTGGTCCTAAAGAAGCTAAACAAGAGGGCAAACCCAAGGAAAAACATATAGTTATCCTCCTGGCTATGGGAAGTAGACAAGAGTGCCGGGCAAAAAATTGGAATCTTGGGGGTAGGGTGGGATGGGGGTAAGGGGAGATAGAGAGAGAAAAGTGTGAAGGAGAGGATGAGGGGAACTTGGGGAAACGGGATGATTGGGGATATAGGAAGGTTGGATAGGGGAGCAGGGAAACTCATATCTTAGTTAAGGGAACCACCTAAGGGTTGGCAAGAGACTTGAACTTGGTGTGGCTACCAGATGCCCAGGGCAATGTCCCCAGTTAGTTCCTTGGGCACCTGAGGATAGGGAACCTGAAATGATCCTATCCTATAGCCATACTGATGAATATCTTGCATATCACCATAGAACCTTCGTCTAGCGATGGATGGAGATAGAGACAGAGACCCACACTGGAGCACCGGACTGAGCTCCCAAGGTCCTAATGAGGAGCAGAAGGAGGGAGAACATGTACAATGAAGTCAGGACCACGAGGGGTGCACCCACCCACTGAGACAGTCGGACTGATCTATTGGGAGCTCACCAAGGCCAGCTGGACTGTGACTGAAAAAGCATGGGATAAAACCGGACTCTCTGAACATGCCGGACAATGAGAGCTGACGAGAGGCCAAGGACAATGGCACGGGGTGTTGATCCTACTTCAGGTTCTGGCTTTGTGGGAGCCTAGACAGTTTGGATGTTCAACTTCCTAGATCTGGATGGAGGGGGGAGGACCTTAGACTTTCCACAGGGCAGGGAACCCTGACTGCTCCTGGGACTGGAGAGGGAGGAGAAGAGGAGTGGGGGGGAGGGGGAGAGGGGCGGGAGGAGGGGGAGGGAAATGGGAGGCGGGGAGGAGACAGAAAATTTTTTTTTTCAATAAAAAATTGTAAAAAAAAAAAAAAGAATTTCAAAGGTTTAGTTCCTTATGGTCATGGCAGGGACCATGGAGGCACATAGACAGACATGGTGCTGGAGAAGCTGAGAGTTCTACGTCTGGATCTGCAGGCAGCAGGAAGAGAGAGACACTGGTCCTGGCTTGAGCTCTTGAAATTCTAGAGCCCACCCCCTCTCACCCTCTTCATCCCCATGACAAACTTCCTTCAACAAGACCACACCTACTCTAACAAGGCCACACCTCCTAATCCCTCTTAAGTAGTACTACTCCCTAATGACCAAGCATTTAAATATATGAGCCTATGGACACCATTTCTATCCCAACAACCACTTCTGCCATGTAACTGACTTCTATGCTAGCGTACATAGAGTGACTTCTCCCCTCCATCCTTCTTCTCCAGCAGCTTCTGAGGTTTAGAGCAGCATACCCTGGGTTGTTGTTTTTTTTTTTCCCCTTTCTTTTAGACTATTACAACTGTCCTTGAAATTCCCTTTGAATCCATTCTTAAATTCTTTCATTAAATGAGACCAAGAACCACAAGAAGGGACCCAGATTTTCCCAATGTCAGTTTTACCTAATAGTCACAGAGATGTTAGGTCAGATACAGCGGTTAGTAGTGAATGGCTATTCTGAAAACTAGAGATAACTCAAAATAAAATCTATAATCTATTAGACATAATTTGACTGGAGAGTCAGGAAGATCTTCCACACAGATGGGACTTCTAGAGGAAATCCATTCCCACCTCAATTCTTCCAGGCTTTCCTACTCAAATTCATTTCTGCAATAATTAAGCCAGCCCACACCGGCTACAGAGACCAGTCATATAGGAAAATACCAGCAAGTATTTGGCCGTACATAAAGTATTCTACAAAGTTTTGTTTGAAAGCAATCTTGAAGATGTAACCATTTGTCCCAGTTGGTAAAGTACCTGCCAAGCAAGAATGAGGACTTAAGTTTGGATCTCAGCAATGAGTTGGGAAGAGGGGACAGATGGGACTGGAGGATCCCCAGGATTCACCAACCAAATCTAGCCAAACAGTGAGTTCCACTTTCAGTGAGCAACTGTCTCAAGAAACAAGGTGGTGGTGCACGTCTAATCCTAGCACTTTGGAGGCAAAGACAGATCTCTTTGACTTTGAGGTCAGCCTGGTCTACAGAGTGAGTTCTAGGATAGCCAAAGCTACACAGAGAAACCCTATCTCAAAAAAAAAAAAAGTAGAAAGTAACTAAAAAAGACATCAACCCTGACCTCTGAACTTTATATGCACAAGAGCATGTTGGACTGGGGTCCTCTGTAAGAGCAGTACCTGCTCTTAACCCCTGAGCCATTTCCATGCACTTCTAGAACAAAGTGTTGATAATGCCTGGACTCCAGAAGTGAGTAAGTGTTAACAGGCTCAGTGCAGACAGCAGAAGGAGCAGACAGCAAGGTTCCCTGGCCTCTCCTGTGACTAACTTAATGGAGGCACAGGACTTCCTATTTCCTGCCATGTAGTAAGCCTGAATGAGCTACAGAGTCTGTAGCCCTCACCTACAAATCAAAGCATCTGAGGAATGTCTGGTATTCAGGGTATGTGGTGTGATTTTGGGGGCTCAGTACCAAGCTGCCTGTTCAGCTTCTATCCATCTCCTTTGTTGTTAGTGGCAGGGAGAGTGGAGGGTGGACATGCTCAAAATATATTTTATACAGGTGTGAAATTGTCGAGGCATAAATCAAAGATATTCTGGGTAGACAATTAAGTGGAGAAGAAGTCAGGAAGACAGCTGATGCCCACTTCTGATGTCCATACCACTGCATGAGCGCGCACACACAGAGGAGATGGGAGATCGGTTTTTTTTTCTGTGTTTTAATCAGGACAAAATATCCTTTTCTTCAACTTCATAAGATATTTTTTCCAGAATCAAGAGTGGATATAGTAGGATGGAGCATGCCATGGCTCTGATTTCTGTTGTCTTGAGAAAACAATCATCAACTTCAGCCTCTGGAGGCTTAAAGGGACCATTTGTTGGCTACCAGGTGAGAAGTTACAAAGTCCTCAGCTCTGGAACGTCCCTGGGAGCACTGGTGAATCCGGACAAGGATGCACCTCCTGAAGGCCATGCTGGCAAGACAAGGATCATGAGGCTTCAATGGTGTAAGCCACATGAGTGACTCAGAGCCTCCAGGAGCTCTGAGAAGCTTTAAAAGGATAAGATGACCCAGTGTCATCTCACTGGGCACCCAGGATCAGCAGAGAAGGACACATGTCACCGTCTTCATTGGGAATCAGAACACTAAAGGCCCAGAGGGTAAAGCTAGAGCCTCAGTTGATGTATTTCTTATTATAATTGTGTGTGTGTGTATGTGTGTGTGTGTGTGTGTACTATGACACCCATGAGAGCTTTGGGGAGATGATTCTTTCCTTCCACCCTATGGCTCCCTGGAATTGAACTCAGATCCTCAGGCTTGGCAGCATGTGTCTTCACTCACTGAGCCATCTCTCCAGCCCCTGTTGCATTTAAAATCTTTTGTCCTTGTCGGAAGGCAGAAAAGGCTGGGTTCTGATGGCAGCAAAGGATGGCCACAGCAGGGACAACAAAGGGAGAGATCACCCTGCCAGAAGGTGCCAGCTCTGGGAGACCATCTCTCTTCAGTTACTCCTCCCTGGACACATCCAGGAGAATGTCTCTTGGTTGAATCCAAACCCAGTCAAGTTGACAAGATTAACCATCCCAAAAGGTGTCCCTGGCCACAGCCTTTCTGGGCATGGGAGGGGCATTGGTGAAGTGCCGTGTTCTTTTCCCCAGCCGCATATCCACACTGAAGAAAGAAGCAAACAGAAGGTTAAACACTACACAAACTTAACTGGCTGGTGAATCCCTGGGACGTCAGATCAGGCCCTCCAACCCCGGAGTCTCCGATGGAGCCGTTCCTGGGCATGGCCAGTCACCTCCCTTCTGGATAAGTACCAGATGACTCTCAAGCCCAGGGGCACTAGAGAAATCTGCCTTTCCCTCATGGTCTAGCCCAGGAGGCAAAGGAAACATACATCTGGTAGCTGAGCAGTCAGACCTTAGCTGATTGGACCAATCAGTTTCAGAGCCTCTTGTCTTAGGGTGTCAGTATGTAACTTGATAAGGAGATGAATTAGGAGATGACTTAGATTCTAAGCCTGGATGCCCTCATTAGAATTCTGCTGACGAGGGAGGGGTTTGCGTGCAGATTTTAGTTGCAGAGCGTTCGCTTTTTACATAATCACAGCAAGATGACAATTTAATATTCGGCTTTCCCCGGGGGCCTTATTACAAATGCTGTCCATCCATGCATGTAATCTCTCTCCTAGGGCAGCTCCTAGCAACTGGAGATTGGGGAGCGGGTTGGGTACCTAGGTGGAGACTCTTCTGTGATCAACTGGAACAGATCAGAAAACCCACCTGGCATCCTCGAGGCTCCATAGACTGTCTCGGGCACAAGTGGATGCTCTTAGAAAATGGCCCAGTGGTGCAGCAGGTCAGTAGTCACAACTACTTGAGAGGCAGAAAGAGGAGGGTCTCAAGTTCAAAGCCTGTAGGGCAAGTTAGTGAGACTCAATTTCAAAAAGTTAGCAAGGTGGTAGAATGCTTGCCTACTGTGCACACCGTCCTAGGTTCAATCCCAAGCACAGAAAGAAAAAGAAGGGAAGAAAGGGAGGAAGGGAAGAAGGGAGGGAGGAAGGAGGGAGGGAGGGAGGGAGAGAGGGAGGGAGGAAGGAAGGAAGGAAGGAAGGAAGGAAGGAAGGAAGGAAGGAAGGAAGGAAGGAAGGAAGGCAGGCAGACCCTGGCTTTATTCTGAACAGAGTTGCTTCATCAGACATTGAACATGAACCCAATACCTTAAAGATTGAAAGTAAGAGCGCAGTCCCACGGGCCTGTTCTCCAGACAGCTGGCTCTCGTGCTTCCCAGTGGCCCTGCCCCATATACCCTGGATGGTCCTCCCAGCCAGAGATCTGCCATCTAACTCACCCCAAACCCCTTTAGTCACCCTGTGTTTGAATCTTGGAAATGACACTCCCTTCGCCGCAATCCGCCATACATCATATGTCCCTCCACATTCTAAGCCCACAGCCCTTTCTCCTTCAGCTTCAAGTTCCCACACCACGGCCATTCCTTGCCCCAGGAGAGTGGCGTCTCTTGGTTGTCTCCCTACAACCTCGGGTCCTGAGAACCACATCCCCGCCCCTAAAATCTCCCCATCCCAGGATACCATCTACTTCTTCACCCCACTTAAAGTAGTGACAAGGCAAACCTATGAGGATGGAAGCAGCGTGGTTGCTGTGAACAACTACGAGTGACTTTCTTTAAAAAAATCATTCTAGTTAACTTGTAAATAAAAATACCACACAGCTGGCTTTAAGGATGCCACATAAACATTTGCCCAGATCCAAACTCTGTAGCTCTCCATGACTTCTGCGCAGTTCTGTCCATTCTGGAATCATTGATATCACTTGGGGTTTTGCATATCCACTATAAATTATTTTTTTCTTTGTTTTATGGTTCTTGGTACTTCAATACCCAGAAAGTTGAATTTGTTTATCCAAATCTCTGACGGAATTTTAACTAGGAAAAAGCATGGCCTTGTCACTTCCTTCATGACTCCTATGTCCTTTAACCTGCATTCCATCCTTCCTTCCCAGTGGCCTGCCACTAGCACACTTTCTCGGGTCTCTTTTCTGAATTTTGCACTATACTCACATCTAGACCTGTTTACGTGGATACATGTGTACATTATAGACTACTATGGATCTGCATGTGAGCGAGAACCTGTTTACATAGATACATGTATGCATTATAGGCTATTATGCATATGAAAGGGGACATGTATATTTTTGTCTTCCAAGTTTGGGTCACCTCACTATTATTCTTTCCAAATCTATCCATCTTTCTGTAAATTTAATTATTTCATTTTTCTTTAAGCTGAATAATATTCCATTCTGTACATGTTTTCCATTTTCATAACCCAGTCTTCTGTTGGCGGGCATCTAGGCTGATTCCATTTCCTGGCTATCAAAAAACGGCATCTTCTCTTCATTGCTCTAAGCCCCTCTGTACTGTCAGTTGTTAAGTTGCTTTGCTGATTTACACTGCCAGGCAGATGTTTGCTTTTTAATGATATTACTACCTCTTGGCACAAGAAAATGCAATTGAAGAAAGTGCTTTCCAGGACACATTTCCATAATTTATGAACAGAGCAGGCAGAAAAATGGCCCCAAAGCTGTTCGCATCCCAACAACCAAAGACTGTGCTGTTACCTTGCAGAGCAGAGGAGAGTGTCAAAATGGAATTAAATCAAAATGTTGATTTAAATTTAAAAAAAGCAGCTCTTTGGTAAAGCACTTGATAGCATCTGGGATCCCAAGTTTGACCCCACTATCACAGTAAATAAGTAAGTAGATAAATAAGGTTGGGGTGCAGCTCATTTGGTAGAGCGCTTGCCTAAAGTGAAGAGCATTTGTTTGTTTTTACATCATCTTACTTATGTAATTACACACATATATGTATATATGTATCAAGAATGCCAAACAGAATTTAAGAGGAACTAATCAAACACTAACTGTATTGAGTGACATAGTTTGTTCATATTCCTGATAGACAGCATATAGTACATCTCCAGGTTGCCTGAGTTTCAGGGCTGGTGGCTCCTTCTTCCATCTCTAGAGCCAGCAGGAACACTTTCAAATAATTTGTTCTGGGGATGGAGAGGCGGCTCAGAAGTTAAGACCGCTATTGACTTTACAGAGGACCTGGCTTTGGTCTCCAGCACTCTCACCAGGGGTTCCCAACCGCCTGTAACTCCAACCCAGCAGATGAGAGGCTCTCTTCTGGCCACATGATCAAAAGTCAATTCTCGTCTTTCCTCCTCGACTGCATGCCTCTCTCCATTCTTTTATAAGGAATTTTGTGATTATATGAGGCTCACGTGGAAAATCCAGAATAAATTCCCTATCTCAAAAATCTCTATCATTTTATTGTATTACTTTGAAACAGTGTCTTATGTATCCAGACTGGTATTGAACTAACTTTGTAGCTAAGGGTGACCTTGAACTTCTGACCCTCCAGTCTTAACCTTCTAAGTGCTGGCATTCTAGCCTTGCTCTACCACACCCTGTTTATGAGGTGCTGGGATGGAAGCCAAGGCTTCTTGCATGGCAAGCAGGCACTCTTACCAACTCAGCTCCATCTCAAGCTCATCTACAGCCTGCAAACAGTTTGCTACCATGGCTATTCTGAAAGTGTCTTGGAGACTCCTGACCCACATTCTGAGATCCACTCTCTTGACCCATGAGTGTGTCTCCAGATCACTTCATGCTCTTAACTTCAGATGTGTATCATCATTATTCCTGTTTTATGAAGGGAAAAACTGAGGACAGTAAAGGCTTAAGAACTTGGCCCAGGCCACACAGCTACTAAACAGCAAAGCAGGTTTAGTCCGTCTCTCTCTGGCTCTCGAGTTGCGTTTTAGCAGAGGAGCTGCTCTATCGGAGCGCTGGACCAAAAACAAGCCGTGAGACCCTGAGGCTGGTAGAGGGGACTTCACAGGGGGAAGGTGACCACACGAGGTGGAGAGGGTACTTGCCGTGACAATTGGGTGGGTAGAGGACACCTGAGAGCAAGACTTGAGGTGCCGCCCTTCCCAGCCGTCAGCATTCGGCCCCAGATCCAGGGTGGATCCTTAGGGTCTGCTGGTCAACTAAGAGCTACATAAGTCTCAACCTGCGAAGGAAAATGTCCCGTTTTTTCTAATCGCATGGTGCAGGATCAGTCCAGAGGCTCAAGGCCTCTTCCTTAATAGGGGATTTCTCGCCAAAGCTTGCCAGTGGGAGTGTCTACTGAAAATCACCGAGTGGGTTTTATATTAGGACAGCATTCCACAGCCGCTGGCCATCCGCTGGGGAGGTCTGTTACCAATCTCAGAGATGTCAAATAATCTTAAAGGCACAGACACTCATTTATACCCACCCAGGCAGGGAAGAGGGATCCTCACAGCTCCCAGGCTCCCCTTGGCAAACCTCAAGGCAGCGTCTCCAGTACCTACCCCACCCCAGGCCCAACTTTCCATCCTGTGTTCTGCTTTCCAGCTCCAAAGTGTGGTGATCCTAATGTTGAGGATGCCGTAGCTACCCACGCACACTCTCAGGAGCATACGTGTCCACACAGCAGGCCCTCCTGCCTTGGCACCTGCAGTCAGACACATGGCTCCTGGGTACAGTGTCTGGAGTCACAGGTGCTGAGAGCTCACGTGTCATGCTTACTGTGCCTGTCTTGCACGCCACCTCCCAGACACTAGCACTGGCTTCTGCTGTGGCTTTTCACCCCGTGTTTCAGAGGCTTGTCTCTCTGCACTTTTACCAAAATCTCAGGAAGTGTTCAGGTCTCAGGCCGAGTCATTTGCAGATGGGGAAACTGAGGTTCACCGGGTGAAATGGAGTGTCTAAGGCTCTCCCTAGAGTGGGTGAGAAGAAAGATAGAGGAAAGTCTGACCATTTTTCAAGCTGTATATTGTGTGAAGATTTTTTTTTTGTCAGATTTGGTAATTCTCAGCACTGAACCTTTTTGACCATTGCCAGCGAGGTCCTTTAATTGAGTTCTGGGATTAAACATGGAACCTCATGCCTATGCAAAAGGTACTTTTACCAACTGAGCCGTCTTCCCAACTCCCCAAATTATTTACTTTTATTAAATCTCAATCCATGATTATGTCTTTTTACTATCTGTGTGACAAAGTAGAAAATTCATAAAAATACTTCCTTTGCCTATTGCATTACAGTCAATATATTTAACACCTATCTCTGTGTGTGTGTGTGCATGGCACATGTATGTGGGCATGCAGGCCCAGCACTTGCATGGAAATCAGAGGACATCTTCATGGGGTTAACTCTCTTTCCATCCACATCTACCTGGGTTGCAGATGGGCAATCAAGCCTAGTTGCTAAGCTTCTGTAATGAATAGTTTTTATCCACTAACCCATCTTGCTGGCCCCAATATACAGTGTGTGTCTTGAGGAAAAACGTTTGTGTGATTGAGGCACATACTGAATTTACTTCTTGTTTGTATATGACCCTCTGCTCATATCTGAAAAGGATGACTGAAGTGAGATGACTCAGAGGGCAAAGGCACATGCCACCAAGCCTAAAGACCTGATTTAGATCTCCAGACCCACATAATGAGGGCAGAGAACAGACTCCCAAATGTTGTCTTCTGACCTCTGTATGTAGGCCACATACACACATGCATATGTATGCATGCGCACATGTACACACACAGACAGACAGTAATTTTATTTTTAAAAAGATATATTCACTATTAATCTGTACATGCTTTCATGTTTTATGTGGACCATGTGTATGCACGTACCCATGCAGGCCAAAGGTGGCATTAAATCCTCTGGAACTAGAGTCATAGATGGTTGTCAGTCTCCTGATGTGGGTGCCGAGAATTGAATCCAGGTCCTCAAATGCTCTTTACCACTCAGCCATCTCTCTAGTCTCATTATTATTATTATTGTTGTTGTTGTTGTTGTTGTTGTTATTATTTATAGTAAAGAACTTTTGGAAGGGAATGGAGTTTCTGAGCCTGAGATATGTTCCTGTGAAAATCTATGTAGAAGTATCAGACTGTTTGCAAATGAGATCCTGTCCTTCTTTATTCTTTGTAATACTTGCTATCGTCAGACTTCTAGATTTTCCCCCCCAAACCAATTATTATAAAATTGTCTTCACTACAGGGTTGATTTCTGTTTTTCTAGTCTCTCCTGAGGAGAATTCTTCTTGGCTGTCTCTTTTGCATGCCACTGCTAATTTTGAAGCAGGCTTGTCAGCTAACTTCCCAGATAGCATCAACATGAGAACACGTAGCACCTGCCAAGGATGGGGGTGGTTTAGGATTACCACATTTAATATATTATAAGATGCCATGGCTTGTAAGAGACACCATCCATTTAATATAGAGTCTCAGCAAAATAAACAGAAATGTCATCTTATATTATACAACTTTTAAAACCTAACACCAGCGTGCATTCGTTTGCCAGTCTAATCACACAGCACTTTCTCCTTCAGTGCCACCAGAGAAAGCCCATTTTGTTTTCATCTCATTTTGAATCTAAAGACTCTCTCCAGTCAATGCAAACACTGTCAGGGAGACAGATATATGTAGCCCGGCCCCATGAGCTTGCTCTCCTGGGTGCATGTGCCAAAGACAGGCAACACACCAAAGATTTACATACATTTAATTAAATTTGTGGTTTCACTTTTTTTTTTCCATCTATAATTGAATGACATATGGCTGGAAATCTGAAAGTCAGCCAGACACGTTGGAAAGATGGATGTCTAGCGCTAATCTTCTGCGAGGCATGAATCAGCTGCAGCAGCTCCTCCCAGCTCCCAGAAGGATTAGTGATGTTTGGATGTCGCCGTAATGACAGCCATGCTGGAACTCTCTCCTCTATTTGTAGCTAATAAACTTTGATTGTCATCAATTAAAACATACCACCCAACCTCAAAAGCATCAAATGAGAGAACAGGCGTCTTATATTTATTCTAATTATTTGTTAGGTTTCGGGTGTATACATTTGTACATACGTATGTGACATGTTCTGTCAGTATTTGTTGAGCCTATGGTGTGAGTCAGTTTCACGGTTCCAAGTCAAGGAGGCTCCACTCATCTCTAACCTTTATGGTGATTTAGTGGCCTATGTAGTATCCTCATTTTATTTTATTTTTAAATTAAATTTTATTACTTTTTTATTTCATTTTTTAAAGATTTGCTTTTATTTGTGGGCGCACGTGTGTGTGTGTGTGTGTGTGTGTGTGTATACATTAGGATTACAAGTAGTTGTGAGCTTCCGGACTTGAGCGCTGGGAACTGAACTCTGGTCCTCTGGAAAAGCAGCAAGTGCTCTTAACAGCTGAGCCATCATCTCTCCAGCCCCTACCAACATTTTAAAGAAAAACAAAGTTCAAAGAGGTCAGATGACTTGACCAAGACTCCCAGCAGCACAATCAGAATTCAAACCCAAGTGGCTCTCACTACAAAATTCATAAACTCCCCACCATGCCACAATTCTTCTTTAGGTACCAAAGTTCCCGGACATTCCCAGGTGGTCCTCAGATGACTGTATGCCTATCCCTACATGCTTTGTCCCTTGTATCAGATACCTCCCAGCGGGGAGAGTTGCTGGCGGAGACAATAGACTTTTGAAAGCGTTCAGCTCCATTAGAAATACCTGGATGTTTACTCCTAATCCTGCTAAGCTCTCACACTCTGTCAAGCCGACAGCAGAGAGCAAGTGCATTAACTGGCCCGAAAGCAGGAGGGTCTAAGGTTGCTGCGAGAATCTCCCATATCTTCCCTGCAGCCAGGGCTCCCTGCCACCTTCTCCCGTGCTGACGGTAGAAACCTAACTCTGTGTCCTGATGCGTGGTTCTGTGTCAATGAAGCTCAGCCTCATCTGTAGACATGGGTTTCCTTTCCTTGAACACAGCCCAGCCTCTCAGCAGAAGTCTGATCAGAAAGAACTCAGGTTTGAATTGTTCATAATCTTCTATTTACATAAAGGTCTATCTTCCAAGTCTGAATAGACCTAGGAATTGGGAGGCGCCATCATTGTTAAAAGGGCCCCCAAGCTATCTGAGCCAATAAAAACTTATTAGACCAAAGAACAGTGTTCCCCCATCTCCCTCAAATAATGCTTTAATCTGGTGTTCATCACCAAAACCCCAGCGTATATTTCCCTCATGAGACCCTCTTTTCTTCCCTCCCTTTTTTTCCCATCTATTTCTTTAATAAAGTCAGTCCCATGCAGTCTAGGCTAGCCTCAAAATCTCTAGGTAGTGGAGAATGACCTTGAACACCTGATCCTCCTGCTTCTACCTCCTGAGTGCAGACAAGCCCTACCGTGCCTAGTTTATAACGAGCTACACCCAGGGTGTCCTGCATGCTAGACAGGCCCTCTACTAACTGAGCTACATGCTCACCCAGGTCTCCTTGAAGAATCTTCATCCAACACACTGTTTCAGCTTTTAAAAAATTTCCCATTAGAAAATAGCTCTTAACTTCTCTAGGCAAACCTATAGTACAATATGTGGTTTTCCTTTGATTTTTTTTTAAGTGTGTGGAATAACCCTGTGGCTCCTTCACACACTACTTTTCTAGCTAGATCCCTAGAACTCCAAGGAACTGAATTTGAAACTGCTGGTCTACCTTCTTAACATGGTTCCTTTAACTTTGGGGTTAACTTTGAGGCTGGCTACCATTCACTGGCTCCTCCTACCTTAGAGCAACACAGTTTACACAGGAAATAACATAGCCTACTATTTCTTTTTTTAAAACATCTATTTTCTTTACTTACCTATTTGAAAAACTTGGAAATAAATAAAAATATCACACAGAAAAATTCAAGTGCACTAAGAGTCTAACCTTCCAGCATCTGGCATACCAGAAGCACCTTGGAACCAGATCTCCAGCTCATTGGCCCCAGAGGTCAGTGCGGTCCTGCGCTTCCCTTCCAATGCTCCCAGGATCCCCTGGGAGACTAGAGCTTTGGTTCCAGTGGCATCTGAGGTCAATTTGAGTGTAGGGTTTTGATAGCTGGGCTGCTAAATGTCAGCACAGGACCTGGAGTCTATATTTCTGTGCTGCCAGAGGTTGCTTTGGGCATATGCCTCTAACCACAGGCTTCACTGGGTTTAAAGTTTAGCAGATTCACAGGATCCAGGAGTGACCAATGTTTTGACTCCATCTGATCACCTTGGTCTTTAGTGTAGAGCCTCCTCTCCCTTTCCTTGGTTCAGTTGGCTCATAGCCAAGAGGGGACCATTTTAACAACTCATTTGATGCTCAAACCAAGTTTCACCAGTGCTCACAGCTTAACTTCCGACAAATATTCCTCTGAGAAGAGTCGTGGAAACCAGACTACCCAATAGGCTCTGAAGAAGAGAAAGTCAAAGCAAGCCCATTTCAAAAGATGCATAAAACACAGCAAAGCAAAAAAAAAAAAAATACAATTACCATTGTTTATGGGTTTGCACACTTTAGTTCAGGTGCCCAAGGAAGCCAGAAGAGGGTATTGGATCTACCGGAGCTGGAGGTGCAGGCAGTTGTAAGCACCCTGACATGGATGCTGGGAACCAAATGCTGCTCTCCTGCAAGAGCAGCAAGCCCCCTTAACCACTGAGCCACCTCTTCTTCTTCCCAGATTTCTTCAAATTAAAGAAAGATGCTGTAAGCAGATTTTAAAATTTGAGACACAAGATGCAGGGGAAGCCCAACCAATCACAAGTCATATGTTGAGGGACTGGAGAGATGGCTCATTAGTTAAGAGGTCTTCCAGAGGATCTGGGTTGGATTGCCAACACCCACATGATGGCTCACGATGGTCTACAACTCCAGTTCCAGGGTATCTGATACCCTCTTCTGACTTCCGTGTGTACCAGGCACACACATGGTATGCAGGCATACGTACAGGCAAAACATTCATGCACATAAAATAAAAATAATAAATCTTATAAATAAAAATGTAAAAAGTCATAGTATTGGATGTGTCGTTCTGTGGGTTTTGACAAGTGCATACTGTTGTATAACTGATGTCTTGATCAAAATAGAGAACAATTCCATTGTTCCTAAAACATAGTTTGTTACTCTACATGGCAATCCTGCCCTCTACTTCTAGGCTTTGACAAGCAATCTAGTCTTTTCCCCTAAACTTCTTATTTTCATAAAATATCACAAAAACAGCAAAAGAAAGGTGAGTTTGTTCTCTTTCATTTGCTAGAAGACTTCTGAGATTTATCAATATTGTTGAGCATGTTGACTTTTTCTATGTAAACATTCAACCTACAAGGAAAGACAATTTCATGTTTCCTTGGGAGTCTCTGCATTGATTTCTTCCTGTGGCTCCAGTACATGGTCTAGACCTTCTAGAGAAATGGTGGGTGTGGCGGTTAGTTTGTCAGCTTGACACAGACTAGAGTCTCTTGGGAAGGAGGACCCTCAGTTAAGGAGCTGCCTCCATCAGATTTGCCCATGGGAATGTTTGGGGGACATTTCCTCAGTTAATGATTGACATGGAAAGGTCCAGCCCAAGGTGGGTGGTACCATTTCTGCGCAGGTGGGTCTGGGTTGTCTAAGAAAGTAAACTGAGCAAGCCGTGGAGAGCAAGACAGTAAGCAGCATTCCTCCGTGGTCTCTACTTCGGTGTCTGCCTCGGTTTCCCTAAATAAAGGATTCTATAAGATGTAATAAACCCTTTGTTCTCTGGGCTGGTTTTGGTCATATTGTTTATGACAAAACAGAAAGCAACTGGAACACTGAGCACTTCTTATGTGGCACACAATTGACTTAAGTATAAATTCTGGCATCCCATAAAATGATGGCAGAATTGTTCCATTCCGCCATGGAAGCCTAGTTCTGAGATGGTGTTTGACAGCTCATTAATATTCAACATTGTCTGACCACCTGCTGTTCTTAAGCCTGTCCAGTCTGCTGCTGTTACAGAGTATTTCAATGGCTTTGTGAGATATATACCCTCCCTTCCTCTCTCTCCCTCCTCCCTGTTTATAGTGTGTGTGTGTGTGTGTGTGTGTGTGTGTGCCCACAGTGTCAGAAGAGGGCATTGGATCCCCTGGAGTTAGAGTTTAAGGTGATTGTGAGCCACCTGATGTGGATGTTGGGCCTTGAACTCCGCGTCCTCTGCAAGGGTAGTTAACCTCCGAGCCATCACTGCAGAACTTCACTCCCAACTTTAATTTTTGATACAGAATCTCCTCATTGGCCTGGAGTTCACTGACTCAACTACCTAGGCTAGCTGGCCATCTGGTCCCAGGGATCTGCCTGTCTCTGTCTCCCCAGTGATGGGATTACAAGTGCATGCTGCCATTCCCAGTTTTTTCCATGGATTCTGGGGTCGTGGGTTTAAGTACCACTGCTCGAGCAGCAAGCATTTCACAAACTGAGCCATCTCCCCAGCCAGTACCTCATTTTTCAAATCAACTCAACAAACAAAACTGAGCTGCAAACAGCTTGAGAAATTTGCCCAGGCACAGCTTGTCTCTTCCAGATGGGGAACAAATCTTCTTGCTTGCCGCGTCCAAGTCCATGTAATTCCTGCTGTATTGTCCTGGGCACGGTCTACGTCATTATCATCAATCCCAACCTGTCTACACAGAGGCTTTTGTGGAAGCTGTAGAAAAGTATGACTTCCTGCCTCCTCCACACCGAGCGAAGCTGAAGCTTAGCCTGAGGGCTTTTTGGTTTTAACTATTTAAAATTTGTTTTTGTTTCTTTTCTTTTTTTTTCTTTCTTTTTTTATTCCTGAGACAAGGTTTCTCTGTAGCTTTGGGCCTGTCCTGGAACTAGCTCTTGTAGACCAGGCTGGCCTAAAACTCACAGAGATCCACCTGCCTCTGCCTCCCAAGTGCTGGGATTAAAGGCGTGTGCCACCACTAACCAGCTGTTTTTGTTTCTTAAATGCATTGTGTGTGTGTGTGTGTGTGTGTGTGTGTGTGTGTGTGAGAGAGAGAGAGAGAGAGAGAGAGAGAGAGAGAGAGAGAGAGAGAATATACATGGGTCACTGAATACGGAGTCAGAGGACAACCTGCAGGAATTGGTCCTCTTTCGCAATGTGAGCTGCAGAGACCAAACTCTGCTCCCCAGACTTGGTGACAGTACCTTTACCTGCTGAGTCGTCTCACCAGCCTGAGTGTCTTTTAAGCGCTCTCTGGTTGGTGTTGATCTGTATTCAGAGTTGGGAACACTGGACCTGATGGCCTTAAAGAGAGGGCTCCTTCTTCCCAGCGAGCTCAGGATCAGGGCTTCCTGTTTCCTGGTCGGGAAGCAGGGTATAATGAACGCATAGCAGACAGCAACTGCTACAGCTGCTTTAGGCCTGGGAGGCTCAGAGCTATAAAAGGCAAAGCTTTCTCCTTCATCTGCTAGAGGCTAGTAAATCCAAGGAGTGTGTCATGGTATTTTAGCATCAACTTATCACACATGTTTGTGCTGGCTGATGCAGGGCAGTCCTGATGGAAAACAGGTGTGATTTCTACAAGCGGCTATGGACTTAATGGGTTACATCGGGATGCCAGTGGAAAAATCTGATGAGAGGAATGTTGCCATTTCCAAGGATATGGAGAGACTCGGGTTCCCCAGAGGTATTTGGCCTGCTGGGATATCTTCCAGAGCAGAAATCGAAGTTCTGGGCATCACGGTGGGAGGTGATGGACGGCATTCCTGAAATATGATGCCCGGAGTAGCCCAGCTACGCAGATGTGGACCGTAGGTTGGAAGGAGGGGAGATGGCTCAGTCTGCAAAGTATTTGCTATGCAAGCATGAGTTTGGATCCCTGGCATCCATGGAAAAGCAAGGCATAGGGGGCATTCATCTGTAATCCCAGAGCTGAGGGAGGGGTGAAGTCAGATACTGGAGGCTTGCTGGCCAGCCTGTCTAGCCAATCTGTGAGCTCCGATTTAGTGAGAGACCCCGTCTCAAAAAATAAGGGGAAGAGTGCCTTGAAAACACGAGTCATCAACCTCTTACACACATCCACCTGACTGCATATGTACCCAAGCACTTAACGCACGCACGCACGCATCTGGCTTGGGGTTGGGGAGCAGGGAAGGGTTTTCAAGTGAAAGTGTGTCTCAGAGATCTGGAACCAAGGAACACCACAGAATCACACCATGCAACAAACCTCAGCAGGTTTATTGGAGTGGGGGATGCGCAAAATGACTGCCTCTGCGTGGGAATGGAGATGGCATCATGGCCAGGCTGTGACGGCGGCTTTATGGGGGTATGGAGCATGCGCATAAGGAAAATACTGACGGTGGAACCATGTGACTTTGACAGTTAGTAAAGGTGGGTGTTGGTGCTGAGAAATTAAAGGTGGAGTGGGGACAAGAATAGGGGAGCTCTGAGGAACCTGGTTCCAGAAGGTAGTTCTTAGTATGACCAACAGGGAAATAAAGTAGATTGATAGATTAGATAAATATCACTTGAACTCATTTTGTTTGTTTATTTATTTATTTATCTATTTACTTATTTTAGTTTTTCGAGACAGGGTTTCTCTGTACTTTGGAGCTTGGAACTCGCTCTTGGAAACCAGGCTGGCCTCGAACTCACAGAGATCCTCCTGCCTCTGCCTCCCCAGTGCTGGGATTAAAGGTGTGTGCCACCAGCGGCCGCCTGAACTGGTCATTTTCTAATAATGAGTTTCCAGAAAGCCCTCCTTGTTGCATTTGGTCGAAGTTGGAACTCTAGTATATCTCGTGATACACAAAGCTGAAGAACTCAGTGTGGGCGCACAACCACCACCCCACACTCTGCAATGGGAGGCAGGAGGTGTTCAAGGTCATCCTCATCTACATAGCAGTAGCCTGGGCTATGATACCCTGTCTCAAGAAACAAAGTGGCAAGCTGGGATCGAGACTGTGCCCTCGCCAGACAAACCTGTTGTGTTTCTAAGCTGTTTGCTACTGATGTTTTCTGACTTAGATGTAGCGTCTCTCTAGGTGACATCACCTGGTTCGAAATGTCCCTATTGCATGAACTATGCTGGTGGTTTTAAGCTTAGGGTTTTTGTTTGTTTCTTTAAAGGGTAAAATACACATCACAGAAGGCTTCAGAGGTGCAGAACATTGCCCAACATAAGGCTATGGATAGTTTTCATATAACTAGCGCTGTGCTAGAACAGTCTTACACTCTACCTCGCTGAATTCTTTCAAGAACTCTTGCAGGGAGAGGCATAATTCTCATTTTCATATGAGGACCCTGAGGAATAAGGACAGTTAATGGCTTACATAGAATGTCCCTGCAAGCAACTGCTGGGGACCCCAAAGCTCTTTCTCAGCCCCTTGTATTTGCTGGCCTAAATACATGTCCAAATATTTCTTTATGGGCCTTCTTTTGTCAAGCAAATGTTTTTGTTTTTGATAGTCTGCTGAAGCCCCATACTTGGGAAAATGTGAAAGGAGTGGTTTTGCTTCCACAGTGTTTCATTTTGTTTTTGGAGACAGGGTTTCTCTGTGTAGTCCTGGCTGTCCTGCAGAATCCTTTTTAAATGTAACTTAAAACAACAACAACAAAAACAGTTTTCTGGTTAGCTAAGCCTTCACATGCGTGTTTGATAGATGACCCACTGCTTAACACTAGGCTTTAGGGCGTTTGTCTTGGCAAACCTGGCTGTGGATGAAACCGCGCACAAAGGGCCAATCATTCTGGGGAGGTGTGTGGGTTCAAGGATGTGGGTGTTCAGGTGGCAGAGCCATGCGGGAAGCGGAGGGAGAAAGAATACCATGTACATACCATGTACACACGTGTAACTCAAATGCCCATTGCTCAGAAGAGGGCCTTATAAAAACTAGAGGGTCGTTTTTGGAGACAAGGTAACTGAGCCCTCCTTGGTTCTGATTAAAACCAAGAAGGTGGAGGTGAGGGTCTTGGCTGAGTTGCTGGAGGGTGTGTCTGAAGGTGTCCCTTACCCCAGCTGAGTGAGCCAAGACAGAGGAGCACAACAAACAAACCAGACAGAAGCGGATCCAACAAAGAAAAGGCAGAGCCCTAGAGGGGCCAGGCAGACCTGGATTCCTGGCCTCAGGAATGAGCATAGATGCTGTGTCTAGCTCAGAACCTCATGTGACTGTGAAGGCAGGTAGCCTTCCCTCTAAAGCAGTAGAAGTTGACAAATGCCTTCATAGCCCAGCTCAGGCGCACAGGGCCAACCCCTCTTTCTCAGAACTGCGGTCAAGGGTCTTGCCTTTGCGTTGTTTGCTTCAGGACAGTCTCTGGCTCATGCTGACCTGTGGGGACACGTGTGGGTGGGCTGGGTGGCAGAGGGCCCACAGGAGCCATCACAGAACAGAGCTCCCATTTCTCTGAACCCTGGGACCCCACTGTTGTCTTTTAATGGAAGGGTTTTGCTAATTAACTCCGAGGGATTGCTGTGGGTGGCTAGCCTGAGGCCTCCACAGATGCCCCTGTGTCTCCTCCCACTCCGATTTTAAGCCCACTCTCTTTGGCTGAAATCTAAAAGTTGGGAAATCTGAACTGTTTTCTCTAACATTCAGAGCTTCTAATTTTTACAGGAAAGAATTTCAAACAACCTCCCTTAGCCTCTGAGCAGAGGGGAGACTGGTATCTGCTTGGAACCCACAGGTGAAGGACAGAGCGAGAGTCTGGTTCTTGTTAGAATTCTTGGCAAAGCCTTCGGCGACACATCTGGAAAAGAAGACTGTCGGAGAGAGAGTCTGTTTAATGAGCTCCCGTCTCCCTCACGCGTCTGTTGACTTTCCCCAGGATAGGTCACCGGGACCAGCTTTTCCAGGCCCCATGCACTGCAACATGAATCTTCACATATTCAGGACATACAATGTGCACGTGTCCTAGTTGGCTTATTTTCTTTTCTTTTGTCAACTTGACATAAGATGGAGTTATCTGGGAAGAGGACCTTCAACGGAGAAAAATGTCTCCATCGTCAGATTGGCCCGTGGGCAACTCTGTGGGGGCATTTTCCGTGATTAATGATTGACGTGGAGGGGCCTAGCCCGCTGTGGGTGGTGCCACCCTTGGGCAGGTGGGCCTGCATGGTAAAAGAAAGCAGGCTGAGCAAATCAGTAAGAGGCATCCCTCCACGGCCTCTGCCTCATTTCTCGATTCCAGGTTCCTGCCTTGAGTCTCTGGCCTGACTTCCCTTCATGATGGACTGTAGGCTGTAGGTGACATAAACCCTGTCCTCCTTGGGTTACTTTTGGTCATGGTGTTATATGACAGCAGCAGTAGAGACCCAGCTGACGCAGGGTCGGGAGGAGAACACAAAGACCGTCCATCTCACCCTTGCGTTTATCGATGTCAGTGAAACTCTTGCTCTGGCAATCTCACCTCAGGAACACAGGGGACCTCAGGGAAAATGAGCAGAATCCCTTGTCCCAAAACATGACCATTAATAATTTAAAGGTGATCCTGCCCCCAGAGTCATTGCTTTTCTACCTGTAACACAGCATTCCCGTTCAGTAGCAGACCTTCATCTCAGACCAAAAAAGAAGCAAAGCCAAAACCAAACCCAGGGCCCAGAGAGACTTACATACATTGTTATAGCAAATGGGAGTCTGAGCTGGATGGAACTGGATCTCTGATACTGTTACCGTGGACCACAGCATCTCCCCACTTCCACCATGTTGCCTCTCCCGGACACCTATGGTCTTGGGCATGTGCAGGTGTGTGTGTGTGTGTGTGTGTGCGTGCATGCACGTGTATATAGTACACACATGCCATCCACAGGTGAATATATGTATATGCAGTTGGAGGTGCAAGAATAATCATTAATGTTGTTCCTGAGGTCAGACCACCTCTGCTTTTTGAGACAGGGTCTCTCCCTGGCCTGGGACTCGCCCTGTGGGCTAGGCTGGCTGGCCAGTGAGTGCCAGGAACCTCCTTGGTCCACCTACCCAGCACTTGGATTATGAGTGGGCTTGGAAATCTACTCGGGTACTAAAGCTTAGCGGACAAGTTCTTTGCTAACTGAGCTAGTCCCCGCCCCTGCCCAGCTCTCAAATCTCAGTTTAAATGCTTCTTCCTCCAGTAAGCCTTTCATGAACGAACGCCATCCTCAGGCTGTTTAGGGTTCTCTGACTTAGCCCATGGTCCCAGGTCATCTATCTGTAGAGGAAGGTGGAGAGACATGGGTGGGGGGAATGGCCTATGAAACAATACTGACAGGGCCTTATTTTCCAGATGTGGCTGAACAGCTTTGCCAAGAATCCTAATGAGAACCAGATTGCAGAGGTTAGTGTGCTATATTCTTCGTCACAACTTCTAGTCAGTTTTATGTGTTCATTTGCTTCCTAGTTTCCTTTCTAGAAAAACCGTGAGCTACAACTGACCCAGGGTCTGGTCTTGCACTTCTTGTTTCTACCTACCCAGCCTGGCCCTGGGATGTACACAAATATGTTTGCAAAACACACGAACAAGAGCCAAGGAGAGGGCTCAGCAGGTATAGCATTCGCCGCACAAGCCTGATAGCCTGAGTTCAGGCCCAGAAACCCAGAGTAGAGCCAGATGTGACAGCACACATCTGCAATCCCAGCATTCCTACGGGGTGCTGGAAGCAGAACTGGGAGATTCTCCCAGAAGCTCCTGTACCTGGACACCTTCACAGAGCAGCAGAAGGAGAACAAGTGCTGTAAACAGGAGAGTGAGCACCGGCTCCCCACATACACGTCTGCGCATGCAAACACACGCACACACACACACGAGTTGCAGACAGACCACCGGCTCCCCAAAAGCTGTCCTCTGGCCTAAACACACACACACACACACACACACGAATGTATAAACGAAGGAAGCATTGCCCAGCACACTGCGATAGTAGACCTCAACAATGCTTCTCTTCTCTTGTGAGTCGTTGTGGGATTCCCTAGAGAGAAGCTTGGAGATTGTTGTTTCTTGTGAACATGACATGAAAACCTTTTGACAAATACTAAGAAAGCTCCTGAAAGCCTAGAGGCTGAAGGTTACAACTCACTCAAGACTTCTGCTTGCTGCTAGCCCTGGGAGTGTAAGAAGAGGGCCCTGGAAGGGTGTCTCATGCCCCAGGCTGAAATCCAATTATAAGGCCCAGCTGTGGTCTGGGGGCTTCCTGCTTAGAGAGTTCTCTCAGACCTTGCCTGCTTTTACAGGGTGTGGGAGAGTTCTAGCATCTAGCCAACCATCAAAAGAGTTGTGGTTTTCTAGTTTATGTGGGGAAACTGAGGCCAAAGAAGAGCATGGTGGGCCAGAGTGGGGTTTAGGTTAGGGCATGGCTGTAACTGATTCATTTGCATGGGAGCAAAAGCCAAAACTTGGTGATCTTGCCTCTTTGTCTGATGTCCTCGCCATCACCACCTGAGAATGGCTAGCATTTGCCGTGTACTGGCTCCTGAGATCTATGCTGGACTCTGAAGTGGATACAAAACGTCTTGGAAGTTAAGTACATACCATAATACAAAGATCTAGACTTACCTTCCAAGGACCTAGTTTATGGGCAGTAAATCTAAACTCTTGAAATAATGGCTGGGGGAAGCTAGTGAGTTTAGGTCAGGCTGTTACACTGTGTTCAGGTCAGACTCTAAGCACTGAGACATTTGGAGACATTTCTCAGGAGACATTTGGCCAAGAGCACACACTCCACAACTCTACCTGAGGGAACTTCAGACACAGCAAAAGATTTCCACAAGAACTTGAGGGTGTGTGCTGGGGCAAAGGGCACAATCTGCTATTTCAGAGCTCTGTGACCTTGGGAAGGTCAGTGAGTCTTCCTTAGATTTGACCTTCTCGTGTGTAAAATGGGATGGGATGGTAATCGCCATTGTTCTCTGTAGGGTCGTTGCAAGAGTGGCATCTGCTTGACACTAAATTTTGATTGATTAAATAGTAATTAATGCTGTTCATGGTAAAGCTATTTGGATATGGAGTGGTTATTATAGAAAGGTTATTTTGGAGAAAATGGGTTGCTAGTCACCAATGGTTTTCAAACTGTGGCTACAAACTATAGAAGAACTGGTTTTAGGTGGTGGTGATCAGTGGGCCCAGCTTTTGTCATGGAGGGGAGAGGACTTGAGTTTGAGTTCCCAGAACCCACAGAAAACCGGATAAGGTAGAAAGCGTCTGTAATCCCAGTGACTCCACAGAGAGATGAGAGGCCTGTAGGCCAGTCAGCCTGGCATACACCACACAACAGCAAACTGCAGACGCAGCCTGCCTCAAACAAGGTGGGAGATAGGAACCAACACAGGAAACTGTCCTCTGCACCCAAGTTATGGCATGTTCACAACTGTGTACACGTTTATGTATGCACACGTGCACACGTGTGCACACACACATTGCTTTTAGAACATAAAAGATCAAAGAACTAGGTGAAGTTTAAGATCTTTCTCAGTACTGACCCCAAGGTCAGGGCATTAGCTGGCATTGGGGAAGACTATGCATTGACCATTTAGAAGGAGGAGAAGAGTGAGGTCTCCAAAGGCGGGACAGCATGAGCAGAAGCTGAGGAGATACCAGAAACTTCGAAGCCACAGCTGTATATCCCAGACATTCCTTAGATGTGGGTTTCTGAGCATCTGAGGCCTGACCATGGGCTCCCAGGATTTTGTGGAGTGACGAAAGAAGAGATGTTTGTGATATGATTTCAGAGTTCAATCAAACGAGCTCGAACCACAATGACCCGCATGAGTCTGCTCGGCAGGGCAGTTGTCCAGGGGGCCTATCTGATTTCCTCAGGATCAGCCTTCAAACCCAGCTGGAGCAGTCCAGCCTTCCACCCCCAGAAACAAGCAAGCTGAGGTGGATTCACCACTGCAATAGTCTCTGCATGAACCTTAGTGTGAGAGAGCGTGGTGGAAGAGGGGGAGGGGGTGGGAGCAGAAGGTGTTTGGACAGCCACGGAAGCTGAAAGGTAATTTGGTAAAAACTGTCATATTTGGGTCCCCAGGATCTACCCAGGCATAGCTCTTACTTATTTGTTTTTAATTTTATTTTATTTATTTTTGAAGTTTTTTTAAAATGGTTTTTCAAGACAGGGTTTCTCTGTAGCTTTGGAGCCTGTCCTAGAACTAGTTCTTGTAGACCAGGTTGGCCTCAAACTCACAGAGATCACTTGCCTCTGCCTCCCAAGTTCTGGGATTAAAGCCGTGCGCTACCACCGCCTGGCTTATTTTGAGGATTTTTAAGACAGGGTTTCTCTGTGTAGCTTTGGAGCCTGTCCTGAAACTCACTCTGTAGGCTAGGCTGACCTCAAACTCCCAGAGATCTGCCTTCCTCTGCCTCCTGAGTGTTGGTATTAAAACTATGGGCCGCCACTGCCCAGCTGATTTTTTTATTCTTATTTATTCTTTTATTTGATATTTTGAGACAGAGTTTCCTTGTGAAGGTTGTTCTAGAACTCACTTTGTAGCCAGACTGGCCTCAAAAATCACAGAGTTCTATCTGCTTTTGCCTCCCAAATGCTGGGGTTAAAGGAGTGTGCCAACCTAACCCTTATTTTATTTTTATTTTGTGTGTGTGTGTGTGTGTATAGGTGTCCAGAAAATGGTGTCAGGTCTCCTGGATCTAGATCTTTAGGTGGTTCAGAAGTCCTCTGCAAGAACAGTAAGCACACTTAACTGCTGAGCTCTCTAACCCTCCACATACATCCTTTATCCCTTATCACAAAAATTGGCTAAAGATAATGTTCTGAATCACCCTAAAGGAGGAAGTCTGTAGCCTGTATGCAAGCAAATGTGTTCTGGACACCAAAGGCTGAAAGTGATGAGCATCCAATGTATAAAAATATGTAGAGGGATGGAAGGGTAGCTCAGTTTGTAGAATGCTTGCCTGGCATGCATGAAGCCCTGGCCTCCGTCCCCGGCACTGTCTAAACTGGGCATTGGAGGTGAAACACACCTGTAATCCCAACTCTTAGGAGGAAGAGGCAGAAGGATGAGAAGTTCAAGTTCATCTCCTACTGCACAGGGAAAGTAAGGCCAGCCTGGGCTACATGAAACCCTTTCTAGCAACAACAATAACAAAATCACACACACACACACACACACACACACGTGCACACACGCGCGTGCAGTCCTATAATCCCAGGAGTCAGAAGCCTGTAGCAGGAGTGTGAGTTCAGGGCTAGCACAGCTGTACAGTAAGACCTTGTCCCCAAACCAGACTAAGCTAAAATGTATAGAGCAGATAGAGAAGAAGAACCCATTGGAAACAGCCTCATATGCTGTCATTTTCCTTCTAACTGGCCACTCTGTCCTCAATTCAGCATCATTGGCAGCTGGGAAAGGTTGGGGCATGGACAAGTGGCCTGGTGTAGCCTTGGCCGAACGCCAACTCTGCCCCACAAGCTGCATAGGAGAGTCATGTCTGAGAGTCCCCTTCTTGGCCTAAGGACTCCCGAATAAGGAGGGAAAGCACATGCTCCCTATGGCACCATACACGTTTCAGACCTGTGGCTTTGGGGACATCCCCTGCTCTGTTGGGCTTGATGTTCTGAGTCACTGCCAGATGGAGTTCATCCTGCTGTTCCAGAGGGACCACCAAGCAGACCGTTATTCATCCCAGATTTCTACTGTAGTCTCATTCTCCACAGGGATGTGTCTCTCTGGAGCCTGCCTCGGTCCTCATTGTACCCTGGGTCCAAGCACAGAGCCGAGCCCCTCTCGGCCACCCAAGACATGTGCATGTGGTGGACAGATGTCCCGCGCTGTGGATATGCTGACTGCGCACAGGTGAAAGGGGATAATAGATTTCGCTGGAATCTAGGAACAAGGAAGGTTGAGGTAGCTTGTGCTTATGCAAAGAGAAGCAGGTTTGCTCCAAGAGGGGGTAAAGGAGGGGGCAGAATGAGGGCCCTGAGAAGCATCCTCCCCCATAAATCTTCCACCCTCATCAGTGCACAAATGCCCCGAGGACGATCTCCTTTCCTGCCATTAATCTAAGACTGACTGTAGCATTTCCTTGTTTGTCTAAAGGGGACAATAGAGCTTGCTCTGATCCCAAGCAGCATAGGAGAGATAAATGTGAGGAGGTGGCCTTTCATCTGATGAGGGAACCCACTCCTGTCAAGAAACACGTCAGGGAGCTGCCCAACACCCTTAGAAAGATCTGATTAGCTGGTTCGCAGGTCAGTGAGAGCAAAATCTCTGACAACTTCTCTGGTGAGGAGGCTCACACGAGCCATCGTGGCTAAAGCTCACTTGCCCAGGAGGCTTGAATACCCAATCATCAGGAGCACAGCTGTCCAAAGAGGCACAAGCTATAGCAGGTTCAAGTGTGCACAGCTTCCTTCTGCACACATGGCCTTGTTCAGCCATAAGGTCAGGGAAAGAGACCGACCCTGTGACCTTCTTTTCTTCTGCAGATATTATGCATGACCAAGGAAAAGCTAACATAAACACTAAGCTTTACAGTTTTCTTTTACCAAATGAGGAAACCACATGGACACGGACACACACACACACACACACACACACACACACTACTCTCGAGGCCAAAATGAACATATAAACTTTAAATGATATAGATGGAAAAGTCAAATGCTACTAATGAAATTCTAGTAATGATTTCTTGGCTTCTTTTCAAACAAAGTCTGTCAAGTGATCAATTTAGTAATTTAAAAAGAGCATTGGCTGAGTTCCTTGGAGGGTTTTACTTAGTTTTTGAATATTGCTTTCTTACTGAGAAGTGCAGCTTATGCAAAAGAGATGCCCTGTAATTAAGAATCTGTCTGCGGTATTGCCCTCTGGTTTTTCAAAAAATATATTTATGTATCATTTATGTGTATGTGCCTGTGTTTCTGTGAACCACATACACGCAAGTGCCCATGAAGGCCGAAAGAGGACATTAGATCCCTAGAACCAGGATTACAGACAGTGAGCTGTCCTGTGTGTGCTGGGAACTGCACCCTGTACTCTGCGAGAGCGGTAAATGCTCTTAACCTCTGGGGTATCTAGCTCACCTCCATGTCCTCATTTTTGAGGGACGATTCTAGTAAAGCAGCTTGTCCCCAGCACCTTTACAAAAAGGGCTGCTCTCTGCTTGTTTCAGTCTTCGCTTCCTTCCAAAAGAGGCGAGATCCTGGGGCTCCCTGTGCAACAACCCATCTAGGAACTTAGCTTCTTGAACACATCATGGCACCGCTAAGTTCTGAGTTCTGTGCTTATGGGGGCTGGGGGTGCGGGGAGGAGAGTGTGCTGTAATCAATGGAGTCAGAGGAGACCAACCCAGGCCGGAGATTTACCTGTTTGGGATATTACTCAACTATGCAAACTTTTTAAAAATTAAATAGTCGGACAGGCATAGTGGAACAGACCTGTAGTGCCAGCACTTGGGAGGGTGAGGGAGGAGGGTCATAAGTTCAAGATCAACCTGGGTGACACAGCAAGAGTCTCTCTAAAAAAAAAAATTAACTTCTTAAGTTGTGCACACAGAGTCATCTGTCTCGGCGTGCCATTGTTATTTATGAAGTTTTAACTTAATCCTGGAAAGAAAATCTCTTTTAATTGGTAAGTTATGCCTCAAACATCATCTGCAATTTTCATTTATTAAGTTCAGATGGTCTCTGACTTACATTGGCTCAACTTAGAGCTTTCGGTTCTACAGTGGGGTGAAAGCGATGCACGTTCCGTATCCACACTGCTGCTAGAATCTGGTATCAACATAGGTGTCCATCAGCAGATGGATGAGAGACTAAAGAGAGCGTGGTATACAGTAGAATATTACTCGGCCATAGAAGAATGAGAATCTTGGGGCATTTAGGAGAGGCATTAGGGGTTAAAGCACTTGCAGTGTAAGCCTGAGGACCGGAGTCCAGAGCCCCAGAAACCCATGTAAATGTGAGGTGGACATGGTAGTCCACTTGTGATTTTAGCCTCAGAAAGCAGAGATAGGATTTCCCCAGAGCAAGCTGGCTAGCAAGACTATCAACATCAGCAAGCTCTGTGTTTGATTGAGAGACTCTGCCTCAAAGAACAAAGTGGAGTGATCAAGGATGATTCCTGACATTACCCTGACCCCCCCACATATGTGTACACATATGGTTTGTATATACATATATATATACACACCATATAGACATGCATGAAAACTTAAAAAATTCACAATATTCTGTAATTTTCAGCAAAACATATGGAACTGGAAGACATGTTAAGTGAAATAACTCAGACAAAGAAGGAGAAATTATTTTGTGTCTTCTCTCATATGTGAATGTTTAAAAAATTGATCAGAATGTATAATGGTGAGTGTTGAGGCTGAGAAGGCTAGGGAGATAGAGTGGGCGGTTAGATAATAGACACCTGCATGGTGAGATGGACGCAGTAAATCATAACATTCCTAGAACAATGGGGAGACTATGCTTTACAATGGCCTATTATATAGCTTATGAATAGCTAGAAGGGAGGACCTCAGAAGCTTCAAATACAAGTGAAGCTAAGGACACCGAAATGTTAATTACTTTGACTTCATCATTCTTTTGGGATACTGTATTTAAAATCATATTGCATCACATAAACAAATATAATTATGTCAGTCAATGTTTAATTTTTTTTAATATTTATTTATTATGTATACAATATTCTGTCTGTGTGTATGTCTGCAGGCCAGAAGAGGGCACCAGATCTCATTCCAGATGGTTGTGAGCCACCATGTGGTTGCCGGGAATTGAACTCAGGACCTTTGGAAGAGCAGGCAATGCTCTTAGCCATTGAGCTATCTCTCCAGCCCCCATCAATGTTTAATGTTAAAAGAGAAAATTGACGATGCCTCTAATCTTATCACCACATATTATATCCATGAATCAAATTATTAAACTATTTCCTCTGTAAATTTATACAATTAAATTTTCTTTTACTGTTGATACAGGGTTTTAGGTATCCCTAACTGGACTCTAATCCATTAGGTATCCACGAATGGCCTTGAATTTCTGATTCTTCCAATGCTCCCTCCAGAGGCAGGGAAGGGGATTATAGGTGTACACCACCCTCTGCTCTGCTGTGCTAAGGCTCCAACCCAGGGCTTTCTGAATAGTAAGCAAGCAGTCTACCAGCTGAGCTACAACTTTGGGCCCCAAATAAGATATTTTAAAGTTGATAAGCATTCAATAGAAATTGCACTTTGAATTTTAAAAGATTTACTTATTGACTTTGGTATATGTGTGCTTGTGCCTGTGTTAGTTTTTATGTTCCATATGTATGCAGTACCTGAGAAGGCCAGAAGAGGGCACCAGGTTCCTCTGGAACTGGAGTTACAGGCAGATGTGAGCTTCCTGGTGTGAACATAGGTGCACAACATAAAATTAAATAAGAATCTCTCTAAAGTCCTTTGCAGGGTGTTCATGGTACATCTCAAATGAAATTAAATACTGAGAGAGCAACGCAGCAAGATCCAATGCTGCAGTACGAAATGCCACCATTTGCTCCAGCTCTTCTCTCAAAGGAGTCACTGTGGGCACATGGGAGGCGCTACCTAATCTGAGGAGTCCTGAAGTGCTAAGGCAATCAAGAGGCAGTAAGAGGGGGCAAGGCTGGCATAGGGGCCTGTCCAGGTCACTCAAAGACAAGTGTGGCAAGTTTTGTGTCTGGCCAGGATTCCTTGAAGGAAAAAAAAAGAGAGAGAGAAGGCTGAACATTGAAGTAATGAGTTCCTAGGAGTCATGGAATACAGAAATGACAAAACATGTTGTTTTTAATATCCCCATTAGCTGGTGAATCAACTGAAACCCAGCTGCCGAATTTCTGCCAAGTTTTGTTTTCTACATACCTCTGCTTTGCTTTGTTTCATTTCCCCCTCCTTCCAGCTGCCTGAGACCAGACTCCTTCCAAAAAGGCCATGTCTGAGACAAGGGATGTCTGCAGCTTGTTTATTTTAGGAAGTGGTTCAAGGAACAGGCCTTGGGGAGGAGCTTAGAAGATGAGAAAGCCAACCACCCAGGGGGGCAACTCGAGCTCCCTCCCTTTGTGGCTCTAGCCTCATCTACACAGACAATAACTTCTTTCTTTCTTCGTCTTTTTTAAAATGTGACTCTGCAATTAAAATTCTCCTTTCTATGCTCTACGTGACAGAGCAGAGTATGCCACAGCTTTATTGCCCCATCTCTGCTTTATGTCCTTTGTCCCGTACTTACACATGCCCTTTAATGGTCTCTGTGTAAGAAGAATTGTCTGCTCAGAAGTAGCAACTGAAGCAGAAGAGCTAAACTGTTTCCGGTGTGTTTGACTCCACAGCCGCTCCTTCTCAGCACAAACTCTGTCACCTGTGCAGCGTGGGTGGCTTCGGAGCAGGCAATGTTGTTTACCTGCATCACAATGTCCCTCATCTTATCTTAGCCACATCAGCCCTCAGATACACTCTGGTCCTCATGTGGGCTTGGCACACCCTGTCCACACTGTATTACAGAGAGGCTCTAAAGATTACAGAAGCCAAGGGATTCTTAGGCTCTTTATCCAATGGCTTTTGTGGCATCGTGTTGTGTCTGGGGACCACAGCTCTTTCTGTGTTCCACAGATGAGGGATTGACTTACCAATAAACCAGGTAATTACTAGCTGACAACCGCTGGGACTGGGAATTACCCAGGTCTGGTCCTCTTCTGTGGGCTCGCTGGAAAAGAACACAAAACATTTTCCCTCCTCTTCTCCGGGGACTTTTGTGTCTTGGAAGGCTGGGCTTCTCTTGCCCCAAGAAGGAGAGAACCTTCTATGTTCTAAGCATCTGGAAGCCTAATTCTTAGAGTAGGAAAGGCCTAGGAGGGGGCTCAGGGCCTGGAGAGCATTCAGAGTTACAGCATCCCTGAGTGACAGGCCTTCCTAATGGCACTGGTGGGGGTAGGGCCTTGCAGAGTGGCTTCCAGCTAAGTGGAAGATATCTGGGCACGGGACACTTGCGCATGGCCTGGAATTTGGAAAGGATGCATATTGTCAAGAACTGTCCTCTGAGGCAAACAGCCACTATCTCCATGAGATCAGCCAAGCCTGCATGCGAAAGATCATTAGAGCTGGGCTTGCTGGACGATGACGTTCCCTCACAGAAGGGGAGAGTGGGGAGGGTCGTGGAACTGTCACCTGAGTATCCCTCAACTCTTTCCAACCAGTTTTATGGAATTCTGCCTACTGCATACAGCCTGGGGGAGGAGCTAGAGGTACAAGGAAAGACTAGGGATGGGGGCTCCATCTATGTAGCCAGGAGGAAGCCACCTCCCCTGCTGGCTACACACCTTCAAGTATGGCTGGCTGCTCTAGGGTTATCCACAGTCCTGTCCATTATTGCTCTCCCGTGCTTTGTAGGTAACCCCCATAAAAACTTTAGTTCCCCGGGATAGACTTTGGTAGAATTGAATTTGGTTCATCATCAGGACCTGAAGAAGAGGAGGATAAGATGTTGCCTAGGTATTTCCACCTCTGGGAGAAAATTCTCTTGACAGTGTATAATTGGCAACAATTTCAGCCCATCCACATGAGTCTGGAGAGGTGGGGCCATGACAGACCATACGCCCTTCTCCAAGTTTCCAGGCCACAGAGACTTAGAGTTCTGTGCAGAGGACATGAAAATGTCTGCAGGATGTCTGTGACAGAATTTCCTGTGTTTGTGGCCATGAGGGGCGGGGGGCAGTAGGCATAATTGAATTTGACTTAGAAATTTCATGAAATGCATCATTTCTTATAACTTTTGAGCAATTTATACAGGTTATAAAAATAATAATCAAATTCTGAAGTAAGATTTTCCTATGCTAAGTAAAGCATAGTCCATACATATTTTGGCTTACATATGTGTGTATGTATATGCACATGCATGTATAAATCATCCCTTGGAACTGGCTGATCTAAAACTGACATGATCTCTTAGTCTACTGTTGTAATTAAACACCGTGACCAAAAGTAACTTGGGTAAGAAAGGGTTAATTTGGTTTATAGATCCAAGTCACTGTCCGCCATGAAGGAAAGTCATGGCAGGCAGGTACTTGGTGACAAGAACTGAAGTAGAGATCATGGAGGAATGTTGCTTCCTGGCTCGCTCAGCCTGCCTTCTTATACAACTCAAGACCGCCTGCCCAAGGGCTGTGGAATTGCCCACAGTGTCCTGGGTCCTTCCGCATCAATCGTTCACCAAGAAAATTCTCCCACAAACATACCCACAGGCTAAGCTGATGGAGGCACTGTCTAAATTGAGGTTTCTCTTTGCAGATAACTCTAGTTCCTGTCCAGTCAACAAACTAACTAAAAACTAACCCAGTCAACAAACTAACTAAAAGCTATCCCAGGGGCCTGGAGAGATGGCTTCATGGTTAAAATCACTGGCTGTTCTTCCAGAGGATCCAGACTCAATAATTTGATCTATTACAAAACCAACCAAATATCCACATGGTTAAACACAAGCAGCCAGATGAACTTGACACTCTAGAAACTGTGATGTAGCTTCCATGTTTACATCCAGCCCCTTCCCATCACTGTGATTAAATACCTGAGCAAACAGTTTACAGAAGTAAAGACCTGTTTCGGTCCATGGTTTCAGTCCATGGTCAGCAGGTCCCATCTGCTATGGGCCCATGGTAAGGCAAAACATGGTATAAGGGCACAGTGGGACACAGCTGCTCACCTCATGGTAACTGGGTAACAGAAAGGAAGATCTGGGTACAAGACACCCATCCCTAGTCACCTATTTCCTCTAATCAGCCCCCACCTCCTAATAGACAGTTCAGCCATGAGCCCATCAATGAACTGATTAACTTATGGAGTCGGTTATTGTGATCCAGTCACACTGCGTGTGACAGTGTTTTTGCTAAAAGGCTTGAGGCATCACCAGGGTCACAGATAAAGGAGTGTGAGCAGTCAGGTGGGGGTCTGGGAGAGGCAGAGAACAGACACCAAGGACCTCTGACCTTGGAGTAAGAAGTTCTGTTCATCTGGTGGATGTCCCTAACCCCTACCCAATCTGTTCCCAGAAGCATGGACTCTATCTAAATGGAGCACATAACATTCCAGGCATTGACAAAGATAGGACAAGTGTGACCGAGAGTCGGGGCAAAGGCTGGCACTGGGTACCAATGAGAGTGTCTGTTCTTTGTCCCCATCACCTGCCTGCTGGGAATTCTGCCACCTTCAGTACAGTGGCTATGAGCATCAGCCAGTTAGGGAGAAGCATTTTTAGTGGTTTTATTGTCTTCATTAATAAAAAAATCACAGGCATTATGTAAAATATATTTTAAAACCAGAAAATGGTATGCAATCAAAATAGAGTAAGGCAGATTTCTCCCCATCTAAGCCACACACACACACACACACTTAGAAACTTTTGTCCTAGAAGTTTTGAAGAGTTTTTGTTTTTTGTTTTTGAGACAGGATCTTTCTATTTGGTCCTGGCTGTCCTGGAGCTTGCTATGTTTATCGGTCTGGCCTCAAATTCTCAGAGATCTGCCTGATTGTACCTTCCGAATGCTGGGATTAAAGGAATGCACCATCAGACCTGACTAGTTTGTTTGTATTTGCTTATTTGTTTTAAATTGTGTGTGTGTGTATGAGTGTGGGTGTGAATACAGGCTAGTGGCACTCACGTGTGAAGGTCAGAGGGTTACTTAGGGAATCAATTCTCTCCTTCCGCCTTATTGAAGCAGAGTCTCCTGTTTCTGCTGCTTTGCTGGTTTCCCAGGCCAGCCAGCCGGCAAGCTTCCGGGTGACACTCCTGTCTCCTTCTCATGGTGCTGTAGAGGCGCTGGGATCACAGAAGTGCACCAGGGTACCCCAGTTTTTAATGTGGTTTCTGGTTATTGAACTCAGGTCATCGGGCTTGCACGGATAACACTTCTATCCACTGAACTGCCTCCCTTCCACCCACAGAAAGTTTTCAAACATACAGTATAGGAGCACAAATAACATGACAGAGTCCCAGCCGGGCGGTGGTGGCGCATGCCTTTAATCCCAGCACTTGGGAGGCAGAGGCAGGCGGATCTCTGTGAGTTCGAGACCAGCCTGGTCTACAAGAGCTAGTTCCAGGACAGGCTCCAAAACCACAGAGAAACCCTGTCTCGAAAAAACCAAAAAAAAAAAAAAAAAAAAAAAAAAAAAAATGACAGAGTCCCATGGACTTGAAATCCACCTTCAACAGTTAGAACAGTTAGAACAGTTAATACGGAAGCGTCTATCCAGGCCGAGTGCTAACTGCGTGCCCTGGCATTGCCTAGCAACCTCTATGTAGAGCTTGAAATCAACTCATTTGGGAGAATCACTGCCCTGGCTCCCCAGGCCTTGCATAAAATGTCATATTTTGAAAACTATCAATGCTCTGTATGTAAATGTGCACAGAACTCTTCAGAAAGAATTTAGAGAGTCATGGGATTTCTATTTAGTTTTTTATGCTTATCTTAAACACCCCCCCCTTCTTTCTTTCTCTATGCATGTGTACTCATTGAGGCCAGGTGTTCTATCCAATGTTTCCCTCAGCCACTCTCCACTTTATTTATTTATATATATTTAATTCATTGATTCGTTTATTTGAGATAGTGCCTCTCGCTGAGCCTAGAGATCCACCAGTTCCCTTAGATCATTTGACCGACCATCCAGGGCTCCTGCTGTCTCCGCCTCCCCAGCACTGCCACTACAGGTGCTGACAATCCTGGCTTTTTATATAAGTTTTGGGAAATGCAAACACTCTATCAGCTGAACCATCTCCACAGCCCTCAACTTTGCAATATTTCTGTCATGAATACAGAGTATCAGTGTTAGCTGGCACACAGGAAAGTAAGAAAAATGGAGAAGAAAGAAGGGAGGAAGACTGGAAAGTGCGCTGGTGGGCTGGAGAGAAGACTGGGAAGTGCGCTGGTGGGCTGGAGAGAGGACTGGGGGGTAGATGAAGAGAATGGAACAGCAGTGTGGAGTGGGTGGGGCCCTTGCAAAGTCAGCTCTTCTGGTCTCCAGACAGCTGGCCTACATCTCAGGTTAGGCCCAGGCTAAAGGGCACGGAACACAGGGCTCCCACCCCGTCCTCACGGAACCCCATGGCAGGAAGAGTGCCTAGCAAGTCAGCATATGTAAAAATACACCCCATCACCCAACTCTAGTTTCTGGGGAGGAGCAGTGTGAAGCCATGGGCTTCTGACACTTTCTCAGAGTCATGCTGCTTTGGCAGGGCCTCCTGGTCTGGGGCTGTTGATTCAAAAATGCGCATCTTTGGGACTAAAAATAACTCTGGGTCTGGTTTGCCCTCTCCCAGAGTGACTGAGCTGGGGACAATGGCTGATGTTCCCTGGGTTGTTTCCACTCATTCACCAAATCTACTGCCTGGATGGTCATACTCCATCATGATTTCTCTGCTTAAGCAGGAGATAAAAGAAAAGGATTAGTGGTTTCTATTTGGTAGGGAAGTTTTAAAATCCTCGGGGACAGCAAGTCAATGCCATTAAAATAGCAGCAGTGATCCTGAGAGAGAGTGACAGGTCCTTCATCAACTGTCAAACACCATGTGAATAAAGGTTCTGCTGCAGCACGAGGGTGTGTGTGAAGGGCCCCCGAGGCCTGGCTTGTCCTCAGATGGCTCTGCCAGTTAAAGGATACACCACTGAAGCGATTTCCTTCAGACTGAGGACCTGTGTCCTCCGCAAGTCCCTGCATACATGACTAGAGGTCTGACACCTGCAGTTAGTTGCCAGACTTTCTCAAGACCATCTTTGCCACTTCATAACATCTTAAGATCACAGCCCTGCGTCCCTCTGCATTCTTATCCTTGTGGCTAACGGCCACAGGTAGGTGTCATTAGTTTTCTTTAGTGTGATGAACTCACTGAGGTACAGATAAGTGGCTTAGCCCTGGGGACCCTGGAGAGAGCAGTAGGACAGCTGGAGGAGAAGCCACACGGGAACCCTACGGGTGGAGGCTGGGAGAGAGCCGTAGTCTCAGGATGTACTTTCCAGCTCCACTGTTTTCTTTATGGATCCTTCTTCCTTAGGAGAAGGCACAACTACAAACCCTACCCTCAAGACAGCTTAAAGGAGTCCCCTGGAGGTCCTGCAGTTGGGGCTTTACCAAAGCTGTTGGGAGCACTGTGGAGAGCCATAGCTTGGGGATTACTGATGTTGGCCTTCGGTGTCTGTTTAGGACAGGATAAGACATGCACTCCAAGGTTTGTCATCCCATCGTGGATCACTTGGAGTCTACAG
Organism: Chionomys nivalis; assembly: GCF_950005125.1. Taxonomy (NCBI): domain Eukaryota; kingdom Metazoa; phylum Chordata; class Mammalia; order Rodentia; family Cricetidae; genus Chionomys; species Chionomys nivalis. Next base: position 66,533,242 of record NC_080089.1, on the reverse strand, counting down.
TGAGGGTGGTGATGGGATTGGTTCATATGAAGAAGGCGGAGGAGGGGCCTCAGACCACATCAACCCTCGACGCCTTGACACAATTCATCCATGCACCCCTGAACATTATCTCGGCTCTGCTTTTATTGTAAAGACAAGCTTGGACGCTTTCTAGATGTGTTCCTATATTCATTCACTTTTATCCTTGTCCACTTTTCCAAGGAAAGGCCCCACTGTATCTCCATCCCATCTGTTCCCTCCTTCCTCACATTTCCCCATCTCCCCCCTTTCCCAGGGATACATCTTCATTTGGGGAGCCTCCCAGACTATCTGCATGTGGAGGCCGCACCTCCCACCACCTCCTTCACTTTCATTGCCAAACGTCTCAAGCCTAAGGGATGGCAGGCTGGTTAATTGATTGATTAATCACTATAAAAACCACACCCACACTCCCACTCCCTCCCACACTTACTCTGCTTTTGGACCCCAGCACAAAAGGTTCCTCACTGCTGAGTCCTGGGCTCTGGCCAACCCTGGAACCTTATCCCTCCAGCCCACAGATTGCTTGCTTGCCTTTTTCCTGGGGTTCCCACACCCTGCATGACCTCAAACACTCAAGTGTTCTCTAAATTCGGAGCTCAACTTGCCCCAAGCCTAGAGAGTTCCCTGGAGTCTATAGCTTGGTCACTCCAAACTGAGAGATCTCAGGGTCCTCACAAAGACTTTGGTTTCTCCATGTGGTGGTAGTAATACTACAGACTTCACAGAGTTATTGTTAAAATCAAGTAATAGACGTCAGGTGTGTGCACTGACGCTCTCTCCTAGGCTGCTTGCTATGACTAATGGGCAGGTGGTGTGCGCATAACTGACACACTAGACAAAGGCATGACTCACATCCCAGGTGGACGGCAGGAAAGAGCTTTAAGCTATGTGTGAGCTGTTTACTTCTAGAATGTCCTACTTAGTATTTTCAAACCTCAGTTAACTACATACCTGGGAAATTACAGATAAGGAAGGCCTTCATTTGGCCATCAGATTATTAATTGAATATGACATGACTTCATTTTCTTTTTTTTTTAAATATTTATTTATCATGTATACAATATTCTGTCTGTGTGTATGCCAGCAGGCCAGAAGAGGGCACCAGACCCCATTACAGATGGTTGCGAGCCACCATATGGTTGCTGGGAATTGAACTCAGGACCTTGGGAAGAGTAGGCAATGCTCTTAACCTCGGAGCCATCTCTCCAGCCCATGACTTCATCTTCTAAGAAACATTCCCTTAACAATCCCAACTCAGGGCCTAACGTGCAAAAGGTCCGATTTAAAATGCTTCAGAAGAATAGCCGGGCGGTGGTGGCGCATACCTTTAATCCCAGCACTTGGGAGGCAGAGGCAGGCGGATCTCTGTGAGTTCGAGACCAGCCTGGTCTACAGAGCTAGTTCCAGGACAGACTCCAAAGCCACAGAGAAACCCTGTCTCGAAAAACCAAAAAAAAAAAAAAAAAAAAAAAAAAAAAAAAAGAAAAAGAAAATGCTTCAGAAGGCTTGATTATTTTAACCCTCAGGACAATGCTATGAGGCTCTCATATGCCACAGAAGAGTAAGGAAGGCGCGGAGAGACACAGTGACTTGCCCACGGTCGCAGAGCTGACTGGATCCTTGCTCTTGCACCTGCTCTGCCCCTGCTTGCTGAGATGATCTTAATTACAAAGATGTGAGTGAGTTCCCTCGTGAGAGGGCTCTGAGGCTCACTCCACAGTGCCCACATTGATTTCCCTAGAGCCCAGCCATGACATTTTTTAAACTCTTTGTTTCTTTATACATGTAGAAGAAAATGATAGACTACATAGCCCATGCCAGGCAATGTTCTGTGGTGAAACCCAATGATAACACCAAGATGGACATAGCCCCTGCTCATACCTTGCAGTGGCTGGCAATGCCCGGTACACAGTAGGAGCATAGCAGTGCTCGGAGGAGGAACCAAGACTCTATCTTCTCTCTCAGGTCATCCAGCCATCCCCTCCAGAGACCAGGTGGGGACCCAGTCTCACTAGAGGGCACTGTTCAGTAGGCCTGTCCCAGGCACTTGCTTCTGTGCCAGAAGAGGTGTGAAGGGCAGTGTTGGCGTTGTTGGGAAGAACTGAGGCACAGTGAGGCCAGAAGGAAGTGCTCTTGGTTTATCAGAGAGGAAGTTAGGCCAGGAAGGAAGCACTCTGCCCCAGAGGGGACCCTGTCTGGTTCTGTTTCTTTAAGCAAGCGCCAGGCAGGGTCCCTGCCTGGGTCCACACTGGTGGCTCCCGCAGACTGCAGAGCCCTGGGGGACTCACACAGGTAGATTTCAAGTTGTGTAAAAAGACAGGGTCTCCCTTGGAGAGCTGAGACCAAGGTCTGGTGGAGAAACACCTGCTTCAGGCTTGCAGCTGTCTGGGGTACACTTCTTCAGAGTGTCAAGGCATAATTTACAAAAGTTAAAAATAGGGCTGCCACACAAACATAGGATAAATACATCGGCATTTAACTGATTAATGAAGGAACCCGTGAGAACCTGATGCTGATGCCAAGACAGTTTGAGAACCGGTGCATTGAAAAGGAAAAAGATAAGGTTGTGAGGTAGGTTCTAGTGGTGGGTATGTTCCTATAGGCTCATTAAACCACACATAATCTTTAGGCCAGCCCTTTTATCTGGCAAAAACCACGCAAATTAACAGGCTACTTCCCAGTGTCTGGGGCAGCAGGGGGCTGGGGAGGTCCCCATATAACATTGAAGACCCTGCTAGAGGAGCTGCAGAGAGCAATCAGTAGGAGAAAGTGCCTGTCAACCTGAACTCAGGTCCCCAAACTCATGTGAAAACAGGACACAATCACACAAGTGTAATCCCAGCACCCCTTTATGTGGAGAGGAGAAGCAGAGACAGGGGATCTCCAGGTGTTTGCTGGCCCCCTAGCATGGCTTACACAAGGAAGACGCCTCACCCAAGCAAGGTGAAGAGGCAAGGATGGATGCCAAAGGTCCTCCGACCTCTACATGAACTACACAGCATGTAACTACCCTTCCCTTCTTTCACATATCAAACACACACACGCACGCACGCACACACACACCTCTTTCTGGGAGGTCCTATTCAGTAAAGCCCCTGTGTGACTTTGAAAAGACATCCTGTACTGTCTTTGGCCTATTCCTAAATTCTGAGTATTTTCTCAACAATGGCAAACATTGCTCTGTCTGAGATTGCCTGTATATTCATTAACGTTTTGCCAGGATCAACCTATTAAAATAAAAACCTCTTAAAGGTCTAAACTTTCTATTATGATGAATTCTGTGTCTCCACATTCTTCAGTTCAGGCTTGTAATTATTTCTTGACATGAAAAAAATATTAAAAAGGTTTTCTTTTAACTAAAAAATTTTTCCAGGAACTGGAGAGATGGCTCAGAGGTTAAGAGCACTGGTTGCTCTTCCAGAAGATGTGGGTTCAATTCCCAGCACCCACATGGCAGCTCACAACTGTCTGTAGCTCCTGTTCCAGGGGATTGGATGCCCTCATACAGACATACATGCAGGCAAAACACCAATGTATGTCAAATAAATAATTAAAAAAAACTTTTTCAGACAATATCTTTTGGTCATCTTTTTCCCCTCTCTTAATTCTTCTCAGATATTCCTTACCTCCCTACCCATCCAATGTTATGTTCCCCTCCCACAGCCTGCAAAATGGCTTCTTTTAACCAAAAGTTATCTTATGGGAGACAGAAAAAATAGTGGTTCTGTGGAGCTGAGCAAAGGAGGCAAACATGAAAAATGTAGACGTCTGGGGGTGATGGTCTCACAAACTGACTGCACTTAGTCCCACCCTTTCCAAGAAGCTGTTTGCAATTGATACCTGGTGGGGAAAAGAATATCGATTTTCTCCAAAAGAGCGTGACTGGGCTGACCAGCCACACTCTGGGGCAGACCCCATGCCCAGGCGTAGTTGGCCAACACAAAATGGATTCCATATCTTTTCTTGTATATGTTTTATTTTGCTATTTTTTTGCTTTACTAATTCTCTCTCTCTCTCTCTCTCAGTTTGTTTTTCTGTTTGATTTTCATTTTTTTGTTTTGTTGTTGTTTTTCCTGATTTTCTTTTTTCTATTCTTTTCTTTCTTTTTATTTAAGAGAGAAAAAGAACATTTAATTGGATGAATAGGGAGGCAGGGAGGATCTGGAAGAAGTTGGGGAGGGAAAAGAATATAATCAAAATCTATAAAGATTTTTAATAAAATATTTTAAATGATTAAAATGGTAACATCTTATATTTTACATGCCCCAAAAGTGGTTGTAAACTAAGAGCAGCTCTTTGCTGAGGGCTTGTTTGTGGTAGATACTCTTCTAAGTGTTGTGTAGGTTAAGTCATGTATTTCCCACAACTTCATGCAGAGAATTTGATATGGGATAGGGTGTGGTTTAGTTGGTAAAGCACTTGATTATCAAGCGTGAGATTGATCTGAGTCCATGTAGAAAACCAGGCAAGGTAGAACATGCAGCACCAGGAAGGCAGAGACAGGAGGATCCCTGAGGCTTGCTGGTCAGCCAGCCTAACTAAATCAGGGAGCCTCAGGCCAGTGGAAGACCCTGTCTTGATATGGGATTCACCTCTGTATGCTGTGAATACCATTGGTTAATAAAGAAACTGCTTTGAGCTATAGCAGAACAGGGACGAACAGAGCTAGGTGGGGAACTACTAAATGCTGGGAGAAGGAAGGCGGAGTCGATGAGAAGCCCTGTAGCCCCGCCAGAGACAGATGCTGGAACTTTAAGCCACAGCCTTATGGCGATACACAGTTTAACAGAAATGGGTTAAATTAAGATGTATGAGCTAGCCAATAAGAAGTTAGAGCTAATAGGCCAAGCAGTGATCTAAATACTATAGTTTCTGTGTGATTATTTCAGGAGTCTGGGTGGCCTGGGAAACAAACAAGTGGCCTTCCTACTACACTGTCTCAGAAAACAAGAAGTATGGCTCTTGAGGAATGACACTCAAGTTGACCCCGGCCTCTCTGGAGGCTGCACACAGACACACCTGGAAAGAGAAGAAAAGAGAAGAGCCAAAAAGTCCAATGACTTGTCAAAGCTCACACACCTCATGAATAGGAAAGAGATCTGGGCCAGGCAGACTCTTCCTAACCATAGGCCTGCTTATGATCTATAGAGGACTTATGAGGTCACAAGTAGCCATTCGTCTAGGCTGGAGACAACAAGGGTGCCTTCCAAATAAGCTGGAAGGCAAGCCACACAGGTTTCCCACTAGGAGAGGAGGGCAGCTCTCTGCCCTCTGCTGTTGTGACCGTACATCACACATTCCTATCGCCACCTCATGGATCTGAAAGCTCCCAGAGTCCCCTCCCAGGGCTCTCCACAAGGGCCATGTGTCTATTGTGACGGGGTCAGGGGAAAGACACAGCCCTTAACAAATGTTCCTCCCTTTATTGAGGGTGTGGTGAGCTGGCTTCATTGGTCTGGGACTCCCCCATTCTGCACTAACCTAGCAATAGCAGGGAAGGGGGTTGATGAAGACTCCTTATTGACCATATTCCATGACCTCATATTCACCAGGCTCCGGCTCCTATTGCTACAGTTTAAGGAGGGGCCCTGTCTGCTGCCTGGGCAGGGCAATGGGCAGCACTTGAATAATTTACTACACAGACAATACCCTGCACCTACTTCAGCCCGGAAGCCTCTGGGGCACACACACTCCAGGGACAATGCCGTAGGTATGGACAAACACTCAGGGGGTTGGCCTTTTACTATCCAACCTTCTGAGGGTAGCAAGTTCGCTGCAGGCGGTCCCATATCTGAGCTCTCTACAGATTTCTGCTGTTCTTGTTGATAATCTCATAGAGCTGCTGAGAGAATGCTAGTAAAAATAGGTCTAGAGACCCCGGGCTTGCTGTCTGGAACAAGAGGAAAGGAAAATTGGGAACCTGTTTTGGGTTTCTAACATTGTGGTAGTTCTGTGTGGGTGGAGAAGAAATTTTATGAGGTGCCCCCAACTCTATAAGATGCTCCATTAGGGGGTTTCTTGGTAGTTCTGGCCTGGGAAGACACAGCCTGCCTCCCACAAGACCTTAACCCACAAAGATTTCCTGTATCCTTGGGAAGGTCCTGTCAGACAGACAGATCTCTGAGCTCCTGTGAACTTTGTAAGGAGTGTGGACCAAAAGGCTTCCCTGAGAGGGAGTTGTTAAAATGAAGTATTTGTGAATCTTGTTATTTCCTCTCATTGGACACAATGGCTCTTTCTTTAAAGCATAAATTTTGAATCAAGTGAAGACAAAGGTTATAGTCTCTGGTATATGTGTGTTTTCTTAAAAAGGAGGCCAATTCCTTCACGGCAGCTTTTGGGACTTGTTAGGAACAGCAGCAATGCATCGCCTCTGTTGCTGGGGCCCTGCCTTGGCCTTGGCCTTGCAATCCTGGGCCTACTCAGTTCTCACCGGAACTGCAGAGGTCCCTCTTGGCAGAAGCAGAGGCCAGTGTAGTGCTGAAGGCTGTGTGGACAGCAGGCTGCCCAGCCAACCCCATCCCAGAGTGAGTTCCAGGACAGCCAGGACTGCACAGAGAAACCTTGCCTTGAAAAATAAAGGAGGAAGAACTTGAAATATGCTGGTGACAGCCTCATTCCAGGTTCAGTGAGAGATTTTTTTCTCCAAGGGAATAAGGCAGAAAATGATACAGCAGGATGCCTGATGGCCTCCTCTGGCCTCCTCGAGTCCATTCACACAGGTGCATTCTCTCTCTCTCTCTCTCTCTCTCTCTCTCTCTCTCTCTCTCTCTCTCTCTCTCTCTTACACACACACACACACACACACACACACACACACACACCAGACAAACAAAAAAACTTATGCAGAAAAGTGTTGACATAGAGTTCATTGTGACTGCACCTCCCACATCCAAATGAGGGTCTTTGGGTCCCAAGCTATACACAGGCTCTAGGCCTTTTCTAGGCCTTGTTCTACTTACCTCCCTGCATGCCCCCTTTACATCTAACCCCCTCACACACACCCTATACTCTCCCCCACACACCCCACACACACTCCAAACACCTCCACACCACACACACACCCCTACACACATACATCATCACATGCATCCCCCCTGGAGTCTTTGAGGGCAGAGTCTCTAGTCAGCAGTCGTGCATCTCTATAGTGAGCACCTGATAAGACCTCCTTCTCAGCAGTGGAGATTTCAGTGTGTGATCAACTGGGCCCATTGCTTTGGGTCTGCAACCAGGCAGAGCTTCATGGCAGGAAAGGCATAAGGCAGGGCAAAACCACTTGAGTTCCACAATCCCCTTCAAGAGCCTGTCCAGTGACCCAAAGACCGCTGACAAGGCCCAAATAATGCCTTAAGTCATTTCCACCACCCCTAAAATCATTCATTTTGGAGCGAAGCCTTTAATACAGCCTTCTGGAATATTCTGGACTCAAATTAGAGCAGTAAGCTTGTCTTGTATTTTTTTTTTTTTTAATTTTGGCTCTCACATAGCCCAGGCTGGCCTTGAACTCACTATGTAGCCAAGGTTGACCCTGAACATTCAGTCCTTCTGGTTGTACTTCCCAGGTGCTGGCTTACACATGAGTGCCACCACACCATGCCTGGTTGTTCTGGGGATCAAACCCAGAGTTTTGTGGGCGCTAGGCGAGCACTGTACCAACTGAGCTAGATACCCAACCTTTGTTTTTGGTCTTAGGAAACTTTGCAAAGCTTAAGTCTCCTATGCTTCTAGTTACTGAGGAATTTAATTTAGTCTCCAGCCCCTCAAATGTGTCTACACTTCTAATTTACAGTGGTTTGAATTAAAGTGGGGGAGCCAGGATTTCTCTGCATGAGAGGAAAGGTAAAAAAAAAAATAGTAAAACAGTGGAGTTGATTTTCTTATATGAAGGTGGTTTGAATAGGAATGCCCCCCATAGACTCATATAGTTAAATGCTTGGTCCATAGGAAGTGGCACTATTAGGAGGTGTGACCTTGTTGAAGTAGGTGTGACTTTGTTGGAGGAAGTGTGTCACTAGGGGGTGGGCTTTGAGATCTCAGGAGCTCAAGTCAGTTTACTTCCTGCTGCCTGTGGATCAAGACAAAGAACTCTCAGCTCCTTCTCCAGTGCCATGTCTGACTGCGTGCCACCCTGCTTCCTGTCATGACAGCAATAGACTAAACTGCTGAACTGTAAGCCAGCCCCAATTAAATGTTTTCCGTTAGAAGAGCTGCCGTTGCCATGGTGTCTCTTCACAGCAACTGAAGCTGTAAGACGGTAAGACAGTGTGGGAGTTTAATGAGTGTTTTCCTCCACCTCTTGCCCAGTTCCAGATTCACCATTTTCCCATCTCAGAATACACCCACATCTGAACTATACGTGATCAAGAGAGTGGCTGTCTTGTGTTATTTCTCCAGTGCTATAGCCATTGGTAAGTTGTCCATGTCTCAGCAATAACTCCCTAGCAATGGGAGAAAAGACTTGTGAGTGGAGCGGAGGCTATTTGGGAAGAAAGGATTCAGAGGGAGAAGGAAGGGGACAAACAAGGGTAATTGGAGTGAATATAATTAATTAAAGCTGACCATCATAGGACCCTTGGGCAAGTCAGTCTCCTGAAGTCATCTTTATGTGCCTGAACTTAGAGCATGGGGTCATTCAGAAGGAATTTCCACTCTGTCTGACCCTGTGGCTCCTGTGTGTAGCTCCTCCAGAGGAGGAGACCCAGAGTTGGTGTTCCCTCCAGAGCCAGAAGTTGACTGTCAATGGGAGGGTGCCGCGGGAGCTACTTTTGCTCCTTCAGCCAATAGCCTTTGAGATACCAGCCCACTGGGGTGTGGTATCTTTTGCATTTAAAAAAAGCAGAGGCAGCCCTCCGCTCTCTCTTGCTTCGGACTCCGCTTCTGACTACCAGACGCTTTTCCTGGTCGTGCAGGAGGCTGTTGTCTAGGACGATGATCTGTAAGTTTTTTCCCTTTAAATAAATAACCCTTTTATTAATCATAATTCCAAATTGGTGTGGGATTGTTTTGTGACTTACTTCATTAGGAGACCAAAAGAAGTCAACATTACAGGGAGGGGCAAGGAAAGGAAGACCTGGATGGGGACCAGGGACACTAGTCTCAAAAGAGAAGACTTGTTTTCATTCCTAAGATGGTAAAGAAAATAACAGCCTTCCTAAGCTAACTACTGTCTCCGAGTCCTCACTGTTCTTCCCCTACTCTCTTGGATACTTCTTACCCTAAGTGCTTCGCCCTGAGTCCCTCTGTTGTTTCTGCCAGGGTTCCAGAGTGGCCATTACTAAACCCATCTAAGACCTGCCCTAACCTTGTGTGTTTTCCCTACTCTGGGCTCCTCTTAACTAGAATCACGTGTTCTCTCCCTCTCTCCTTCTCCATCATCTACCTGAGCGAGCCCAAACTCCTTAGCCTGTATCCTCAGTACACTCATCACATGGGATGTCCTTCATCTCAGTGGTCCTGCCTCAGAACGGACTCATTGTCTCTCCTTGACAGGGAAGGTCTTTTCCAGCCTGGCCTCCTTGGCTCCAGATTCACTCTGCCCTGATGTGTCATGAGAATGCAGCTACAGTTGTGTCTAAACCCCCAAGTCTGGTAAACTCCATCTTAGCTTTCTAATCTTCCACAAGTGAAGCCTAACATCTTTTAAATTTTTTTTTTAATAGAAACTTGGTGGTGGTGGTGCACACCTTTAATCCCAGCACTCAGGAGGCAGAGGCAGGTGGATCTCTGTGAATTGAAGGCCAACCTGGTCTACAAGAGCTAGTTCTAGAACAGGCTCCAAAGCTACAGAGAAACCCTGTCTCAAAAAACCAAAAAAAAAAAATTATTATTTTATGGGCTGGAGAGATGGTTCAATGGTTGAGAGCACAGGCTGCTCTTCCAAAGGACCTGGGTTCAGTTCCTAGCATCTCCATGGTGGCTCACAACCAACTGTAACTCCAGTCTCAGGACAGTGACGCCCTCTTCTGGCATTCTCCAACACCATGCATGCCCATGATACAGAGATGTGCAAAATGCCCACACATATAAAATGGATGAAAAAGATAAAAACCAAGTTAAGTTAAAAAATACATTTTCTAGACCAGGTGTGGTGGTACACCCCTTTCTTTAATCTCAGCATTCAGGAGACAGAGACAGGTGGGTCTCTATGAGTTCTAGACCAGCCTGCTCTATTGAGTTAAAGGCTAGTCAGGGCTACATAGTAAGATCCTATCTCAAAAAAGAAAAAAAAAAAGCAAATTATATTTTATCTATTTTTTGGACTGTGTTTATGTGTGTGGAGGCATGCATGTGCCACCCAAAGGTGCCCTCTGACCTCCACATGGCACATGTGCACGCGAACTCAAACACAAATGCAAACATGCATAGGTGTACATACATCATGTGCACACTACACACAGAGAAAGATAAAATGCTTGCAGACGGTATTCCCACACCCGTCTGTTTATTGATCCCATTGCAATCCGTTCTTCTCCACTGCCACAATACTTCTTTTCTCTCAGCATCCGTCCCTGTCCATCTTCCCTGCTGCAGAACCAAGTCCGTCCAGCAGTCCGGCCACTCCCTTTCCATGTTTAGTTAACACTTCTTTCCTAATCTCCCAGACTTCTACTTGGAGCTGAATTTTTTTTAAACTTCTCAGAACTTTCAAATCCATGATTAAACAGATGTAATAAATAAAAGCTCAGAATACACGAAATTCTTCAAGTAAATACTCCATCCAAACCGCCAGCGTTTCGCACAGATACTTGGGTTGGCTGCACCAAAAGCATGACGCACACTGGGAGTTCTAGCTTTGAATTCAAAACTGTTAACTACACAAACGAGCCACAAAGCATCTTATAGATGGCTCTGCACTGGCCTGTACCCTCTCGGTGTCAATATTTATAAATGAACAGACATATTCCTTACAGGACACGAACATTTTGTACTCCTTGGCAGGAGGAACCCAGTAAGAGAATGTGCGTAGATAGATGAACTCTGCGAGGGGGGCACAGGGCGTTTCATGTGGCCGCTTCACAGCCGGGGCCACTGTGCTACAGAGTGAATGTCTCTGTCTGGATCCCACCATCCACATGCACACTTTGGGTATAGGGGGGCTCCACAAAGGCTGGAAGAGCCCTGGAGAGAGCCATGTGAGATTTTTGTAGCTGAGCTTGCCATCTCAAACCACAGTTACCCATGCACAGCTTTTACAAACATTTTTTTAGGCAGGGTGACGTGAAGCTTAGACTGGCCTGGAACTTGTTGTGCATAGATGGCCTTGAACCTCTGCTCTTCCTGCCTGTACTCCCTGCGCCTGGGATTATAGACAGGTGTCAACCATGGTGTTTGTTTTCTGAACCCAGGGCTTTGTGCACGCTTTGAAGGTGCTTGGCCAGCAGACCTGAGCCTCCAGCTCCCTGTGAAGACAGCAGCTCTTCTGCTCTCCCTCCCAAGTCCGGGGCCTTTTCCCCACCGTCTGTGTCTCCCTCACAGTCCAGCCGCCCTCAGGGTTATATCACAGTTAGTGACCCTCTCCACGCTGATCCAGTACTGGCCATGAGACCTCTGGTGATGTCTTAAATAGTCCTAAACTGACTTCCTTTTCTCCTCCAGCCTCCTATTCTGATGGCTGATCCACCCTATCTGCTTCTTCTTGAGAAACTTTCACACCAGCGCATTCAGGGAAAACCACTGTGGCCCCTACTGGGCACCGTCCCTGACCAGCACCTGCTCACTCAGCCCCTCAACCCATACCCATTGAATGAATGAATGAACTTCGCATAGACACTTGCTATAGGCAAAGGTCAGAGTTCAGAGGCACCTGTGTAATGGGTTGCTTGTTGGAAGTATCCAGGTTCTTGGGCTCCACAGCAAAGAATTAGAGTGGACATGGAATTACTGACAGCCAATTAAGAAAAGGAAAGTATTCCCAAAAAGGGTTAGTGAGCTGAGAGCTACCACCTTCCCTCTCCACCTGCCACCCGAAGCATTGGACTATGAACTCCATGGCCCTTTCTAGGACGTTGCTATTTGTATAGCTCAGACTTTCCTCCAGAAAGCCCCTTTCCTTACCTGAATCCCAATGAGGAGGTGTCTCCAGCCTTTCTCTGTTAGTGTCTTCTTTTGTATGTTAATCTCAATGCCCTACCACACTCCCTAAGCTTCATTGCAGATTGCTCCTGTGTGAGTCCCAGCTTCCTCAGCCCTGTCCTAAGGGCTCAAGCAGAGCTATGACAACTCAGTTTACAGTTAGTCAAAAACCAAACTCCCTAGCCCGGGGAATCAGGAAAGCAGGGATCCGTGCCTCTTCCTGAAACTCTTGCTAGGCCACAACTTGCCATGACAGCCTGTCTACCCTCTGACCTCTCTCCTCTCCTCTCCCTCCCATAGAAGCTGGACAAGCTGCTGTCGTTTCTAGCAGAGCAGGAAGCCATCAAATATAAAAAACAAACAAACAAGAAAAACTCTGGAGCCATGTTGCCCTGAAACAGCTTGTCAAAAGCTAGAAACTACTAAATGATGGGTCAATCATATACCTGCTGACCAGCTGAGCTGGGATTTCTGGGCTACAACATTGTCGCTGAGGAGAGGCTTAAATGTGCCCATCCCTGGTTCCTGTTGAGTTCTTGGCTTTCTATCATGGTCTTTGCACACAAGTGGGGAGCCTGGTTGAGGACCACTTGGCATTCCTGAGAAAAGGCTATGTTAAGCTGTAACAATAGTAAGCTCCCTCCTGCCTTTTGAAGGAAGCATTTCCCTTTCTTCTTCCTCCTATGTATGCATCCCTAAAGGCTACAGCAGCATCTTGCCTACCCTGTTCTGGTAAATGAGGAAGCTGTATGCTCCCTCCATTCCAACCCCACGACTTTGTTATGTATTGTGAGAGCGAGCCAGGGGAGTAGCAGGTGTGTTCATTCAGAAAAAGAACTGCCACTAGATTACATTTCAGCGATGAGCTTTATTGGGAGAGAGGGTCTGAGGACCGCGGGAGTGACCATCAGGCCTTGAGGTGGGAAAGCATTAGAAAGAGATGGTGTATTGTATCAGAGACATGGCAGGACCCTAGAGGAAAGCCTTGAGAGCTTTATAAAGAGGGATGGACTAGCTGAACTTCATAGCACACACCTTTAATCCTAGCACTTGGGAGGCAGAGGCAGGAGAATCTCTGGGAGTTCAGGGCTAGCCTGGTCTACAAAGGGAGTTCCAGGACAGCCAGGGCTATGCAGAGAGACCTTAGGACTGGCTTTAGGTTAGAGGTAGAGGCTGCACAAGTTACAGCGCAGCATGGCTTCTTAACTCCTCGCAGTGGGAGCTGCTGATCAGTCATGGCTTTATTTCAGCAGGCTGAAAAATCCGGTCAGCTTAGAACAACCAACATCTGATATCTAACACTAGAAGGCTGGACGGTGCAGCTTTTCACTTGGTGGCCGTGTGCAAAGTATGGGGCCATGTGTGTAAGAATGGTAAACTCAGTTCTGCACGCCTCTAGAGACGACACTCCCCTAGGGAGGAGCCAAGCGGATATTAGGTTTTAACAGATCCCAAGAAGTGTCAAGGCCCCCAACTTGCACGTGAGTCTTCTCAGTGTGTCCTCTTCTTGTCACTTGTCCAGATACATTCAAAGCTCTCCTAATGATCTGGGTGGATTCAGTTTATTCTGTAATCTGGGAGCCTGAAAGTTGCCATCGCAAACGTGATCCCCTCCTCTCTTCCCCGAGAGCTGGCTCAAAATCCAGCAGTCCCCAGCTCAGTGACCTCCAGGGCATCCTCTGGGCCCTTGGGCAGGATGGTCTGGCAGGGATAATACTTGGAGGCTAGTGCCCCAAAGGAATGCTCACTGTGGTAGCCAGTCAGGAAATGCCTTTGGCCTCAAGACTGTACATAGCAGTGTCTGTTTGATCTGGATCTGGGAGGCTGCCTGGGTATGAAAACTGTTGGTTTGAGGGTTGTTGGGTTTTTTTGGTTTCTTTCCTTTGAAGATTTTTTTCAAGACTGGGAGAAGTGTCGTGTACTTCCAAAGGCAGGTTGGTCTAAACTCCGTTTTAGCTCTGTCTGGTCTGTGTTGTGGGTAGTGATCGTCCCGAGGAGAAATAATGAGTTCCACTCAGTGAGAAGCCCATGGTAAACAATGCTGACTCTGTGTGGGTCGGCATCACGGAGAAGATGAAACTGCTTCCAACAGGGGAGTCCCTCGCATCTGTACAGAAGAGATGCTGGAATCTCGGTCACCCTCCTTATTAGGCTGTGTGCGTATGCCCAGCGTTGGAGGCTGTAAGGAACTTCACTGACCTCTCTGAGGAATCCTCAAACATGCAGCATCCTAACTCAGCCCTCTAAGCCAGTAGACGGCCCTCGAGTCAGGACTACTGTACAGGGGTGGCAGAAACATTATTAGAGCACACAGCTCAAATGGACACATATTTATTGGGTTCCTACCCTGTGGCAGGCCCTGTTCCATATGCCAAGATTAAATTGCTGTTTCTTCCAGGGCAACAGGGGTTAGTCATGCCAACAAGTCATCACAGCATGGGAACCAATGCACTAAGATCTGAGCACCCCTTCCCTGGAGACCTGAGCCACCCCTGAAAATAAGACAGGAAGAACATCCAGACCCAGATACTATCGTGAGAGAGCAAGAGAGGGGAGGCGGCTCGGGGGAGGTGACTCGGAGGTTAAAGTGTGTGGTACAGGAACAAGAGGACTAAGGTTCTGATCCCTAGAAGCCCTGTAAATGCCAGTGTCTTAGGACTTCTAGTGGTTGATAAACCCCACGGCCAAAAGCAGCTTAAGGAGGAAAGGGTTGATTTCAGCTTCCAGTTGTGGTCTCGCATGAAGGGAACTCAGGGCACGAACCCGGAGGCAAGAGCTGAAGCAGAGACAATGGACCACCTGTCCAGAGGTGGCGCCACCCATCATGGGATGGGCCCTGACACATCCGTCACTAAGAAGATGCTCCACAGGCTTGCCTACAGGTCAGTCTTATGGAGACATCGTCTCAATCGTCATTTCCTCTTCTCACATAGCTCGAGCTTATGTCAAGTTGACAAAACAGACCCACAAAAAAAAAAAAAAATCAACATGGCCAGGTAGGTGTGGCAGCCTGCTTGTAATGCCAGCCTCAAAAGGGAGAGATGAGATACATGCAGGCAAGACTAGCCATATTGGCAAGTCCTGTGTTGTAAGACCCTGCTGCAACGAATGCATTAGATATTCTTTTGCTGTTGTGATAAAACATTCTGACCAAAGTGACATAAGAAAGGACGGATTTGTTCTGGGTAATCATTTCGGAGGGTTAGAGCCCATAATAGTGGGGAAGCAGTAGGCAGCAGCAGGCAGCAGCAGGCAGCAGGAGCAGGAAGCCAGTTGGTCACATCTCATCCATGTACAGGAAGCCGAGGAAAAAGTGGGAAGTTGGGCAAGGCTATAAACCTTAGAGCTGGTTCCCAGAGGCATACTTCCTCTAGCAAGGCTCCAATTCCAAAAGTTCCATAAACTCCCCAAACAGTAACACCAACCAGAGAGAGGCCCAGCATTCAAACCTGTGGGCCTCACTCAAACTGCAATACTAAGGACTGAGCAAGATGGGGATGGGAGAAAGACCACCCATACCAGTGAGCTCTGGGTTCGAGAAACCCTGCCTCAACAAGAAAGGTGGAAGGGCTGTTGAAGATGATTCCAGATCTCAGCCTCAGGCTTCCACACACACGTGATTACATGTGCACCCATACACATTCAAATATGTACACACATGATGCACAACTCACACATGTACAGTTGAAAAGAAAAGAAAAACTATATGACATCATCGAAGTTGCTGGCACATGGTTGGGATTCCATGGCACAGACTCAGGAACAGACAGAAAGGACTGGGTGATGCATTTGGGAAGATTGGCATGCTTGTTGACTTCTCCGAACCCATTGTTGGCCTTTATCTGTCCAACTCTGGTGCTGGAGGCTAACTTCTGTGGCCTGTAGTTCCTGGGTTACCAGACCACTGTGCGGCCATAAGGTTCCACCCACAGGAAATGCCAGGTGGAGTGAAGGGGGTAGCCTATATTACTCCCAGTGCCCCCAGCTGCCTCCATGTCTATGAGGAGCCCTATGGTGTCGACAGCAGCTTTCTCACCAAGTGGCACTTCCTGAGGACTCCAGGTTCCTCAGCATTGCCCTTTGCATAAGGGGTGACAAGGTTAAGCAGCCAACGGAGGCTTAAAAGATCAACTTGACAGAGCCTAGAGTCACCCAAGAGACAGAGCTCTGGCATGTCTCTGAGGGGTTTTCCACACTGTTTGAAGTGGGAAGACCCACTCTAGACGTGGGCAGTACCATTCCACAGAGTATGCATTAAAAAGCCAGCTGAGCCCCAGCATTTCCCTCAATCTCTGCTTCCCAACCAGGAAAACACAAAGTCCAGCCTCCCCACCCCTTTGCTGCTGTGCCTTCTCCATCATGATGGTCAGGCATTCTAGTCACTTTTCTGTTGCCATGATGAAACACTCCAACCAGGAGCAGCTTGGGGACAGAGGGTTTACTCGGCTTACATGTACAGGTCACAGCCCATCATTGAGGAAAGTCAGGACAGGGACTCTAGCAGACACGGGGGAGACACACTACTCACTGACTCTCTGGTTTGTTCTCTGATAGTTTTCTTACACATCCCAGACCCACGAGCCTAGGAACGGTGCCACCCACTGTGGGCTGAACCCTCCTACCCAATCACCATCAAGGCAACTCCTCACAGAAAGGCCTTCAACTAATCTGATGGGAACCATTTTTCTACAGGGGTTTCCTCTTCCCAGGTGACTCTGGGTTGTGTCAAGCTGACAATGATCAGACTCATCCGAGCTTCAGGTGGTTTCTAAGAGGCTCAGGGAAAGAAACTGATAGACTGTGTCTGTCTGAAATGGCCGGAAAAGGTGACGTTATAGAGACAAAGAACAGATCAGCTGATGCCTTGGGCTGGGGAGTCAGACCACACAATAATGTTCAATGAGGCAGAGCCCTTCCTGATATTGCAGGCCCCAGGGTCCTACTCCACGCTTCACTAACCCTTTCCATCCTAGGGAATATTAGAGAACCTCAAGAAGCAGGCAGAACACCCAGAGCCTGCCACCAACCAACTCTTTGGGTTTGGGCAATAGATTAAATCTCCTTAGTTAGGTTTTCATCTTTACACACCAGAGAGACTAGGCAAAACTGTCCTGCAAAGTTCTTCTAAGGCTGTGCAGATGTCTCATGTACCTCACCTGAGTTCCATTCCAGCCCTCACCTTTAAAAAGCCAAGTAAGTGTCATGGTGGACATTGGCGGTCCCAGCTCTGGAAAGGCAGAGACAGGCTGTTTCTGGGGCTCACTGGCCAGTCAGCCTAGCCTACTTGGTGAATTCCAAGCTAGAGAGAGACCTGTGTTAAAAAAAAACAAGTGGATGGCACCTGAGAAACAATAACCAGGGTTGACCTCTGGCCCTCACACACCTGTGTACATACATGTATGTACATACATAAACACACTTACCCATACTCACAAACATGCATACACAAAAGCAAAAGAAAATCAAGCTCTTCTGTTTGTTAGCTCTGAGCATCTCAGGCCCAGGCTTCAACTGGTCACAGTGAGTGGAAGAGGATGCTCCTTCAACTTCTCAATTCCCCATCTCTCTGTCTCTGTCTCCATCTCACATCCACTTCAACACACACACACACACACACACACACACACAGCTGGGTCAGATGGAGGACTCCTCACATTTCACCACTGATTCTTTCTCCCTTCCCAATACTCAGTCCCAGCCCACGAGACTCAGAAAGAACTGCTGCCGGCGTGAGTTATTTCTGTCAGCTGAGTCACTAGTCAGAAAGCAAGCTAAGACCTCGCCTTGTGTCTGATGTGAGTGGCTGGACTCAGCCAGGACTTTGGGACCACTGAAAACATCAATCGTGAGATCACCCATGGGAGCCTCTAAAGAGAGGCAGCGAGTCATTCAAGCAAGGAGGTGTCAAAGGCACCAGGACTTGTCCCTGTCATCACAGTCCCTGTGCCAGTTCCGGGCTGTCTCCTGGGACTGCTGCTCCCTGTACCCACTCTGACTTGTGGCACTGTCCGTGGGTCCCCAGGACATTCTCATCTGATTCACCCTCAAGTGAGGACCACACTCATCAGTGACTGGCTCACAGAGCTTGGTACCCTGTTTCCTTCCCTCTGCTGCTGCTCTTTAGGTAGGACACTGCCTCTTGGCTTCTTTACCTTTAAGCATCCCCCCTGCCTAAAGGGTGCTTCATCTCTGTAGCCGTGTGTAGTAATATTTCCTCATCAGACCTTCTTGAACCACCAACCCGCAAATAATGACATGAAAGCTTACTATTAATTATGAAAGCTTGGCCTTAGCTTAGGCTTTTTTCCCAACTAGCTCTTATAACTCAAATTAACCTGCTTCTATTAATCTACATTCTGCCCCGTGTCTTGGTCACCTCTCCTCTGTACAGCATGCCTGCCTCTCTTCTTCCTATGGTTCTCTCTTTGATAAATCCTGCCTAGCTATTGGCCATTCAGCTCTCTATTACACCAATCACAACAATACATCTTCACACAGTGGACAACTATCCCTCAGCAGCTATGCCCAACCCAGAGCCTAAGCCTCAGACCCCGTCCAACCCTCACTGTGCACCGCTCTCCCCACATTGCTTCCCTCTGGCCTCTTCCAGCCCTATATACACCCACTACTCCCCTACAGCTATAGAAAGCATCTGTAGATCTCCTGCAAAACAGATGAGGAGGCTGAGCTCTGGGAGAGCCACAGTCAGTGAGTCATTTGCTGGGACATGGGAGCCACAACTGCACGGAGTGATAGCCCCGTAAATGAATCACCTGCTGGCAGCCTCACCTCCGCACTACTCTGTTGTCAGTTCAGTTCCCTGCCCATACAAGGGGTGTCACAGTGTCATGCAGGAAACACTCAGCAAGGCTTCAGGACCACCTGGCCTTGAGGTACTTGGTTTCGATGTCTAAGGCCTCAGGAACAACAATCTAGTCAGAATCCTCCTGTGTATCACATTTTTTTTGGGGGGGGGACCTTTGCACATCACTGTCACAGGTGATGTGGGAGAGGAAAGCAGAGGTGAGGTTTCCTGCCTCATAGACATCAGAGGTACAAAAGGCTGTGGGCCCAGGGGATACAGAAAACAGGCGTGAAAGAAGAGCCACTGGAGTTCCCAGATGCTGATGGAAAAGCTCAGCATTCAGCCTGGGGCTACAGGACTGGAGAGAGAGAGAGAGAGAGAGAGAGAGAGAGAGAGAGAGAGAGAGAGAGAGAGAGAGAGAGAGAGAGAGAGAGAGAGCGCATTAGAGCTGACTGTGAAGGCTGGCTGGAAAGAAGAGAGCTAGACCAAAGAGGAGTGGTCTTCCTGCAGAAAGGACGGTGACAGAGAAGGCCTGGGATGAGGGAGGTCACACGTGGAAAAAGGAGATCTGGGTCTAGGGTTGTAGGTGGAAGTAAAATATAAAAGTCCGAGGCCAGAGTTAAAGGAGTTGGAGCCTATGTCCAGCTGGTCCTTCTGAAATGTAGTTCAGAGCACACACGTTCTCTGCTCAGCACTTTGTAGTGGGTACCATTTTCCTAGCACTCAAAGCCAAGGCAGGCCAAGCACTGCTGGTCATGTCCCCATTGCATGCTCACAATTGCTCCCCCTTCCTCAGACAAGCCAGACAGTTCCTACCCCAGGGCCTTTGCCCCCTCTGTCCCCCTCTACCCTGAATGCTCTTTTCTCCAGTACCTACAAATTTCCCCTTGTTTAGTCTTTCAAAGTCTTGCTAAAATGTTATGTCCTCGGGTGGTGGTGGCGCACGCCTTTAATCCCAGCACTTGGGAGGCAGAGGCAGGCGGATCTCTGTGAGTTCGAGACCAGCCTGGTCTACAAGAGCTAGTTCCAGGACAGGCTCCAAAACCACAGAGAAACCCTGTCTCGAAAAAGCAAAAATAAATAAATAAATAAATAAATAAATAAATAAATAAATAAATAAAATGTTATGTCCTGAAGCTGCTTATTGGTGCGGGAGAATTGTCTGTATTCTGTCACTCATGTTATAAATAAACGCTGATTGGACAGGTAGGAAATATAGGTGGGAAAACCAGACAGGAAGTAGAAATGATGTAATGAGAACAGGAGAATTCTGGGAAGGAGGAAGTTGATTCCTCCCACTCCTGTGCAGATCACTGAAGCAGCAGGATGTGATCTGCCCCACTGAAAAAGGTACTGAGCCACATGGCTAACATGGATCAGAAAAATGGGTTAATCAAGAAGTGAGAATTAGCCAGTGAGAGGCTAGAGCTAATGGGCCAATCAGCTTATAATTTATGGAGACCTATGTGTGATTTTCTTTTGGGCTAAACAGCTGGGGGTACCTGGTAGGACAAAAACCCCAACAGCAAGCAAGTCGGCCCCACTCATGTTACAGCTTATGAAATAACAATTCTGAGGCTTAAGATTAATTACATACTCTTTGACCTATAGGCTCAGGCTTCTTATTAACTAACCCCTACATCTTAAATTAACCCATTTCTGTTGTTTTATATTTTACCACAAGGCTTGTGGTTTGTTACCTCACATCTTGCTTCTTGGGCAGCTTTATGGCATCTGCCTGACTCTGCCTTCTTTCTCCCTGCATTCAGTTTAATTTTCCTGTCTAGCCATATTCTGCCCTACCATAGGCCAAAGTAGCTTCTTTATTAACCAATGGTAATGAAACATATTCACAATATACAGAGAGGAATCCACATTACTAGGAAATAAGTGTAAACTTTTTTTTTAATTACAGAACCTTTCTTTCATACTCCCAAATCTCTCAGAGAGCTGCCTGCTTCTGCCTCCCAAGTGCTGGGATTAAAGGTGTGTGCCACCACCGCAAGGTTTAGGACAGGAATTTTTAGTATAATATTTCTATTACTTCTTTGAGAATACCATGCTAGTTTTGATCATATTCACCTTCTAATCTGCCCCCAGATCCTTCCAGATCCACCATCCCACTCTACTTTCTAACTTCATCTCCCCACTTTTATTTTGGTGATAACCCATCAGGTCCACTTTTATACTCATGGTGTGGGGCCATCCCCTGGATGCTCTATCAGGAGGTCACAGTCTTAAAGAAAACTGACTCCCCCTCCCTGAAAAGTCATCAACTGTCAATAACATCTCCATTAAGGGTGGAGGCCCATAAGCCCCTCCCCCATCTTGCTAGACCATTGACTGGCTTGTTCTTCTACAGGTCTTATGCAGACAACCACAGGCACTGTGAGTTCATGAGTCCAGAAGACAGTGTTACATTCTGGTACCCCTCTAACCTCTACCCCCATTCCCATATGTCTATAGAAATTTAACATCAACAAGTAATAAATAAATGTGATGGTTCGAGTTGGGAAGAGGATCAACAGTTATAGCACTTGCTGTGTAAAGAAGAGGATTGGAGTTTGGATCCCTAGAACCCATGCCAGGTGGGCATGGCATCCCTCCTGTCATTTCAGCCTTCAAAGGAAGAGATGGGGTGGAGGGAGATTCCCCTGAGCAATCTGGCAGATTAGCCATGTTGGTGAGCTCTAGGTTTGAGAGACCCTGCTTCAAAGAGCAAGGTAGAAGGAACTTGAGAGATGGCTGATCTATGGCTCAGGGGTTAAGTGCACTGGCTGTTATACCAGGGGACTCAGGTTAAATTCCCAGCACCCACATTGTGGCTCACAATTATCTGTAACTCCAGTTCCTGGGGGAAATCTGATTCCCTCTTCTGGCCTCCACAGTCAGTGCATACACATGATACACGCAGGCAAAACACTCATACACATAAAGAAGAAGACAGAAAGGAAAGTTGTAGGTACAAAGGATTAATTCCAAAATGGACCCTGTGGAAATAGGAAGACCAGTTAGAGCCACCTAGGTGAGAGGTGTTGAGTGAGCAAGGATGGTTGAAAGAGAGAAGATAGTTCTGCACCTCTGTAGGACTTTGGATAGGACATGCTTGTGTCAGAAGGAACCAGCAGTGGTTCTAGGCTTCTGCCATGGATGCTGGGGGAGAGCAGGTGCTAAACTCTGGAAAACAGGACTTAGTCCATATGCATAGCAGGGAACTATGGTTTTTCTTAAGACTGTGTGTGTGTTCTACAATGGTCAGTGTTAACAAAACTACAAGGCCATGTAGTACTCTGTGGTCAGCCAGGGATGCCTGAGATGGGGACAAAGGGACCCAGGGACAGGCAGTGGGAGAAAAGGACCCCAGAAGAAGTGAATGCAGAGCCCGGGAGCCTCTGGTGCTGCGGAAGCTGGAGGAAGAGATGCTCAGAGAAGGAAATGCCAGCCAAGTCATCCAGGGAAAAAATCAAGACAGAAGGGCGAGAGGCTGAATATGAAGATGCATCTGGTGGACTTCTCGATGACTGGGTCTCAGCAACAGCGCCCCCAAGTGGTGCACAGTCCCAGAGGCAGGCGGGCCTTGGCAGATTGGTTTCCCTGCCTTCATTCTCACCTGAGTGATACCAAGAGGACAGGATTCCCCTGAAGGCTGCTTGCTATTGAGGGCTGTCCTTGCAGATTAAGACTGCTTTTGTACACCAGGCTACCCCTGTCTTCGGTATTTTGTAGCTTACCCACCTTCTCCCTAAAGCCCCAAGGGGACAGGATGGCTTCTGCTTCCACCTCAAACAGTGCTCAGCTCTCAAGGGCTGGACCAAGGGGGATAGAGGAGAGGAAAGGTGCAAGAGAAGGGGTGGGGGAAGGAAAAGAAAAGGAAGGGGGAGGGAAGAAGAAGGAGGAAGGAAAGAAGGCAGAAAGGCAGGTAGGTAGACAGGCAGGGAGGCAGACAGGCAGACAGGAAGGCGGGCAGGCAGGCAGGAGTCCAATAAGTCTCTCAGCCTCCCTGGGGCCTGTCTCAATCCTTCACGTAAACCAGTACCCATGTCCTTGATGTCTGACTCCTCCCCCCCCCCCCCCCCCCGCCATGCCTCTTCCCCAGCATCTAAAAGCACTGATAGGGGCATTCCCTGACCATCACGCAGGGTCGGAAGCTGCCACCAGAGCTCTGCGTGAGGGAAGGATGCCAGCTTGTTTAATTCAGTTCTGGAACCCTTCTCTGAGGCTGGGCATGGTGGTGCACACCTTTAATCTCAGCACTCAGAAGCAGAAGCAGGTGGATCTCTGAGTTCGAGGCCAGCCTAGTCTTCAAAGTGAATTCCAGGATGACTGGGGTTACACAGAGAAACCCTGCCTCAAAAGGAAGAAAGGAAGGAAGGAAAGAAGAAAGGAAGGGAGGGAGAGAGGGAGGAAGGGAGGGGAAGAAAGAAAGAAAGAAAGAAGAAAGAAAGAAAGAAAGAAAGAAAGAAAGAAAGAAAGAAAGAAAGAAAGAGGGGGGGAGGGAGGGAGGGAGGGAGGGAGGGAGGGAGGGAGGGAGGAAGGAAGGAAGGAAGGAAGGAAGGAAGGAAGGAAGGAAGGAAGGAAGGGAAGGGAAGGAGGGGAGAAAGGGAGGGAAGGAGAGAGAGAAAACCTTTGATCACTGCCAGAATAATGTCTCAGAAACCAGTCTAGGACCCTTCAACTGCAGCCTAACTCCAGCCATCCTGCTGCTGCACGGAGAGATGATTGAATGTCACCTCATGCATTAACTATGCCCAGGCGAGGACTGAGGAAGTATTATTACCTACCCCTGCACCTGTGCCTGGATCCACATCACAGGCCATCTGGATTGACACCTTGATGGATGGCTCAGGGTTTTATCGCTGCAGCGTCCCCTGGAAGGAAGAGAAGGAACTTGGCCACATCACATCAGCCCTTTCAGCCAGGCTGCCACTCTGTGGGTAGATACCACCGAGGACCTCATCTGCCAACCTCCAAACCATGCAGAAGCATCTTTGGCAAAAGGAATCAGAATTCAGCAGTTTTGATAAAGCCCTGAAGGAGTGTGGGCCTGGGCTGTTTCCAAGGCTGGAAACACCCACATTGCCCTGGAGGACAAGCGCAGCTGCAGAATGAAGCCCTGGTGGTTAGTGGAGGGACCTTCCCAGCTGGGCAAGGGAAGGGACCCTCAGGAGGGAACGCCTCCTTTTTCCCGGGTCAGCAGGAAATGGAGCAAGAAGCCAGGACACTCAAGGCTTTCAAAGGGAGGACATAGCTTCTGAGGTTGATTTTGTTTAGGTGCACAGAGCGTTAGCCCTCCTAACTCGGGGTGGGGGCAGGGAATGAGAAGAACGTGGCCAGTACTGTCCAGTTCCCATTATTTACCCAGCTGCACTGTGTATACTGCCCCATGGACTCTTCAGTACGGCACCAGAAGCAGGCATTTCCGCTCTCACTTGTAAGGTGAGATGGTAAACTCAGAGTTTGCCCATGGCAAACTCATCCCCCTTATTACCATGTGACATGTTTCCTCCAACACACTTCAAGAAAATGGGGACCCTGAAGCTGGCTTGAAAGAGTTTTGACTTATGTTTAAACAAAAATCTGAATAAGAAACTTGAGCATAAGTGAGTTAAATAGATTTGTTTGAATCACCCATACTTAGTTAGGGGCTCTGTGAGACATCCATCCAGGACAAAACAGTAAGTGTGCCTGAAAACACACATTACGTTGAATAAAACAGTACTAAATGAATTTTTTTATCCAGCCAGTCGGCCATCCATCCATCCTTCCATCTATTTTGCAGTACTGAGAACTTAACACAGGACCCCACCCATGGTAGACAAACACTTTACTGTAGTGACATTTCAATTGTATTTTAATAAATAAAACTTGCCTGAAGATCTGAGAGTGAAACAGCCCCACTGGTCAGCCTTACAGACCAGATAATGGTAACACACACCTTTAATCCCAGTAGCCACACTAGTTGCCATAGAAACCGGACGGTGCAAGCCTTTAATCCCAGTGGTGCACGCCTTTAATCCTAGCCCTAGACTGGATTATAAGAAGGGAGCAGACAGTTTTCAACACACAGTCTCATTCTGAGATTCCTGGAGGCAGGATCGCCATTTTAGACTGAGTTCGAGGTAAGAGCCAGTGACTAGCTGTTTTGCTTTTCAGATCTTCAGGTTGAACCCCAATTTCTGACCCAATTTCGTGCTTCACTATACCACTGAACTGTATTCCTTGTCCTTTTTCTATTCATCCATCCCAATCCTGGGAGATAGTTATATAGAATAATTCTTGTGGGAAGATGGGGAGATGTCACACTTAGGGAACTGAGTGGTCATACAGCACATTATTTCCATTTAAAAGACTTTTGTTTGGCTGGAGAGAAGGTGCTCAGTGTAGCCTCACTGTGCAAGCACCAGGGCCTGGGTAGACTCTCCAGAGTCCGGGGGAAAGCCGGGTATGGCGGCACACACTTGTAATCTCCATGCTGGAGAGGTGGGGACTGGTGGGTACCTGGGCTAGCCTAGTCCACTTGGTGACCTCCATATAAACGTGTGTTTGTACATATTAGCACACACACACACTTGTATTATTCTGGGTATCAGTTGGACACTTGCCACCTGTCAGACCCAGGACTAGTTCTTTTATAGATGTAAATCTTTAAACTGCACTAAGGAATGCTTTGCTCTCTGTTGCTGTGGGATACAGGGACTTGGCAAGTGGGTAAGTTACCCCAAACATACATCAGAAAGCCCACAGCACCCCTAAGCCCTTATTGGTGGGCGCTGGATGGAGGAAATGAACTCTAGCTCTCCAGAGCTGCCCAGCTTGCCCCATGCATCACAAGATTCTGGAGCCTCCCAATGTCTCTGTCAGGACAGTCATCCCTGAGGGGTGTGATGCACAGAGGCCTGAAGAGACCAATGTGGAGACAAACATGAAAGGTGCACATTGCCCGATGACCCCTGAGCAAAGGGACACAAGGGGCTACTCTTTGTAGTACTTTTTAACAGTGAAAAATCAGAATCATGTTTATCAGTAGGAGAATAAATGAATAAATCACAATTAATTCTTGTGATAGGATAGTATGTAGTAGACAAAATGAACTAGAGCTAGCAAATACCAACTAATCTTAAATACACAGTGCTGAGTTTTAAAAATTGTAGACTCTTTGGATGCATTTGTGTAAATTTCAAGCATGCAAAATATTATGAATTGCTTATTGGGTTCACATATGCTTGTAAAATTATTGAGCATGGGTGTGAAGTATACACACCAAATTAGAACAAGCAAAAGGGCAAAAGGAAGGACTGGAAATTGGGGAGCACCAAGCAGATGTGTCAATTGTGTCTGATTTCACTCCTCTAAAGTTAATACAACAAAGGTTAACACTTATTATTCTTACACACTTGTTTATGTTTAAAATCGCTCATCACTAGTAACCATCAAGTGGTTAACAGCCATGAAATACCATCTCCACAGTATTCCCATGTGTGTGTGCAAGTTGGAGGGCAGAAGTCACCATTAGCTGTCTTCCTCAGTCTTATTTTTTGTTTGTTTCTTTTGTTTTTTTCAGGACAGGATTTCAATGTGTAGCCCTGGTTGTCCTAGAACTCACTCTATAGACCAGGCCGGCCTAGAACTCAGAGATCCCCCTGTTGATGTGGGATTCCTTTCTGTATGCTGTGAATACCATTGGTTAATAAAGAAACTGTCTTGGTCCTGTGCAGGGAATAGAGGTAGGAGGGGAAAACTAAGCTGAATGCTGGGAGTAAGGAGGTGGAGTCAAGGAGAAGCCATGAAGCCCCCACTTGGAGACAGACTCAGAAACTTTACCTGGTAAGCCACTGCCAAGTGTCGATACACAGGTTACTAGAAATTGATTAAATTAAGATGTAAGAGTTAGCCAATAAGAAGTTAGAGCTAATGGGCCAAGCAGTGATTTGAATAATATAGTTTCTGTGTGATTATTTCAGGTCTGAGCTGCCAGGCGGCTGGGAAACAAACAAGTGGCCTCATCACAACATCTTGCCTCTGCCTTCTGAGTGCCCACACTGCCTCTCCACCTTACTTTTTGAGACAGGGTCTCTCGTCAGATCTGGAGCTCACCAATTGGCTAGATTGGGTGACCACAGAGCTCTGCACATCCTCCTGGCTCCATCACCCCAGCATTGGGATGACAGGAGCACACTGCCACACCCGTGGATTCTGGGGATCTGAATTCAGGTCCTCTGGCTTGTGTAGTAATTACTTTAGCAATCGAACCATCTCCCAACCCTCACCATAAATATATTTATTGCTCCTGGCCACCCAAGGCTGCAGGTGACAGGGTTAATCTTGAGGGAAACACTCTGTAGGCAACAGCTGTCTGACTTACACTCAGAGTTTTGGAAGGATTAAATAGGAATATCTGAAACCTTCCATCTGAGCTTGCCTTCTCCCTCTGTCGCAGCCTTAATAACTAACCTCATCAGATATTACAGGAGCTACCCATAAAGGAAGCCACCTAATACCCGAGTTAATGAAACATCCCAGTAGCTTAACTGAGATGAGATGCGCACCTGTCCCATGGGTGCCATTTCACAGCCGAAGCTGAGGGCCTGTTTCATAGTCTTGGTTCCCTTCTTCAAGACTCTGAGGCCTGAGAGGACAAAGAGAAAATGACCTGGGAGCACTTGTGCCCCCGTCGGGCTTTGTTTTGTGTGTTTGTCTTACTTTGTTTGTAGTCCTTGATAAACTCACTGTGTAGCCCAGGCTAGCCTTGGACTCAGGAGATCCACCTGCCTCTGCCTCCTGATGATGGGATTAGAGGTGTGTGCCGCCACCACCCAACTGCTTTTGGTTTGAAGTGGAGCTTCATGTAGTCCTGGCTGGTCTTCATATCAGCGCGTTGCAGAAGATGAACTGGCTCTGACCGATAGCAAGTGTTTAATCAGTACTCAGAGTGATGCATACAAGTGTGTGTGTGTGTGTGTGTGTGTGTGTGTGTGTGTTTCAGATTCTCTTTCCCCCATAGTGGGTTGGGATTAGAGGTACGTGCCCCCATACCTGCTTTTGTTCATTTGTGAGTTCGTTTTGTTTTTCCTAAGGTGCTGGGAGTTGAACCCAGTGCCTCATGCCTGCTAGGCAAACACTCTGCTCACTGGGCTACATTTAATTAAGCCCGGGCTTTTGATGCGTTTGAACTATTGCAACTGTTGTGGTGAATCGAAGCTGTCATACAGGACTATCCTCTGAATCATAGTGCCACCGTCCTCTCCAGTTCAGCTTTCAGCTGTGCTGGCTCACAAAGGACAGTCCCATGGGTGTATTGAAGGAGGGGTGAGGAGGGTCATTGAACCATCCCTTGAGAATCCAGCCACTCCTCCCAACAGTTCTGCCCTAATTGTAATGTGTCCTCTGGTAGGGACTAGAGGGAAGGACTAGGGGAGGGGCTCCATCCACCCCCACCGTGGGGAAGTGTCATCCGTGCTGGACACAGACTGGAAGCAGTGTAGGGCTGCTAAGGCCACCCACTCATTGCTTTGTAACTAACCCCCAATAAACTAGTTGGTTTCCCTGAGTGAACTCAGGTGGAATCATACCTTGATTTGTCTTCAGACCTAGATTTTAGCAACAGAAATCGTGTTCTTAGATCTACTCAAGTGCTTCTGAGGCCCAGCTAGATCTCAGCACAGCCCAGGAAGGTGACAATACCGGGCTGAGGTAGGAGCAGTCGAGGGTGGCTGAAAGCAAAGTCTCCAACAGATGTGGCAGAGGAGAGGAAGTGCAGGCAGAATTGTGCGTCCCCTTCTGTAGGCTCTTGGCCGGACATTTTGCCAACTGAATAGGGCCCAGGGACATTCCACACTAATGCAAACCACTCCCCTCTCCGCCTCTTCTCTTTTTACTAATTTTTCTAGGTTTGTGTACAAAGCAATGGGTTTCATCATAGCACGTTCCTGTTCTTCATGCAGGCGTTTATATTTTAAACATGTATTACATTTTTAAAATGCGACTCCCAGTTCCCAAATTAGAAAGCCCAGGCGAGGAGACAAACCTAAATGTCTGATGAGAGGACAAGGGCAGGGAAAGTTCTGGAATACAAGCCATTGTCTACAGGGACTTTTTGATCGTCATACACTACACATCACACATGTTCAGAAACCCCCAACCCTCAACATCTGAGTTCAATCCCGGTACCCCCCCCCACAAAGGCTGTGTGCCCATTGATGATGCAATGGAATTCTGAGACCACAGATCCCTGGAGCTCACCTGGTTCCAGCTAGCCTAGCCTATTTGACAAAAGTTCCAGGCCAATGAGAGTCCCTGTCTCAAACAAAAAAAATGGAAGGTGCCTGAGGAACAACACCTGAGATCTCTCTCTCTCTCTCTCTCTCTCTCTCTCTCTCTCTCCTCTCACACACACACACACACACACACACACACAGACACACGGTAACAGAAATGGCTCTTTCTTGGGCCCTTGTTTAATTATGTGAAACCCTGTGCTCAGCTCAAGCCAGGGGACTGAACACATCCCTGGCAGAAGCGACTCAAGGATTTATTTTGGCTCCAGTTTGGGTACAGTCCATCTTGGCATGGAAGGCGTGGCTGCGGAAATCAAGGGCAGCCAATGGCATTAAAATCACAGTCAGCGAGCAGAGAAATGAAGGCTGAGCTCACACGCCCCCTTCTATCCAGTCCGCACGTCCTGCCTGTGAAGTGATGCCACCCACAATTAGGGTGGGTCGTCCCACCTCGATGAATTCATCCTAGAAACTGTCTCATATACATGCCCGGAAGTGTCTCTCTCAGGTGACCTAGACCCTGTCCAGCTAACAAGCCATATTAACCCTCAAAAGCCTTGTGGACAAACTACTCCTGCCAGAGAACTCTTCGCAGGGTCTGGCCTGGGTGGGGTGTCCTACACGTTTCCATTTCTAGCTGGAGGCTCCATCCGAGCTCCAATACTACCAGTGCTCTCTGCTAGTTCAAACACTGTCAGCATCCCTGTGAGGGTGGTCACTCTGGGACACCCCTGTAGCTACAACCATCAGCCAAAGCCAGGTCCCTGCCTCGCTCTGGCTTTCCTATCAGGGCCTCCCTCTCGGGCTGGTGTTGGGAGGAAGTGGTGAGCAGGCACTGGGCACTGGCAGAATGGTGTCTGTAATATGGCCTGGATAGCATGGCCATCCAGATGTATGCAATTTTGACTTTGATGTGAGCAAAATTACATAGAATTTTTTTTGAAAGAGCCTATGATTTGGGTTGAAAACCTGCCAAACAGTTTTTCTAAATAGAAAATTTGAGCCATCCAAATCCTTGCCACCAGCAGCTGGCAAAGGCCTACAGGCTTGACTCTTGCTGAACACCCACCCTCATGCGCCTGTAGCTCAAACCGTTCCTCCCCTTCCAACTTGCTGGAGCTCTTCCCATACCTTGCTTACTCTGCCACGACTCTCCCTGTTCATGAATACATGCACACACACACACACACACACACACACACACACACCTATACCCTGTTTAACTTCTCCTGTCTTACTCACGTACCCTGTGTCGTACTCCTGGAGGGCTGGGTGTCTTTCTGCCCTTCCTGTTGGGACCTCTTCGTGCTCCTCTGGTTACTGCATGTTCAGTTAAATCACTGGGCGATGGCTTTCCTGCTTCTTTCCTGGTAGACTGATGAGCCCTGAAGGCAGGGACCAGAGCTGTGGGCCACTTCTGCTGTCGCAGGGCTGGACCTGAGCTGGCACCTGAAGAACACTCAAGCACATTTGTCTAATGAAGAAAGCAAAAACATCTGTGAGGTTGGTTCGTTGAGACAAGGTGTCATGTCACAAAGGCTGGCCTTAAACTTGCTAGGTAGCCAAGGCTGGCCTTTAACTCCTGATTCTCCTTACCTCTGCCTCTGGCTCCTCAGTATTGAGATCTCAGGCACACACCACCATACCTAACTTTATATGGGGCTGAAGGGCAAGCAAGCAGTCTACCAACTGAACTATACCCACTATAAGAGTGTGTGTGTGTGTGTGTGTGTGTGTGTGTGTGTGTCTGGTGTGTGTATGTGATGGAGTATGCAGTCACACGGTGCCCAGATAAATATTTAGGAGTGACATATTATATCAAAGGAAGTCAGCATTTGAATAAACACTGAAGCTTATGTAATTTGGGGTTTGTTTTTACAGAAAAGAAAGAGAAATGAATCTATAAAGTTTCCAAAAGCCAACAACACAGAAGCCCAAATCCAGGCAACTCTCGGCATATAAGGATGGGCATTCTTTCATGTTAGTGCAGCATCATGGTTCTGTTCTCACCGTACATGAGGGGTCTCAAAGCATGTCAGCAGTCAGATGGCCAGGGAGAGGCTAACACAGGCAGACAGGGGCTTCTTCCCCCAAAAAACACCCTCTCTTCATCCCCCCCCCCCGCCCGTTCTTGTTAGGATGTGAGCAGCAGGAGCCGAGGACAGAAGCACAGTTACAGGATCCTAAACAGCTCTCCCTCACCTCCCTATACAGTCCCTGCTGCTGTAAGTCTTACAGTAGAAGCCTTGGGACCTCATGCGGTGCTCTAAACTGCTGAAGTCTTTGTTCTTCCAGAGGACTTGGGTTTGATTCGCAGTGCCACATGGTAGCTCACAGTCATCTGTAACTTCAGTTCTGGGGGATCTGCCTCCCTCTGGTCTCTGTGGGTGCTATGTGCATGTGGTATATATAGACATACAGGCAAAACACCCAAATGCATAAGTAAAAATAAATCTTAAAACAGTTTTAGGGGGTGGAGAAATGGTTCAAATATTAAGAGCACTGGCTGCTCTTCCAGAGGTCCTGAGTTCAATTCCCAGCAACCACATGGTGGCTTACAACCATCTGTAATGAGATCTGGTGCCCTCTTCTGACCTGCAGGCATACGTTCAGGTAGAACACCATAAATATGGAATAAAGAAATCTGAGGTCTAAGCCTTGCTGCCCAAGAGTAGGAAGGCACTCACCCCTGCTCTAATCCTGCCTTGATGAGAGCCAGGATTTGAAGGAAGTAAGGGAGGGAAGGAGGGGAGGAAGGAGGAAGGGAGAGAAAGAAAGGAATATTAATTAAGGGCTTTACCTAGCCTCACAACTCACCTCAAACACTCAGGTCTTTCCTGCCACTCGAACAGTCCCCACAGGTTCCCAGACACTGCTCTGCCTCGGACACGATGCCTGTGCCCACACCTGCCAGGAAGGGCCCAAACTCTGCTGCACTCTCTCTTCAGCCTGCCTATAGTAGCAAGGCTTCCCTTCCTGCATGCTTGAGGACTTAGCACTTTCTGCCTTCTATGGTTACCCAGTTTGCCTCTTATCCCCTGACATCAGCTCTGTGGACCCTGGATTCATGGGCCTGGATCCACTCATCTTTGTATCTTCATCAGCACCGGGTGTGGGGTCTAATTGAGGATCACTGCTTAACTCTTGTTGAGTAGATGGATGAGCGGATGAATGGGTTTGACGGAAGGACAGAACATCGTCTAGCAAGGGGGAGGCTAAAGGAAACAGAATTGTTTCCTCCACATAAGAAATGAACAGAGCTTTGGAGAGTCCGGAGTCAAAAAAGCTGGGGTCTAGGGGAGAGATAAGAGACAAACTGATCAGAAATGCCAAGAAATTCAAGCTCGTGGGAGAAGAAACCTTGCAATAGCAAGATGATGAGCAGGGTACAGAATGGCTAGTGAACGCAGCAGGAGTCTGGGTTAGAAGAAACAGCAAGGGGACTTTTTTAAAGGAGAGTTTAATAAACGCACCTTGGTTCGGAGGGTGCATGTGATGACGTCATCTCTCACCATCATCCTCAACCTTTAGCTGAGTCAGCTGCACCCTCGGGGACCACGTCCTAAGAAAAACAGCTGTGTGGTGCACGTACAGTGAAGCCAGAGATGGGGAGGGGAATCTGTCTACTCACAGAGTTCGTTCTGCAGAACTGGGTCTCACAGTCTGGGAAAAGAGGGAAAGCTCAAGGCACCATTCCCCTGGAATCCATGGGAACATCAATGACACACCAGGTGTGGTGACGCATGCCTGTAACCCCAGCTCTGGGGAGACTGGCGCCACCTACGCTATGTCACGAGACTCTGCCTCAAAAAGAAGAGAAAAGCCCCTTTTAATGACCGTCTCACAGAATGGCCTCAGAGTCCTTGAAGGCTCTTTGAATTTATGGGCCATGTTTCCCAAGGACCTTTTCAATCCCATATCACCTGATGGGGTCCAGGGCAACACCTGGAAGTTTCTAGCTCTTGTCGCCATCCTGCAAACTGACCTAGTGGGAATGGGCAGGAAACTAAGCAAAAAAGACTTAGTCTCAACCCCTAGTTCACAAGTCTGTGTGGAAATTCCACTCTTTCTGCCTGGGCTGCTGTGCAGGGAGGCGAAACCACCCCTGCCCTCACCCTCTACCCCCAACCCTATCCCCCACCCCCAACTCCACCCCCGACTCCCACCCTCCCATCCCCACCCCACCTTTGGAGCCTATGCATCTTGTCTGTCTTGGGCACTGTTCAGATCTGGTTTGTTTGAGCATCTTTAGTTTCCCCTGCAGGCTTTGTTGGAGGATAGAGGAGGGGATGTCTGCCTGGATGTGTGGAGGTTGTAGGAACAGACGGCAGGCAGCTGGCTTAAAGAAGCAATGACAAGGAACAAAGACGATCACAAAGTGAGACCCTGAAACAAAATTTCTCAGGACAGAACAGACAGAGCTATTTATAGAGCTGTAAAATGCCATCACCCCATAAAGTTTAACAGTTCCTCGAAGTGCAGCAGGGTGCAGGCCAGTGATAGTCCCTTTTCCACAGGCTGAAGGGGTCATATTGCTACAGAGCTCTGGGGCTCCCACTGCCATGATTTTCACGGCTCTCGATTCTGAGGTCTCCTTAGTGAGGACTTCTCTAACCCTTAGCACCCCCAGGACGATTCCTTTATTCCCCTCCGCACTCCCCAAACTTCTACTTTTCAGGTATGTTGGCCAACTGAGACAGCCTTATAAAGAGAAAAGAGTTGTCTGGGCTCACAGTCCAGCACATGCTGCCTCTATTGCTCTGCCCTTATGGCAAGAAATCGCTTCCAGTAGAGCAAAAGTCACAGCAAAAGCTAGAAGAAGAGGCGGAGGTCCCCCGGGACACAGCCTCAGTGGCCGAGCAACCTCCCACAAGTCCCCATTTCTCAGTTTCCACAACCTCAAAAGCACCACCCTAGAAGACCAAGCCTTGGGACCTTTGGAGGGTGCTAAGGATCCCGGCCATAGCATCGTGTGTTCTTGCCCTTGTGGAGCCGGGATCTGCTAAAAGGCCAGCATATGCTGTAACACTCAGGCAGACCAGGCTCAACTCCAGCTTTTGCCTCTGTGCTTTTCTTTCTATAAAAGAGAATAATAAAATATCAAAAAAGACAAATTAAAACCTTTTAAACATAATATTTACATGTGTATATTTTATGTGTGAAGTATGTGTGTACGCATAGCCTATGACATCATGCAAACAGAACAGGCAAATGTCTAAATGGCTCAGAGGTCCCGAGCACGCACTGCTCTCGCAGAGGATCCAAGGTTAATTCCCAGCGCCCACATTGGGTAGCTTGCTGTGGGACAATGGTCTGTAACCTGTCACTTGTATTTTAAATAAACGCTGATTGGCCAGTAGCCAGGCAAGGAGTATAGGTTGGGTGACCAGGCAGGAAGTAGAGGCGGGGCAACGAGAATTTTCGGAAGAGGGAAGTTGCAGTCAGCAGTTGTCACCCAGACACAAAGGAAGCCAGACACAGAATAAGCAAGATGTGGCTGCCTCGCCAAAAAAGGTACGAAGCCACTTGGCTAACATAGACAAGAATAATGGGCTAATATAAGACGTAAGAATTAGTTAATAAGAAAAGCCTAATCTAGTAGGCCAACCAGTTTATAATTAATGTAGACCTTTGTGTGTTTATTTGGGAATGAACAACTGTGGGACTTGGTGGGACAGAAACCCCACTCAACAGTAACTTACAACCAATTGTAACTCTGGCTCCAAAAATATGACACCTTCTTCTGGCTCCCCAATACTTAGGCATATATACCCACAGATATACAGACATGAACATAATTTTAAAAAAATCTTTAAAAATATGTTACAAACAAAAATAGACATGCTTATAGAAATGTTGAGTAGGTCAATGAATCACGAGCCTTCCCACAAGGCTGTGTCTGTTACCTTCAAGGACCTGGAGGTGGGAGGAGCTTGTGGGGTGGGGAATTTTCGGTGGACTGTGAAGCCCTTTCTTGGGTTACAGGAAACCCTGACTTGTGACGGCACAGGGAAAGAATTCGGGGAAGGAATTCCCTCTGCTGTCCTATACAAACACACTCTGCAGCAGGACTAGACCCCTCCTCTCTGTAGGAGATCACTTATTCCTATATTTTCTTTTCTCTCCTTTATAGGACAATAAATCACTGAGATGTAGCATGACTTCAGAAGTCCAAGAGGGCTCTGGGGGATGAGAGTGCTTGCGCACAAGCCTGCTAGCCTGAGTCTGGATGCCCAGAGCCCATGTGAAAATGCTGAATGCAGCAGCTGGCATCTGTACTCCCAGCACTTTCCCAGGGAAATGGGAGGCAAGACAGAGAAAGCCCCCTCAAAAGAAGGTGACTGGGAGTTGTGCTCTGACCTCCACGTGAGCACTGGGTCATGTATGTGTCCACACTCACACACACATCATACCCATAAAACACACGAAAGCCAAAGGGGCATTGTTTACATTTTTATTTTGTTAATCTCTTGGGAGGATGTTTCCAGGTCAACCTCGGGTGTCAGTCCTCACCTTCACCTTGTTTGAGACAGGGTTTCTCGCCCGCTGCTCCATCCACCAGGCTAAGGAGCCCTGAGGCCTACAGAGTGCTGGAATTACAGCGGTGTGTGCTACTGTGTGCAGCTTTACATTGCTCCTGAACTCGGGTCTTCATGCACTCACGGAAAGCACTTTACCCACTGAACCTGTGTCCTGTATATGCTTTCTAGCGGGCTCTGTAGATCCTCACATCTGGAAACTCATGTTCTTCAGACGTTTGGTCCCACACTCTTGTGAATACAGGCTGCACTAATTGCTTAGTAAGCTATGCAAAAAAAAAAAAGTGAAAGTGGGAAGGAGCTGTACTTGGAGGGTCCATGGGGAGTGGGAGGGGACAAGCTGAGGTGGATATGATCAAGATATTTTGTACATATGTATGAAATTGTCAAAGGATATGTTGAAAATATTCTAAATTTTTTTTCCTGCTAACTTCCCAAAGTTACAAGATTAAAAGCTTACTCTATATAGTTTGAGGGTTATTTGAAAAAGTAAAAACTGTAAATTATTGTTCCTAAAACATAGCATTAGCACTAGAATTTCTTTGAATTAGGCAAAATATGTTCTGAAGCACGTGATTAGTCAAAATAGGCGGACTGAGCGATGCAGGCTAAGGTTTGCATGGCTTTAGTTCTCCCTAGAATGTGCATGATGACACCAGATCACTTATAAAAAGAAGATTTGGGCTGAGATGTCATTCAGTGGATTTGGGTCTTGTCTAGCACACACAGAACACAGAGCTTTGGGTTTGATCCTCAGCACCACATAAACCAAGCATAGGGAGCTGTGCCAGCAATCTTAGCACTTGGGAGGTGAAGGCAGGAGGGTCACAAGTTCAAGGTCATCTTTGGCTCCATAGCGATTTTAAGGCCAGCCTGATACACATGAGAATTCATCAAAAAGAAAGTGGGGGTGGATGGGGAAGGAAGGAAGGAAGGAAGGAAGGAAGGAAGGAAGGAAGGAAGGAAGGAAGGAAGGAAGGAAGGAAGGACATTGTTACAGAGCAGAAGGACAAAACAGAGGACATCTGTGAGTTCAAACTGTGATCCACAGAGTGGCATCTGTGACCCACAGAAGCCCCCATTTGTCCTTCTCAACCCCAGCCTTTGAGCCGATCTGAACACAGTTGTGCTGTGCTGTGTTTTCCTTTCTGAGACCAGCTGCCTCAGTCACTTAGAAACGGAGGAGCGAGGGCTAGCATGGTAAGGTGTCTAATTTCAGAAACACGCATTTGTGCTAGGAGTCGTTCGACAGCAGGTGGCCCAGTGTCTCCAGACTACTCAAATCCAGGACAAGTGGCCCTGTCAATCCTCAGTCATCCATCTCCCTGGGCTTATCTGCAAGTCATCATGGAGGCTGAAGAGCTGTGGTGGCCATGGCCACCCAGTGAGCTCAGGATCTCACACTTCCCCCTGCCCAGCAGTCCCTCAGCTACAGCTCCTATCCCTTGTCACCAAGTCCTCATGATGAGCTCAAAATCACCCAGGGGATAAACTAGGAATGGTTTGGCCCCGCTTGTCACCTGTCTTTCTGGCCTGGCAGTGGCCAAGACATGGGGACAGAAAAAGACTGGTTTGCTTCTCTGTGAAAATGATGGTAACAGCGAGGGCCAGGCACAAATCCACTGAGTGTCTGTTAGATCAAAGTGCCTCCCTACAGCAGATTGAGGGATACTTGGCTAAACCTGTTTGGAAAGCTAATGTCTCTCTCAGCTGCTAGCCACTGCCACTTGAGCCTTGGTACCCTGCCTCCCTCACTCTGAAGAAGTAACATATAAAGACATTTAAGAAGTCGTGTAGGACCAGCAGATGGTTCAGTAGACAAAGCTCTTTCCTGGTCGCCCCCTGATGAAAGGAGAGAACTGACTCCCAAAAGTTGTCCTCTGACCTCCGCACATGTGCTGTGGTCTGCCTGCCCCTCCACAGGCACACACACATAATAAATAGATAAAAGGGATTTAAAGGTTTGTTTTTAAAGGAGCCCCATCGAAAGCTCCATATGGAGAGAAACTCAAGAGCCTTGGCCAGGAGTCAATGCGGACTTGCCAGTCTTGGAGATGAACCTTTGTGAACTGGTGACTGGAGTCGCAGCAAGCACTGGACTGTAGCCTCGTGAGAAACTCCTGCTCACAAAATGAAACCAGGACCTTGCTGACTAAGCATGGGTCTCACCAAAGACTCTTCACCTCTGCCCATGAGACCCTTCTTCAAATGCTCTTGATGTCTCCAAGTGTTCCCACCACGGCTGTTGCTGACATTCTCCTACTGGCTCTTTCCAAAGGGAGAGATGTATAGGAGAGGATCCCAGGCCTGTAGCCTCAGACTCCACGTGCCCAGTGTGAGAGATCACTACCATCGGGTGTGCCCCCTGTGACACACTTCCTCCATATCCCTCAGCAGAGCTCAAACAGGCTGAACCTTCCAAACAGATTTTGCCTTAACTCTGTGAGTGAGATAAGAGACAGAATACAGGGTTATTAATTATTCAACATTTGCTATGTATTCACAAATATTTAATGGGCTAGTGTGGTGTGCCACGTCCTATGATAGCAGAGGGGAACCAGGCGGGAAAGGGTTAAACCCTAACCTTGGGGACTGATAAACCCTGGTGCCAAACTTATGGTCCAGGGGTCCTCAGAAGCAGCACCCACCCATCTCTGCCTTCCAAAAATTTATAGGTTAGAGCTGGGATGTAGCTCTGTTGGCAGAGTGATTGCCTAGCATGCACGAAGCTCTGAGCTGATCCCCAACACTGCATAAACTAGGTGAGATGGTGCACACCTGTGATACCTGCACTCCGGAGGTAGAGGCAGAAGGATAAGGAGTTCAGTGTCATCCTTAGCTACAAAGCATGTTGGATGTTAGCCTGGGCTACATGAGACCCTGTTTCAAACAAAAGTTTCAAAGCTAAGCCAACATAATTTACTGTCCCATATGAGCTAGGACTCCCACAAGCTAAGAGTTCATGGGAACAGACATGATTAATAAGTTGTCATGGAAATGGAATGTCGTTAATTATGCGATGTGAAGCTGTTCAAGTTCACTTCCATCAGCATTACATCACGAAACTGCAGCATCAGGAAAGCTCGGCACAAGAGGCTCCCACTAAACACTGTCTGCAAAGCAGCTCATGTTCTCAATCTGTGTGTGCGACAGTCTCCGCCCACAGCAGGATGTCTGAGCATGTATCTCAACCTAATGCACATTTGGCGCACACCTTTTGAGATGTAGTTGCAACCAGACTGTTGTCTAAGGGATGGGCAAAGCCATCTACAATCCCACAAAGGGTGTAAGATGTCAGTAAGAACTTATTGCCGCATAATGAACCAACCCCAAATGTACAAGCTTGCTATTTCTTACGATTTTTATAGATAAGGAACTCCAGAGCAGCTCAGCTACAGGCCCTGGCTCAGGGTCTCTCATTAAATCACAGTCCCGTCTGCTGGGGGCTGCGCCTGAATGCATTCTGGGGCCATGGTGTCTGTATCCACACCAGGATGGGCTCCTGTGAATGACAAACCAACACGAATATCCAGAGGCCTCAGTTTCTCTCCACATGGGCCTTTGCACAGGGCTTCTTTTTATCGTATGTGTTTGTGTCTACACACGCACACATGCTCATGTATGTGCACATGCATGTGAAGTGGAGACCAGAGGATAGCTTTAATTGTTATCCAAGGTGGTACTGTCCATCTTGGGCTTTT
Source organism: Chionomys nivalis (assembly GCF_950005125.1). NCBI lineage: Eukaryota > Metazoa > Chordata > Mammalia > Rodentia > Cricetidae > Chionomys > Chionomys nivalis. The sequence goes on along the minus strand of NC_080089.1, from coordinate 66,493,830 downwards.
CTGTTTGTTTGTTTGTTTGTTTTTGTTGTTGTTTTTCGAGACAGAGTTTCTCTGGGTAGCCCTGGCTGTTCTGGAACTCACTCTGTAGACCAGGCTGGCCTCAAACTCACAGAGATCTACCTGTTTCTGCCTAGTGAGTGCTGGGATTAGAGGCGTGCACCATCACTGCCTTGCCCATCTTGGTTTTTAAAGACAGGGTTCTTCATTGGCGTAGGACTCACCAACGGCAAGCCTCCGAGGCTCCAGCTGTCTACCTCCCGGGGTCTGAGAATGCAAGTATGCAATGCCTGGCTTTTTACGTGGGTCCTTAGGGTCAAACAAGTTTTTATGCTTGAGTAGCAGGCATTGACTGAGCTGTCTCCCCTAAAGATCTTCTTAAGTGTCTTTGTTATGTGACATTGACTCCCCCCGAGTGAGTACCACAAATGACAAAGCAGTACCTTTTAGGGCCCAGCCTCGGTCCCAGTTGTCACCTCAGCTACACTCAACCCCTCACACAGACATCATTAGTTTTAGTGGGGGAAGGCTTTTTGCAGGGGTTACCTGAAGGCACGGGCCCTTCAATGCCGGGGTTCCTCCAGCCTCCATCCTAAGGCCCACTTCCCACTCTGTATAGCTCTGCAGGGCAAGGCTATTCATCCCTGTGCCTACATTGACAGTCTTTAAACCGGTGCTTCATTTTTAAACTTATGGCTCTAGTGAGGTCTCCCTCTGGAGTGTCAGACCCACAGAGCCAACTGCTCAGTGACTGCAGTGACTACTTCAGTTAGACACCAATCCCCCTGTGTTGAAAACAGGATTTATTGCTTCCTGCCTCGCACTGCTCCTGCTCTGCATTCCCTCATCTCAGTCTTTAGTCACTTGTCCAAGCCAGAAGCCCGGGCATTAATTGTCCTTGACACCTCCCTCTCCCTGGGCTCTCACAGCCATCAGTTGCCATGCCCTGAGCATCCTGCTTCTAAGGCATCTTTGGAATCTGCACACATGGCTCCACGTCTTCGGTTGTTTCTCACCATTGTTATCTCAACAGCCCGCCACCCCAACCCCCAGCTCCAATATTTCCCACATTCACTTGATCACTTCTGTAGTATGGGATACTTAGGTTTTAGACACATAATTATACATTTTAAAAAAATGTAGAATTGGGCTCATGCACAGGTCTATAATCCCAGCTATTTGGAAGACTGAGGCATAACTATCATAAGTTCAAGGCTAGCCTGAGTACTTAGTGAGCTCTTGTCTCAAATACATTTTAAAAATTCATGGACTAGGAGTTGGTTCAGTTGGTAAATGTTTGTATAGTAGAAACCTGAGTTTGATCCCCAGATTTGGTGACACATGCATGTGTTCCCACCAACGGTTAGATCTGAAGGGGATCTTGGAAGCTGACAGGCCAGTCAACCTGACCTATGTGGTAAAGTTCCTAGCCAATGAAAGATCTGTCTCAATCAAAAGGCCACCCAAGAACTGACACCTAAGGTTATCCTCTGAGCCTCCATATACACACACCGTGCACAAGCGCACCTTCCATCCCCCATGAACATGCACACACATCTCACACTCAAACATAATAGTAAAAAAGGGGGACTGGGAATAGATGGAGCTCAGTGAAGGAGCCCTAGGCTTAATCTCCAGTACTGGGGACAGGGGAGGGAGCTTGACTACTTGTATTCTGTGTTAGCTTGAATTGTACTGAGAGCAAAGGTATGCTTTCAGTATCTACCTAGGAGAGGACATGCCATTCCCCCACATCCCCCAAGCTGACCACTTCTGTCACCCACCCACCAGTGGCAGTCACGTCTTCCTTCGTTCTCTTCAAAGCTAGCCATTCCTGTGGATAAAGCATCAGACCAAAAATGCCCTCTTTCCAGCGGCTCTGTGCCCATGTACCATGCCCCCACCCCTCCCAAATCACATCTGATATTTTATTCTAGGCCTCCGAGTCTTTCCATGCTGCTGCTGGGTTATTCCAGTGCATCCCCTTCCTAACTCCAAGTCCTCAACCTTTGGTAGAAGCACACCTTCACAACCATCCGGTCCACAGTGGTCTCATCTCTCCTGCACTTAGAGTCCCATTGCCTTCCCTGGCAATGGTGTTTAATCATCCCTCAGATCGAGATCTATAGTTCAAGCTGTAGCTATCCTCAGCTGTATACACCTGCTGCCTTCCCATACAGACTACAAAGTCCTGGAGAAACAGAATCATATTATACATTTCCCCTCCTAGGCTGTGTAAGTAGCTCAGGGCTAGTTAAGAACCTGCTCAGCTTTGAACTCTTTCTAGAGAATGCTGGGGATTAAGACTCCAAGCTCACAGCTGGCTCTGAGAAGTAAATGAGAAACTGTTATGGTTCGAATGCGAAATATGCCACCCCGGAGAGCTCATAGTTTGAGCACTTGGTCCCCAGCTGGTGACTCTGCTCTGGGAAGTCATAGATGTTAGGTCTCAAACTCAGGACAACCCACTGAGGTGCCTAGTTAACATATCAAAGTGGACATTGGCTGTCAGGCTTTCCCAGCATCTCTCAGTACCTGTTACAGAGTCAACCTGGCTGGCATACCCTACCCCCTACCCTAAACCTTCCTTCCCAGCCTCTAATTCCTATAGAACTTCAGCCATTTGGGGCACATGGTCTCTTGTCCTCTTGGTGCTCTTGGTTTCTTGGTCTCTGGGCTCCCAGGTACTCTCTTTGTTCCCTCTTTCTTCTCTTCCTCTCTCACCCCACTCCATGGCCCAGTTCAGTCTGGACCACTCCAGATGTCTCTGGTTGTTTTCTCCCTCATGTATGCAATAAACCTTCTCCTCCACCATACTTAGGAGCAGTCATGTCCTCATTTTTTTTTTTTCATTCAATAGAATCTTTGGACATGGAGTCTAGACAAAGGGCAACAGGGGCGGGACTAGGGAGTTACAGTCACCCTAGTTCTCACCCGAGATCTCTTCCTGGTCCACATGAGACACACTGCCACATCGCCTCCACCACCCTGCCTTCTGCGCCATAATGGGCTGGATCCTCTCAAATCCTGAGTCAAAATGAACTCTTCTCCCCTAATTTGCTTTTGGTCACAGTTAGAAAAGGGAACTAAGGGGGCTGGAGAGATGGCTCAGAGGTTAAGAGCATTGCTTGCTCTTCCAAAGGTCCTGAGTTCAATTCCCAGCAACCACATGGTGGCTCAAAACCATCTGTAATGGGGTCTGGTGCCCTCTTCTGGCCTGCAGGCGTACACATGGACAGAATATTGTATACATAATAAATAAATATTAAAAAAAAAATTTAAAAAAAAAAAAAGAAAGAAAAGGGAACTAAGGGCTAAAGGCTGCAGTGGCGTTCACACAGTACCTGGTGTGCGGGAAGTGTCCAGTGAACAGGAGTCCCCACTCCCCAGCATCTACTCCAGAGCTGTGAGCACACTAAGTCCTGGATAATTACCTGCAGGTGAATGGCTAAGAACAAAGGACTCAATCAGAGAAACCCACACTGAGAGACACAAGAGAAGCCAAGTAGCTTTCCTTGGCTAGTCCAGGCAAGACATTCTGCCTGAGGAGAGACTTGGGGTGGGGGATACAGGGGAAGGAGGGGGGAAATCAATGTGACTTGGCAATGAGATCATGAAATATTGACTAATAGGAAATCAAGCTGGATTTAGGTGTTGCTGCTATGGGCAGCTGATCTTTGTATGTTCAACTGAATTTGTCATCTGTCAAGATTCCCAGAAGACCGTGGGAGGCACATGTTTCTTATAAAGGGAAAATAAATTCTTACAGAAACCAGGTCTCACTGGTGTAGGCTTGGCTCCAGGCTCCTCAAGGATTGAGAATTAGGGGCCTAGGGAGATTGCTCAGTTGGTAAAGTGTTTTCAAGGCAAGCATGAGGACCTGGGATCGAACTCTAGCATGTGTGTTTAACAAGCCTGGCTCCATACACACCCGTAATCCCAGTGTGGGAGACAGCGGATCTTTGAAGCTCACCATCCAGCATGTTCTATTGAGATTCCATGTTCAATGAGAGCCCCTGCCTCAAAAAATAAGGTGGGGAGCAATGGAGGAAGATACTAACACACACTTCATGCAATGCATGGTGATGCACGTGCGTGCGCACACACATACACACAAAATGAAAATATGTTGGTCTAAGGGCCTATGCACTGTCATTGGTACTTGTAGAAAGGCTGGGGCTTCTAGAGGCTGGGGAGATGGAAAAGCACACTTGCTGAACAAGCAGGAAGACCTGAATTGAATCCCCAGCACTTATGTGAAAACATGGCTCACATGCCTTCTTGGCAAATTCCAGGTTCAGTGAAAGCCTGAAGGTAAGTAGAATAGATAGATGGAGAATACCACTGATCTTTGGCCTCCGCACCTCTGTATATACCTCACACGCTCGCACACACACATGCATCCATGCACACACACATATTAGGAATTGAAAGGAAAGGGCATCATTTTCAGATACTGTTTGACCTCCACACCTCTGTATACACCTCACACACACGCACACACATACATATGCACACACACATGCATGCATCCTTGCACACACACACACATATGCACATGTTAGGATTAAGAGGAAAGGGTATCATTTTCAGATACTGTTTGGCTTCCCAGACTCACCTATTGGGTGTTTGGTATAAGGAGCTGGGTTAGTAGCTGGGGTGAAATTTCCAACTAAACATCGGGTTCATGGCAGTAGCTGAATTCTCTGTGGAGGGAACGACCTGTGGCAGCCTCTGTCAGTAGGGAGATTAGTCCCCTCCTCCCTGTTAACCACAGGGAAGGGTGGGGGTGACAGAGATTTACCTGGCTTTCTTCTGACCCCTTCTTCACCCCTTCTCCCCTCTCCAACAACAACACCCTGACTGGCCTTTCTTTGAAAAAAAAAAACAAAAAGGCAATTGTAATCAGGGCCCTCCTTGACATACTGATATTCCACAAAGTCTGTTTGGAGAGATTTACCCTCCATGACCACAAAATGCTAAATCTGGAAGGCAGGTCACCTGGAAGGCAGGTCATCTGGTTCTAGAATTCCTCATGTGAGTGTGGAACCTAAGGGATCTGCCAATAGAACTTCCTGGGTCTATTGATTTAGATAGGAAAAAAAAGAAAACCTGGGTGGTGGTGTGCACACCTTTAATCCCAGCACTCAGGAGGCAGAGGCAGGTGGACCTCTGTGATTTCAAGGCCAGTTTGGTCTACAAAGCAAGTTACAGGACAGCCAGAGCTGTTACACAGAGAAACCCTGACACAAAAAGCAAGCAAAAAACCCCCGAAATTTACCATTTCCTTCAGTTATTGTTTATGAATGAAAGCAACACATTCCAGTCTTGGTGACCGTGTGACTTTTTACCAAAAGAAATATTAATTTTTAAAGATGTGTGTGTGCATGTGTGTGTGTGTGTGTGTGTGTGTGTACATTCACATCAGCACAAGTGTGAATGTAGATACTTTCCAAGTACAGAAGAGCACATCAGATCTCTGGGGCTGGAGCTACTGGAAGCTCTGAGCGGGAATCAAACTCATGTTCTCCGCAAGAGTACTATCAGTCTTACCTGCTAAGGCATCGCTCTCTCCAGCCCCATAATTCTCTTTGTATCTCACTACGGTTACTGCAAATTTCCTAAATTATAATTTACTTCTCATTCCCCTCTCTCTTAGACAGGGTCTCAAGTAGCCTAGAGGCCTCCCATTTCCTGTGTAGCCAGGTCCCTCTGCAAGTGTGAGCAGGCCTGCAGCACCCACCAAGTTTGCTTTGGACAGTGTTAGGGACCAAACCCAGAGTTTCATGGGTGCCAGGCAAGCTCTCTACTGTGAGCTACATCCAGGACCCTATTTTGGTTTCTTGCCCTTTAAATTTTCCTTTAAGAAACCCATTCATAGGTGTTGAGCGTGAAAAGAACTGGCTGCTGTTAGGCAATCTCTGAGCATTTAGCAGCCAGATGGCTTCCTAAAATGACTCACCGCCCCAAGCCAGCTCTTCACTGTGCCTCCGAGAGAGGAGGGGACGCGGAAACCCCCTCACAATTGGCTTCAGGGGTCCCTGATGCAGAAGAATTTGAGGTGAGAGGTCCAGGCCCAAGGGAGGGACGGTTTCTGATGAGGTCATGGGGAGGGAATGTCTCCCTGAGCAGAGGTGGGAGCCTGGGACAGCTGCCAGGAGCAGGGTCAGGAAGCAGGACAGACAGAAAAAGGAATTCGGCCTGAGGATTAGCCCTCTTTAGGGGTCTCAAGGAATTGCTTTGAAGTTTCATCCCCCGGGCAGGCTCGTCCTAGGGAAAAGACAAACAAAGGGCTTTTGTCTCCCCCCCAGCCTAGCAGAGGACCCAACCCTGCCTTAATGTGAGGGTCTGACCACAGCTGAGCCCAGCCACAGCTCCCAACACCCACACACCACAGATCTGCCCAGCACACCCTGCTTTCTAAAGTTTCAATGGAGTTTAAACGGTTTCTCAGAGGTTTCTCGTAGACTCCCAGACCTTGTTAAACATGGTTTAAAAAGGGTGATTTTAGAGATGGTGCCCTGGGGATCTAAGGTGTTGTGCGTTGCTTTTACATTCTGAGAATTGAATCCAGGCAAGCAAGCGTTCATGGCTCCCTCCACCTCCAGCTACACAGCCTAGCGGGGATCTAGGTTTTAAGCAAAGCGTCCAGCTGATTTTGGTATGCAGTCATGTTTCGTAGCTAGGATAACATGGTGTAGTGATAGTTCATTTGTATTTTAATAAATAAAGCTTGCCTGAAGATCAGAAAGTAAAACAACCCTACTGGTCAGCTTTACAGACCAGGGAGTGGTGGCACACACCTTTAATCCCAGTAGCCACTCTAGTTTGCCGTGGAAACCAGGTGGTAGTGGTGCACATCCTTAATCCCAGCGTTAGAGAGGATTTTTTTTTTTTTTTTAATTTTCAAGACAGGGTTTCTCTGTAGCTTTTTGGTTCCTGTCCTGGAACTAGCTCTTGTAGACCAGGCCGGCCTCGAACTCACAGAGATCCGCCTGCCTCTGCCTCCTGAGTGCTGGGATTAAAGGCATGCGCCACCACCGCCTGGCCTAGAGAGGATTATAAAACGGGAGGAGCGCTGGGCGGTGGTGGCGCACGCCTTTAATCCCAGCACTCAGGAGGCAGAGGCAGGCGGATCTCTGGGAGTTCGAGGCCAGCCTGGTCTACAAGAGCTAGTTCCGGGACAGGCACCAAAGCTACAGAGAAACCCTGTCTCGAAAAACAAAACAAACAAACAAACAAAAAACCGGGAAGAGACAGCTCTCTCAGCTCAGTCTCATTCTGAGGATTCCTGGAGGCAGGATCACCATTTTGGACTGAGGCAGAAGTAAGATCCAGTGGCTGGCTGTTTTGCTTTTCTGACCTTCAGGTCGAACGCCAGTATCAGTCTCTGGGTTTTTATTAATCGCACTCACTTGGGTACCCTTAATCCTGGTGTTCAAAAGGCCTCTGAAACCAGGCCCAGTAGGGAACACAAACTGCAATAAGATACAATTAACAACAGATAACATGTTTCAAGATTATGTGTGTGTGTGCATGTGTGTGTGTGTGTATGTGTGTGTGTGAGTGTGTGTGTGTGAATACTGCCTGTGTGTAGATATCCAAGGAAGCTATGAGTGTTCCATCCCTTGAAACTAGAGCTACAGGTGGGTGCTGGGAACCAAACTTGGATCCTCTGGAAGAGCAACACACACTCCTACCTGTGGAGCCATCTCTCCATCCCCAAAGTTGACATTTCTTGGATGTCTGTCATGTGGAGTTTAGACGAGCCACCATTCAGTCGGCCTGCTGGCTCTGATCACTGCTTTGCAAACAAGAAAGTTGAGGCATACACATCATCAATAAAGGGTAGGGGTGGAATTCAAACTACCATCTGTTAAATCCAACATTTGTGCAGTTGACCTGGAGTGACCCGCTATCCAATTTGCCCAACACATAGGACTTTCGGCACAAAAGCTAGGAGAATCATAGATGGATCAGATGCTGCCAAGACTGGGAAATTTTGGCCTGAGCCTGAAGCACCTGCACCACCTTTGACCAGATGTCATGAGCAAGTTCTCCGCCATGGGCTCCCCAGCCAGCGGCCTCGTCTGATTGTCACATAAGTCACACTTGTCACATGGGTGAGTAAGACAGCATCGATAGCCATGCCCATGTGTGCCCCGCATTATCCACAAAGGCGAGCTGCACGCAGGTGCACCTGGGAGGAGTGTGTTGTACTGTCCAATTGGTACTGATTTCAAATCCAGAAGGGAAAACAACTGTTACCATCTCTTTGAGTAATTACCAGCTGTTTCTTCCTCTGGGTCATTCAATTCAATATTCTGCAGCTGTCAGTCAAGATGAATTGTCTAAGTTCTCACCTGCATTTTATTCATTTTATTTAGTTTTGATAGCGAAAGTTGTAATACAGTCTCCCACTACCACAAAGGACACAATAGAGGTCCCCACATTTGGGGATAATCTCAGGGTCAGAAGATCTGCATTGCAGTGACTAAGCCTCATCCTGGAAAAACTCCCTTTCTTGATCAAGGGATGGCTGCATTTATTGAAATAATTTTTCATTTAAATTTTAACAACATACATGCATATAATGTGTTCTGTTCATGCTCAGTCCTGCCATTACCCTCATGTGCGCCCTCCTACTGCTTCTTAGCCCTCTGACCCAGCAAGTGTCCCTTTTCTGTGTGTGTGTGTGTGTGTGTGTGTGAGCGTGTGTGTGTGTGTGCATTGTGGAGGTGCCTGCATGTAGGGTAGGGGGGTTGAGGGTGGAGGGGGAGTCCAGCTCTTACATCCTTGCTCTCTCCTCTACCCGGATGTTTCATGAGCCTTGGAGTGGGTGATACAGATGTGCCTTTGAGGCCTGTGAACTCACTTCTTGCATTTTAAAAGTTTTTTGCGTGTTTACAGGTGAAGGCTTCAGTATTCTATTACTTCACTTATTGTGTTCAGCACCCACAACTAAACTCTGTCCTGATCATTGAACTTATCCAATAACTATTTTGTCTGTTTGCTAATCAAGATAAGATTTCTCTGTGTTTTTCTTTTCTTTGGCTGTCCTGGAACTCACTCTGTAGATCAGGCTGGTCTTGAACTCAAAGAGATCCATCTGCCTCAGTCTCCCAAGTACTGAGATTAAAAGTGTGCACCACTGATGTGGGAGGTTCTCTGTATATGTGTTGCTTTTTATTGGTTGATAAATAAAGCTACTTTGGCCTATAGCAGGGCAGAATATAGACAGGCTGGAAGGGATATAGAGAGTAGGCAGCGTTAAGAAGATGCCATATAGCTGCCCAAGAAGCAAGAGGAAACAAACCACAAGCCTCGTGGTAAAATATAAAATAATAGAAATGGATTAATTTAATACGTAAGAGCTAGCTAGAAATAATGCCTAAGCTATTGGCCAAACAGTGTTGTAATTAATATAGTTTCTGTGTGATTTTATTTGGGTCTGGGTAGCCAGGAAATGAACGAACAGTCTCTGTTTATACACCACCACTGCCCTGCCCAATAAGATTTGCAATTGGTATCTTCATAGCTGATTTTGCCTCACATCTGCTTGGTTTTTATTTTGCTGTACAAATTCTCTGAATCTCTCCCATTCACACTTCTTTCTCTGAGACATGGGCTTATTGGTTCCACCAGCCACCTTTCTGAGCATCCCTTCTTCTCCTGAGCTTTGGCATGGAGTCAGCCATACCCCTAAAGCTGAACATGCTGCATGTGTTGCATTTCACTTTGAGGTTTCACTCTCATATTATATAACTCACTCCCCCTCCAGCAGTTTCACTGGTGTTTGTCACCCCAGTTCACAACCAAGTCTCATGCCAGTGAGTCCAGGGTCCAACTGGGCCCAGGCTCAGCACTATGAGAGAGCTGGGGTGGACATTGCCAAGGCCTCCTTCCTTCCCTCTCGCATCCTCAGAATGCAACTTTCTGGAAGAGAAAGCCCAAGCAGGGGTCACTGTTCTTCAGGCTCCTCTCATCGAAAGGATGCTCTAGTACCACACAGTGGGCCTGGCTCTGCTGTCTGGGACACGGCATCTGATTTCCCACTGTGCAAGGGAAACTCAGCTGGCTAGTGCTCCCTGCTTCAGACCATGGCTCAATCAAGCCTGGCTCCTCAACTGAGGCCTGAGTCCTCACTGTTTATTGAACACTGAGAATATCACATCTGCATATCCCTGTGCCTTTGAGCAGAGTCTCCCCGCCCCCCTGCCATCCACCTCATGTAGCCCAGGCAAGGCCCAAACTCATCATGTAGCCAATGATAACCCTAGACTTTTGATTGCCCTGCCTCTACTTGCTAGGATTACAGGTCTGTGGCACTGTGCCCAGTTTATTCAGTCCTAAGGATCAAGTGTAGGACTTGGTGCTTGCTGGACAAGCATTCTGCAGAGTTACCATCCCTAACCTATGCAGCCTTTCCTCAGCCAACACCTAGAGAACAGGGTCATGAAGGAACAGTCCTACTAAGCCATCTCATCCTAGGTATTTTGCTGGAGTTGAGTTTTAAAAGAAAATCAAAATCAAGAGCAATTCAAAGTTCTCAGGGAAGTTTCCCTTGGCACTGAAAACAGTAATTATAAGAACCAAGAAAATGCAATAGGAGCCATGGTTTGTTTATCTGTTTGTTTCAATATCATATTGTTATTGTTTCTTTGGGAATTTTCCATCATACACCCAGAATACACTCACTTCCCAGCCATCTCATATCAGTACCCCAACCACCACCAAAGAAAGTCCAATTTATCTTATCCATATACTCGCTGGAGCGTGGCCAAACTCTCAGTGGCCTGTCCCTTAAATAGACCTGAGTTCTTCCCCTCCTGCACCCCCGCCAGAAGCCATCAGTTGTGGAGAGCTACTCTTAAGCATCCTTATCACACTTTTTAAAGAGTTCTCTACTGTAGGTTCCTGTTTGGGCTGTTATTTTGGGGGGGGGGTGTTAGGGTGGAGGTAGGATTGTCACAGAAGCCTTCTTTATCCCTCTTTCTCAACTGTGCATCTGCAATCATCAGTATCGCTGCAAGAGTAGCTTCCTTGTCCTTTACCGTCAGCAGGAGCCTGGATAGCGGATTCCACATGGTTTCTGGCAGCAGCACAGACCATGAACAGCCCTGTTTTAATGGTTATGTACCTGCCTTTCTAGACCAGGTATAAGTCACAAGAGGTGGAACAGGGAAAGAAAGAGCCCTGTGTTTGATTCTTGTTGAGAATCAGTCACTAACATCGTGCATGACCCTGGGTACCAATTATCTCTCCATCTCTCCCCATTAAAGGGAGACCCCCTCCAAAGTGGATCTGGTGGCACAGACTTGTAAACCCAGCTCCATGGGAGGTGGGGGTAGGAGGATCAAAAGTTCAAGACATGCCTGAGCTACAGAGTGAGTTTAAGGTCAGTTTGAACAGCTAAGTGAGACTCTGTCTCAAAATAAGAAAGAAAATAAGAGGATCGAGGCTGTAGCTCAGTGGTAGGTCACTTGCCTGGCATGTGTGAGGAACTGGATTCTATTCCCAGAAGCACCAAGAAGAATGGGTAACCCCTCCCTGCCCAGTTAGAGGGGCCTGGGATTCTCTCACTAGGTCAGTGTGGCCTCACATTCCACGGAACAGAAACAGGATCCCACGTGAGCCCCCATTCTCAAGGGCTATGTGGTATTCTCATTTTTCTTCTTCCTACTATGGCCCAAACTTGAATTCCTCACCAAGGCTTTAAGAAGTCTCACGGGGTGAAGTGTCTCAATGGGCCCAGTGTTTGCATTTCATGGTGAGTCCCCAAGAATGATCCTCAGCACTGAAGGGGGGAAAAACTGAGAGAAAGTAGGATCATTCTCTCTATTTCCCAGAGAACGACACTACAGTCAGCAGTTAAGCAAGCAGCTTGTGCAGAATCGGAGTCAGAGTGAGAAAGCAGCCCTACTTTCAGCACCGTCCTGCCCTCTTCTTTGTTCTGGCTGGGACCTCTGAAAAGCTGGCACCGTAAGGAGCAAGGGGATCTCTCTGTGTGCCCAATCCGCCTGCTCAGGACTTCAGAAAACATACAGACCCTCAGAGCAAGTCTTCCAGTGGGCTGCAGCAGCCCACGGGGTGTTACCACCAAATGAGATCTATACTCCACAGCTGGGCCAACTTCCACCACCCCCCCGCCATCAAATCTTGGCAATGTGAGGTTTATTGAAATCACAGGGGCTCACCTTGTAGATGAAGTCTGATAACCTCTCTCCCCCTCCACCATAGCACCCCAAGGTAGCATTAGAACCTGAGAGTGAATGTCTTTTGCCAAGGAAAACAGCTCTCAGCTTTCTGTCAAGGTCTTGGCCTCCTGATTCCTAGCCCAGGACAGAACTGCAAACCTGGCAATATTCGTCCTTACCACCCATGATGCTGTTCTGCTTGGCACACTTTCTCTCTTCAATGACCCTGTCACCCTCCCTCTACCTATGCTGGGCAAGGCAGCCTAAAGGATGTTTTTCTTAATGGAAGTCTTCATGTTTAAAAGAACACACACATTGAAGCCCAAATTTGCACATACGCCCGTTGCTTATTGGTTTTCAGATTAGATGCTATAAAATTAAATACTAGGAAAAAGGTTTTAAAGTAAAAAAAAAAAATTAAATAAATAAAGGGTTTGGGATGTAGCTCAATTGGTAGAGAGCTTGCCTAGCATGCAAATTGGCCTGGGTTTGGTCCTCAGTTCTGCATATTCTAGGTACAGTAGTAGCACATTACAAGCAAGATACCTTGTAATCTCAACCTTTGGGAAGCAGCGTCTGGAGAATCAGATCGGAGGCAAAGCCTCAGCTACATAGCAAACTGAAGGCTAACCTGGGCCTCTCAGAGAATCACAAGGTACACTCATTTAAAAAAAATCTGAAACTCAACTGAGAGACGGGTGAGGGGAGGAAAAGGGAGAGGAAGAAAGGAGGAAGGGAAGGAGGAAGGGAGAGAGAGAGGAACAAACTTAAATTTGTATATTCCAGCTGTTCCCACCATGACTGACCTTCATGCACATCGTACCCAGTTCCTATAAACGCCTTGCAGAACACATGTTGGAGACATGACCCTAGAAATACTCCTGTTGATTTTTATTGTTGTTACGATTTTTAATGGGGAGAGGTGATCCTCAAAGGCCACAAGAGGGCATAGGTCCTCTGGAGCTGCAGTGATGTGTGGTTGGAGCTGCCCAACACAGATGCTGGGAGCTGAGCCTCAGTTCTCTGCAAGAGCAGTAAGAACTCATAGCCAGTGAGCCATCTCTCCAGGCCCAAATCTTGTGTTTGGTGCTGGAATGACAGTTTCCCTCTCCTTGTTCTTGTTTGTTTGAGACAGGCTCTTATATATCCTGGGTTAACCTCGAACTCCCTATGTAAGCAATAATAACTTTGAAGTCCTGATCCTCCTGCCTCTACCTGTCAAGTACTGGGATTCCTTTCCACACCCTGTTTATGAGGTGCTGGGAATCAAACCCAAAGCTTCACGTATGCTAGGCTGGCACTGTACCAAATGAGTTCATCTCTACTCTGCCCCCCATTATAAACTTTCTGAGTGTTGCCTGATTCCTTCACAGCCGTAGCTGTGAGCAGTGTTCTAAGGGGAAAATGGGGCCAGTGACAGACATCATTGGGTTGTTCTGATTGTTTCCTTAGCGCTCCCTCCCTTATCTCCACATACTCCTCCTCATACCTCCATCCATGAACCCTCCCTCCCCGGTCCTGTTCTCTGAAGGCTACTGTATGCTCCTACATAGCCTCCTGAAAATCTGGGTTGAGCAGTGACCCTGGGTTCACTGCTGTCAAGAGTTTGACATCTTACTCTTAGATGGCAAGTTGTTTTGTTTATTTGTTGTTTACTTGCTTGCTTGTTTATTCATTTGTTTTTGAGACATGGTCTCTTTACACAGCCCCTGAATATCCTGGAACTTACTATATAGACTGGGTTGGACTTGAACTCACAGATCTCTGCCTACCTCTACCAAAATGCTTTTAGCCTTTTGAGAGGTAGCTCCATGGTGACAATGGAGAAGAAATCGGAGATGAGAGAACTGAGGTACAATGGTTCATTGAGAGATTTGATTCAGACTCTCCATACTCTGCTACCCTGGTAGGGCAGAGCTGGGTACAGAGGTAGACTAGATGCCCTTCCTCCACCTTTCTTCCCCAAAGGCCTCCAAGTGGGTCTCTCATCTATGCCCAAATTGGCCAACTGCACAGCCCAGGGTCGGCAGCAGAGCAGGTGCTAAGTAGCTGGGACATTCATTCACTCCCAGTATTTACTCCTCTAGCTTAAACATGTTCTCAGCTATCTGGAGAGCAAAAAGAAAACCTATATTTCCTCAAACCCCTGCCCAGCCACACCACTGGGGGTTAGCATTCCTTTGCAGTTTAACCTATAGTGCCCCAAGTTCTGGATGATGCCCCAGGGAAGAGACAATTACCTGAAATGCCCCGGAGAATGGGTTCTAGAATCCACCTGTACTTACAAGAAAGAGGATGGGGTGGTGAGAAGAGGTGAAAAGAGCATAAAACTGAGGTCCAGGAGGAGTCAGACTGCCAGATATTACCTGATGTCATTGAGAATGAGTATCATGGGAACAGAAACCGGCCTTGGGCTTCCAGCTGATTGATTGGTCATCACTACTGCTTTTCAGTGGCTACAGCCCAGAAATAATTTATATTCTAGATCCTCGTTGATCCTCGTGTCCTTAAGTCAAGAGGCCAAGAGGACACTGTGGAAAGGGAAATCCTGCTTGCAAGTAGTGTTAGATAGTCGACCTCCCAGGCCGCCGGCTGAAGAAAAGTGGCTGTCCCTAACTTTCCATCCTTATCTGCAGAATCGGGGGCACTAGTGACTCCAGAACCACTCCCCGGGGTGTTAGGAAAGTGAGTGAGTTATCGAAGGCACAGAACTTGCCCAGTGGTCAGCACTTGGCAGTTGATGAAGCAAATTGTCTTCTGTCTTCTTTGGAGGAAATAGGGTGCTGCTAGGAGCCAACCTGTCTCTGTTATGAAAAGTCTTTTAATAATTAAACATTTAAATGGCATATTTCCCAGATCTTTGAGCAGTTGAGGGCTGTTTATCAGGTATAGATAAGTTATAACTACAGCACAGAATCTGCCTGGAGAGCTGGGTCCGAGCTCGGCTGTACTGGCTCTCAACAGGTAAGATTTATACTTGTAAAAGACAAAGAAGAAAACACTACTTGCAATTAAAGCTTAACAGTAGATCTGACAAGAGTAGAGAACAGCTTAATATATTTTAGAGCAGGGTTGAATTAAATATACCATATTTTTGTAAGAGATTTAAGAGTACATACCAATTGAAAACATGAGATTTGTTTTTTAAGTCTGGAATGAGATCTACTGAACACTTCACAGTAAATATACAGACATTTACACCCAGATGAATTTAAGTTTTATACACATAAAGTTAAATGGGAAGTGAGCAAGAGGAAGCTGGCTAGGGGCGGGACATCACATGGAGAGTCTACAGCTGGCTGGTGTTCTTTTGCTAGAGGTGGGACCTCTGGCTCCTCCCTTTGTTAAGTGCAAAGAAAACGGTGGCAGCCACGTTTGTCCACGTCCTGTGACTATTTAAATTTTACCATCCACTGGTAGAAGTTAGAAATGTCAACCTATTTTCCACGGGTGAGGCCGGAAAAATATCTGAGGGGACTGGAACCCCAAAAACGAATGCACCGCTCAGTGAGTACAATGCTAGGGGAGAATTCAAGAAAGGGCAGCCATGCTAGAGGCTCTAGGCCAAAAAGGGAACAGTCTTACCAATTGTCCCAGCGGACTGACAGAAAGTTGGGAAGTGAGCTAGTAGAAGGGCCAGGTTTAGGATTTTAGCCTGCAGTACAGCAGTGGTAGAAACAGGGCTCCATGAATGGAAAAGAGACAGATTCCTCTGCTGCGCCAAGCTGCCGCACCACCAGCCGCGACAGGGAGCAAGGGTTGGAACTGGAAACATCTGCCTTGTGGATCCGACTAACCTTGCTGGCTTCTGTGGGACCAGCGGCAGCAGTGGCAAAGATAGAATAAAAGGAATTGAAGTGAGAAAAAGAGCATTTGCAGGTGGGTGAGGGTGGGGCTGCCCAGCGGAAGGAAAAGCAGACAGGCATGAAATGTAGGTGGCGGGACACTGGCAGTCCTGTTTGCTGGTAGAAATTAGGAAAGAACTGATAGTTTTTGAGGGTTTGTTTTCCATAGCTGAAAACATGAGAACAGCGAAAATGATGCAAACTCCAGGGCAACTAGCTGGATGTCTCCAATAAAGTCAATAAAGACAATAAAGTCAAGCTGATTCCCGGCCCATCAGCTCAGGAACCAGGGCCTAGGGACTGCTCTGAGCAGCCTGAACAGCAAGGACCACTTATGAAAGGTCCAAAAAGAAAAACAAATAAAAAATCCGAACAGCATGGAAGGACCACTCCGAGAGTCCAAGAAGAGAGAAAAACAAAACTAAAAATCTAAACAGCTCAAGGACCACTCCGAGTGATCTGCTCACATTTTTAGCTATGGGAAGCAATCAGAGGTGAATGTGAGCAAAAGTTGACTTGAAGCGATGGAGAAAGCACAGGATGTTGGAAAGTTGTCTGAGTCCAGGGTCCTCACATGTCCTCAGCTGGCCTGCCCATGGGTGGGAGGGAACATGGAAAAAGCCTAGCTGAGTCAGGCACCAATGTTATTCGTTTTAAAAGATATGGCAGTGGGGGACCAGTCCCACAAGGGGAATCTGTCCCACGAGGGGCTGCGGCCAATCACCTGAGGTCTCCACGAATGTCATTCTTTTTAAAGACATAGGTGGTGGGAAAAGCTGGTCCCATGAGGGGAAGCCAGTTCCACAAGTGGCTGTGGCGGGTCACCCAAAGCCTCAGCAGGTCCCCTTGGTGGGTGAGAGGCTGCAGCCGGTGAGACAGATACACCATGCAGAGAGTGAGTTTGGGTATAGAGTTTATTTAGTGGGTTATAGAGGGGAAAGAGAAGGGAGAAAAGGGAGAAGGGGGAAGAAGAGAGAGAGGCAAAGAGAGAAGGAAGGAGAGCAGAAGTTACCTCTTCAGAAGAGGACTTAAGAGAGTGAGCACAGACTGGAGGAGGGGGAGATCTGCTTGCCTTGGGTGGAAGAGGGGTGTTGGGGTGTGCAGGCTTGTCTCTTAAAGGGACAGGGTACCCAGGTGACAGGCCAGGCCAGCAGATCCTAACGGTGGGGGAAGGGGGGGAGACAGAAGCTGCCTCTTTGAGAGAGGGACAGAAAAGGAAGGACTCAGGCTGAAAGCTGAAGATTAGCTTGCCTTGGCAGACAGGTGAGGGAGTGGGTGTGGCTTGTCTCTTAAAGGGACAGGACAGATCATTACATTCCCATCTCTTTTATAATAAAAAGGCAGGAGTTTAGGAACAACAGGTTAAAGGAATTGGGGCGGTGGATTCTCAAGACTGCTTCCTACTTATTTGTGGGCATCGTCTTGGGCGGGGAGCCTGAGAAAGCTAGGTGCTGGTCACATCCTGGAGTAGATGGTCTGTTTGTTCCTGTCTGGTGTTTGTGGTATGAAAAGGCCTAGTGTCTCTTACACCTGTTTAAGGTATTGACAGAACAGAGGACAAAGTTAAGTTTAGGAAAAAGATTTTTAGGACCAGGGAATTGAGGGGGTTGTATCTGACCTGTTTAAGGTGGATCCTTTAATTCGGCTCCCTGGAACTCACAAGAATTTTTGGGTTTGTGAAAACAGAAATTTTATACATATACATTGTATAAACAGTAGCATATTTATGTCAGAATGACTGTGACAGATATTTTTAAACAATGAAAAGTATTTTTAAGACTATGGAAGGCAGTGTGAGAGAGAAATTTGATAAATTGTATTTGTCCTCACACCTTTATAACTTGCAGGTCTTGTATTTGTGTTTTACTGAAATTAGTTTGGTGAGGTTGTCCTTTTAAACTGACGAAAGCTCTCGGCTGTCAAACTGCATCAGAGATCTTTGAGAAGGATAAAATTTTACTTGAGTTATTGATTAAAAAAAACAACAACAGAGAACTTACTCGGTTGTCACCCAGAGCTATTCCTCAAGGTCCTCCATGGTCTCTGAGGGTCATATTTGTCTTTTGCTCTTTAGTACAGGACCTGCCAGGCTCCAGCAGACCTGTGGGCTAAGAAATCTGTAGGAAGACAAGCCTACCTTGACCTGAGCAGCGAGGCTGTCGATTCCATAGGTTCTGTCCACTTCTGGAGCTCTTCAGAGACCATGAAGAAACACTGCTGCCTGGCATACTCCCTGTGGTGTTGCAAGAAGAGGGCCACTTGTTCATTGCGGCTGCCCTGCTAGCTTAGCCCCGAAATAACCACACAGAAGCTTTATTAATTAAATGACTGCTTGGCCTATTAGCTCTAACTTCTTTTTTTTTTTTTTTTTTTTGAGACAGGGTCTCTCTGTAGCTTTAGTGCCTATCCCGGAACTAGCTCTTGTAGACCAGGCTGGCCTCGAACTCCCAGAGATCTGCCTGCGTCTGCCTCCCAAGTGCTGGGATTAAAGGCATGCGCCACCACCGCCCAGCTTAGCTCTAACTTCCTATTGGTTAAGTCTTACATATTAATTTAACCCATTTCTATTAATCTGCATATCACCATGAGGTCATGGCCTACCAGCAATAGTCTACATCCATCTCTGGCAGTAGGTCCATGGTGATTCTCTGCCTCTGCCTCCTTTCTCCCAGCATGCCATTTAGTTTCCCCCACCTACCTAAGTTCTGCCCTATCAAGGGCCCAAAGCAGTTTCTTTATTAACCAATGAAAGCAACACAAAGACAGAAGGACCTCCTACACCACTGTGGTTTAGTTCTGCCTGATCTTTTATGGTGCCCAAGACCACCTGTCAAGGGCCACCCACCACCTCCAGTGGACTGGGCCTTCCTACATCAACCATCAATCAAGAAAATGCCCACGGGCTTGCTGATGAACCAATCTTATGACAACATTTTCTTAATCGAGGTCCCTTCTTTTCAGATGACTCCAGTGTGTGTCAATTTGACAAAATACTAACAAGTAAGTTCAGAAGCTTAGTGTCCAAAAGGAAACACATAGAACACATACTACTGTGCAAAAAGAATATATACCAACAACACAGGATGCCTAGAAGAGAGAACCTTACTGGAGAGGGGAAGCTGTGGGGACTGGGGCTTGTCAGAGAAAGAAAAGGATTCCAGTCAGGTAATGATGACTGCCAGGACACTAGGATGGCAAAGGAGACTGGGCACCTAACGAAGAGGGCTGCTCACGGGGTGGGGAGGGCTGCTCACGGGGTGGGGAGGGCTGCTCACGGGGTGGGGAGGGCTGCTCACGGGGTGGGGAGGGCAAATGGATCTGACATCCAAAGATGCCTGCTTTCCAGTTAAGGATTCTGCTCTTTATATATAGGTGATGGAGACCACAGAATAGCTTGATGAAGGTAGGCCCCATTACCAAAGGCAAAGACAAAAAGCAGAGGAGTAAGAAGAGAAGGAGCTTGCTTTGGGACAAGGTGAGTGTGATACCCCAGGAAGCCTCCCTGCCCAGCTGCCTGGGAAGCTGCTGAGTGCAGAGATAAGCCTGAAACTACAGACACAGGCCCCAGCTAGAGGCTAGCATCAGAGAACCTCCCCATAATGGCAAGAGTCCCAGGAGAGCACACTACAACGAAAAGGCCACAGGAAGGCATCTGCCACAGCAGAGGGCCTTCACTTCCAGGTACAACTTAGCCCTAGGGTTTATCCAAGACCAAGAGACGTCACTTACTGTAATCTAGCCTTCCCCTGGGACTTGCTTTTCCCACTATCCAACTGTGGCCCCAGGTCTGCCTGGAGCCAAATTAGGCCCTGGAGTTTATCCAGCTATCCACCAGACAAATCACCTGGGAAGGGAACTGGCTGGGACTTCCTGCTTTCCTTATCACCTCCCAAATATGTGTTGTGGGTTAGGTGCTTAGGTCAGTGATACCTTACTAGCCTAACACTCTATGGGGCTCTAAACCTGAGCACCAGTGCCACAAAATTAAGCAAACCAAAGATGTCTTAGAAACTCTCAACAAACAGGGTGGTAGTGCTGCAGGCCTATAATTCCAGAGGCAGGTGAATCTTGGTGAGTTCGAGGCTAGCCTGGTCTACAGAGTGAATTCCAGGACAGCCAGGACTGTTACACAGAGAGACCCTGTTTCGAAGAAGGAAAAGAAAAAGAGAAAGAAGAAAGAAAGAAAGAAAGAAAGAAAGAAAGAAAGAAAGAAAGAAAGAAAGAAAGAAAGAAAGAAAGAAGAAAGAAAGAAGAAAGAAGAAAGAAAGAGGAAGGAAAGAAGGAAGAAAGAAAGAGGGGGAGGAAGGAAGGAAGGAAGGAAGGAAGGAAGGAAGGAAGGAAGGAAGGAAGGAAGGAAGGAAGAAAGGAAGAACTCTCAACAAGCAGGATCCTGTTTCTTTGCCTCTAGAGCTCTTAAAAATCGGTATATTTAGAGCCATTGTCCCTAGAGCATGCTGAGTAGAAAGGATAAAGTGAACTGTCCTGTTATTATTTATAAAGAGGTGAGGGGGCCGTTCCCACAAGGGTTGGTGCAGGTCACCCCGAGGCCCTGGCAGGTGGCCTGAGATCTCAGCAGAAGACAGACAGATACACCATGCAGAGAGAGCTGAGGTGTAGAGTCTATTTAGTGAGTTTTGGAGGGGGAAGGGAAAGAGAGAAGGGGGAAGGAGAGAAGGGGAAGGGAGAGAGAAGAGAGGCAGAAGCTGCCTCTCCATAAGAAGGGCAGACAGAGAGATAGAGCAGCTGGAGAGGAGGTAGGAGATCCACTTGCCTCAGTGGAAGTGGAGGTTGGGAGTGGTCAGAACTTGTCTCTTAAAGGGACAGGGTACGCAGGTGACAGACCAGGCCAGCATATTACAACATGTCCCCCTGTCCCCACTTTCCTACCTACCTGGCTAACACTAAATTCTCTCCTCCTGTGTCAGTATTTAGTCATAGAGAAGTGGGTGGGACCATGTTCCCTTGGGTGGGTAAGATTCAGGTATTTATTGGGGTTCCAGCTCACTGCTCCTTACATATTTTTCTATGTTTCCAACCTGTCACCCCGTTTTGACAACTTCCATGTTTACCTCCCGGTCAGGTTACTAAGATGAGTCTGGAGTTCCCAAAAGCCAGGAGGATTTCTATGGCTGAGAGGGGGTGGATCTTCATTGTAGAGGAGGACTTGTGATCTGCCTGGATGAGCTTACAAATTCTGCATCTCTCACTAGCTGTGACCTCAGCCTTGCCTGGAGTCCTTTATATGGAAACCAAGAATTTTGAAGCACAGTCCCATAGAGATGTGATGTAAAAATGTGCTCATATACGTAAGGCTTCACAGCCATGTCTGGAACACAGTATATAACTAGAGGCTGGAGAGATGGCTTTTCAGATAAAGTACTCATCCTACAAGCACAAGGAACTGACTTCAGATCTCCAGTGCTCATATCAAAATCAGGGTGCGATCAGAAAAATCATCCACCATGACCAAGTAGGCTTCATACCAGAGATGGCAACGATAGTCCAACACTGAAAATCTGTCAATGCAATCCACCATAGAAACAAACTGAACAAAAAACCCACATGGTCATTTCATTAGATGCTGAAAAAACCTTTGACAAAATATAACACCCCTTCATGATAAAGGTATTGGAGAGAGCAGGGATACAAGGAACACGCCTAAACATAATAAAGTCGATATACAACAAACCAATAGCCAACATCAAACTAAACGGAGAGAAACTCAAAACAATCCCACTGAAATAAGAAACAAGACAAGGTTGTCCACTTTCTCCATACCTATTTAATATAGTACTTGAGTTTCTAGTTAGAGCAATAAGACAACAAAAGGAGATCAAGGGGATATAAAGCAGAAAAGAAGTCAAACTCTCACTGTTTGCTGATGATATGATAGTTTACATAAGGGACCCCAAAAATTCTACAAGGAACTCCTACAACTCATAAACACCTTCAGTAATGTAGCAGGATACAAGATTAACTCAAAAAAATCAGTAACCCTCCTTTACATAGATGATAAATGGGCTGAGAAAGAAATGAGAGAAACATCACCCTTCACAATAGCTACAAATAGCATAAAATATCTTGGAGTAACTCTAACCAAACAAGTAGAAGACCTGTATGACAAGAACTTTAAATCTTTGAAGAAATAAATTGGAGAAGACACCAAAAAATGGAAAGATCTCCCATACTCTTGGGTAGGTAGAATTAACATCATAAAAATCACAGTCCTACCAAAGCAGTCTACAGATTCAATGCAATGCCCAGCAAAATAGCAGAAATATTCTTCACAGACCTCAAAAGAAAAATACTCAACTTGATATAGAAAAGCAAAAAACCCAGGATAGTCAAAACAATTATGTACAATAAAGAAACTTCTAGAGGCATCACAACCCCTAACTTCTAACTCTACTACCAAGCTACACTACTGAAAACAGCCTTGTATTGACATAAGAACAGACAGGAGGACCAATGGAACCAAATCGAAAACCCAGATATCAATCCACACACCTACAAACACCTGATTTTTGACAAAGAAGCAAAAAATATAAAATGGAAAAAAGAAAGCATATTTAACAAATGGTGCTAGCATAACTGGACATCAAAGTGTAGAAGAATGAAAATAGATCCATATCTATCACCATGCACAAAACTCAAGTCCATATGGATCAATGACAGCAACATAAAGACAACCACACTGAACCTCATAGAAGAGTAGGTAGGAAATACACTTGAACGCATTGGCACAGGAGACCACTTCCTAAATATAACCCCAGCAGCACAGACACTGAGAGAAACAATTAATAAATGGGACCTCCTGAAACTGAGAAGCTTCTGTAAAGCAACGGACACAGTCACCAAGACAAAACGGCAGCCTACAGAATGGGAAAAGATCTTCACCAACCCCACCTCAGACAGAGGGTTGATCTCCAAAATATATGAAGAACTCAAGAAATTGGTCATCAAACGAAAAAATAATCCAGTAAAAAAATGGGGTACAGGCTTAAACAGAGAACTCTCAACAGACAAATCTAAAATGGCTGAAAGACACTTAAAAAGAAGCTCAACATCCTCAGCCATTAGAGAACTGCAAATCAAAACAGCTCTGAGATTCCCTCTTAAACCTGTAAGAATGGCCAAGATCAACAGCTTATGATAACAACTTATGCTGGAGAGGATATGGGGTAAAGGGAACACTCCTCCATTGCTGGTGGGAGTGCAAACTGGTACAGCTGCTTTGGAAATCAGTATGGTGATTTCTCAGAAAATTAGGAAACAACCAACCTCAAGACCCAGCAATACCACTTTTGGGTATATACCCAAAGGATGCTCTATCATACCACAAGGACATGTGCTCAACTATGTTCATAGCAGCATTATTTGTCATAACCAGAACACAAAAACAACCTAAATGCCCCTCAACCGAAGAATGGGTAAGGAAAATGTGATATATTTAAACAATGGAGTATTGCGCAGCGGAAAAAAATAATGACATGTTGAAATTTGTGGGCAAATGGATGGATCTGGGAAACATCATGTTGAGTGAGGTAACCCAGACCCAGAAAGATAGATATAATACGTACACACTCATAAATGTCTTTTAGACATAAAGCAAAGAAAAATCAGCCTACAATTCACAATCCCAGAGAACCTAGACAACAAAGAGGACCCTAAGAGAGATGTCCGTGGATCTAATCTACATGAAAAGTAGATAAAGACAAGATTGCCTGAGTTAATTGGGAGTGTGGGAATCATGGGAGAGGTGGGAGGAAGGAGGGGAGCAGGGAAAAATATATAGTTCAATAAAAACAATTTTAAAAAGAAATAAAACAAAAACACTCAAAAATAAATCAAGTTTGAGAAGCAATTCTTTAGTAAAGATTACTTTTATTTCTTCTGCAAGGTTGTGACTTGCCCCAAGTCACAGAGGAAAATTCCTGACACACTTTGTGCAGAATGTCAAGTTCTCCAGCTCCAAGGCCAGCTCTCTTTCTAAGTGAATCTGTTGTCACGTTGACTGAGGTGCTTCAGATGATGGCTTTGCTTCTCAGGTGAAGACTTGCTCTTGAAATTCATTTGAGACAGTTTGTATCGCTGGCTGACTGTTAACCTGGTACCCTCAAGACTCTAGCCCTGCAAGACCAGATGTAACTAAAAGGACGTAAAATGTCTCATCTACTTGTAAGTGCCAGAAATTGTGTTTCTAATGTTGATGTAGGAAAGGGTTAAGATTGTCAAACAAAATACAGGATAGAAGATTAAATTTGAGTATCAGGTAAACAACAAGTGCTTTAGCATTTAAAGGTGAATGTTGCCTAAGTACTTTATATGCATAAGATATATTAAATATCCACAAAACATATGTATACTAAAAGAAAACAAACAAACAAGCAAAAACAAAAAAGCAGGGTATGGCAGCACATAGCTATAATCCCAGAGCTGGGGAGGTAAAGACCAGCAGACCCCAGGGGTGCCCTAGTCATCCAGCCTAGCAGAGTTGGTGAGCTCCAGGTTCTGAGAGATCCTGACTCAAAAATAAAATGGAGAGTGACTGAACACCTGACACTGATTTCTGCCCCCCACCTCCACGCCCCAAGAAGACATACACACACACTTGAGTCACTCTGGTCCTGTCCCTTCACTGCAAGGTTCTGGATGTCTCTTCTTAGACAAGATCCTGGGAGGAGGACTTGCACGCAGTCATACAGCAAGCCAGGGGGAGAAAGCAGACGCTTGCAACTGCTTGTCCACAGCCATTCTGCCGCTTTTCACCTGGCTCCCGCTCAGGAAGTTTCAGGCTCCTGCAGAGAACCCTTCAAGCACAATTTACACTCAGCCCCCCACTCACCTGGGCCACCTATTGAAAACATAGTGTGTGGGAGATGTGTGTGTGTGTGTGCGTGCGTGCATGCACGAGTGTTTGTGCAAGGGGGGCAGGTGTGTGCGCGTGAGTGTTTGCATGTGTGTGGGCAGGCGTGAATGTGTGGGTGCAAATGTATACACATCAGTCCGCGTGCACGTGGAGGCCGAGTTTTGTGTTAGAAATATTGTCCGTCACTCTTCCACTTTATTCAATGAGGTAGACTCCCAAGCAAACCCAGAGTTCACATACACAGCCCTTGTCATGGGCCAACATGCTCTTCTAAAAGTAGAGTTACAGGCAGGCTGCCACGCCCTCTTCGGAATCCTAGCTCTGAGTCTGAGGCTCACCCACTGAGCCATCTCCCCAGCCCCCACGTTGTTTTTTGAGACAGGGTCTCTCACTTGGACCTGGAGCTTGTCAGGTAGGCTGGACTTGCTGGGCAGTAAACTCCAGTGATCTGCCCGTCTCTACCTTCTCAGGGCTGGGATTGCAAGCATGTACTAACACACCCTGTTTTCACATGTGTGGGTGCTGCGTGTCAAATGCAGGTCCTCCTGCTCACAATAGCAAGTACTTTAAAAAAAACGAGCCATCTCTCCAGCCTGCTGATCCAAAAGCATTTTAATATGCACAACCAAGCCATGCTCCAACCGAGTGGTTCTGAGCCAAGTTGTCCCCACTTTGAAAGAAGTCTTTTAAGGCTGCAGATGGCCTGTACTCTTGCCACACAGCTGGTGGATTCCTGGAAGAGGCTTCAGTTCCCACACAGCATTTTAGGAATTTACAGCATGCCTTCATCCTTTCACCCTGAGAAGGAATGGTACCTTCCAGAGAAAAAACAAAACAAACAAAAACCCCTGTACCCCTGAACATCTGCAGGACAACCAACACTGGCATTCTCATTCCACTAGACATTGTTCACTGAAGTACAAGCCACCAATGGGGTTGTGAGTAACCTTGCTCACAGCCCCTGCTTCTCAGATGTCACCTTCTACAAATGTCCCTAGCAGTGAAGTTACAACCGCTCCAGAAGCCTCCATCTTGCATTTCCTACAAGCAATAGCTGCATTGCCTCTCGTTCATCTGGGGCCATAAAACCCAGTGGGGAGAGACAAAGGCAGTAGTGGGGCCCTTTGAAGAAAGAACACATATTTGTGGAGCAGTTTGTGGAGGCGGTTTAAAGAACTATTGTTCTTGTCTGTGTGCGTGCATGCGTGCGTGCGTGCGTGCGTGTGTGTGCGTGTGCGTGTGTGTGTGTGGTGGGTGATGCACAAGTGTGGGTACAGGTGCCCGTGTGGGCACGGAGGTCAGAGAGGGATGTTTGGTGTCATGCCCTATTGTTCTTCACCTGTTCCCTTGAATCAGGAGTGCTCAGTGTGCCTGGGCTGCAGCCAAGAAGCCTCAGAAGTCCTCTTGCCTCCACCAACCAAGTCTCTGGGGTTACAGGCACATATGGCCATGCCCGGCTTTTTTACATGGGTGCCGGGCTTTTGAACTCAGGTCCCAAGCTTGCACAGGAAAGTTAAAATAATAGCTGTAAATGTCAAACTATAACTCAAGGATGGTAACATATCCTCTAGTAAAAAAATGGAGAATAGGGCTGGAGAGATGGCTCAGAGGTTAAGAGCATTGCCTGCTCTTCCAAAGCTCCTGAGTTCAATTCCCAGCAACCACATGGTGGCTCACAACCATCTGTAATGAGATCTGGTGCCCTCTTCTGGCCTGCAGGCATACACACAGACAGAATATTGTATACATAATAAATAAATAAATATTTTAAAAAAAATGGAGAATAAATACATAAATATGATGACCGTCCCACAAAAATACCATGGTACCAGGACATCTGAGCAGCATGGTTCTAAAGCAGTAGAGGTGAATGCTTCAAACAAGGCCAGTGGGAGATGAGCTTGGGCCATGCTGGACAAGACTGTGTTTCGAACGCCTTCTGTTCTTCCATGCATTTGCTCCTGTGATTGCCTCTGACTGGAATGTTCCTCCTCCCCTTGGTCCTGAACCTACTCATTCAAGTCAGACCCTTCCTCTCATCCTTTGGCTCACAAAGGGCTGAAAGCATCTCTCTTTTAGATGATTCTGTGTGTGTGGTGGGGGGATTGTTGTTTGGTTGTTTGGTTTTGGTTTTTCAAGACAGGGTTTCTCTGTGTAGCCCTAGAACTTACTCTGTAGAACAGGCTGATCTTGAACCCACAAAGATCCACGTGCCTCTGTCTTGCAAGTCCTGGAATTAAAGGCGTGCACCACCACTGCCCAGCCCATCTTGTTTTTGAGACCGGAACTCACTGGAACCTGGGGTTCACAGATTAGGCTTAGGCCAGCTGTGCAGGGAACCGTGGAGTCCTCCTGTCTTGTCTCCCAGCACTGAGATTATGTATGTGCCGCCATTCAGGTTTTTTATGTGGGTTCTGGAAATCGAGACAGCAAACACTTCACTGACTGAGCCGTCTCCCCGGCCCCCAGACCACATTTCAAACGCAGACAGTTTTTGGTTTGAGTAGCCACAAAACTTAGGGAGAAGAACTGTCTCCTAGTCCAGTCTGTACAGTGGGGCCTAGCAGCATCCAGTCTTTGTGGAAAGACCTTTGGGGCCTACATCCCAATCCCACATCTTTAATTGGCTGGAGCCATTCAGGCAAGCCAGCCTGCTGTGGCTGGAGGGAAGATTCCATCCTGGATTTCTGGTCCTACAAAAGCTGCCTCTATTTGTGTTCTAGAGAGAGCCAAGAGCCACATTCCTGCCATATATTGCTCACTGCCCCTGAAACCACAGCAAAAATCAATGTCACCAAGAGGCCACTTTAAATCACAGCCCAAGGCTTCCCATAGGTTCTGTGTTCCTGGAAGTCTGTAAAATTTGGAAGCTGGGCCCAAACCCTGCCTCGATATTGGCATTCACCTGCTTTTAAAGGAAGGAGTCAAATTTCGCTCGGGGAGGAAGGCAAAGCCTCATTAGGCTATGGTTTATCTTCCTGGGGAGCCGTTTGCCTGGTGTGAAGGGAAGCTGCAAACACAAACTCCTTCTTGGGGAATGAGCAGGGTAGCTGATGTTGCAATGTCTCTCGGAATAATTGGAGGGTAATTTTGTTATTATTACCATCACCATCATCACTTCCACCTAGCAATTAGGCCGATACTATTAAGTCAGCATTTTCCAGCAAATTGTTCTGGTGTGAAGGAGTGTGTGTGTTCTGTTCGGGGATTCTAGCTGTCATCGTTTCTAGCCTGTTGCAGGGGTTAATAATTTAACCACAGGCATGTGCTCCAGGCTGAAAGCTGATAAATGAGACGGGGGAGGCACTTGCTAACCATATGTTTTCCTATTAATAGGAAGGCTTCAACATGACAGTTTAGGGACTGGAGAGACAGCTCAGGGGATAAAGTGCTTGCCAAGGAAGCTTAAGAACTGGAGTTTGGATCACCAGCACCTATGTAAAAATGGTGATGTGGTGGCATACATCTGTAACCTTAGCACTAAGGGGAGGGGACAGACAGATCCAAGGGACTTACCAGTCTAGCTGAAATGGTGAGCCTCAGGTTCAGTGAGAGACCCTGTCTCTAAAAATAGAGGGTGATAGAGGAAAACACTTGACATCACCATCTGGCCTCTACATGTGCCCTCGACCAGCGGTGAGCACACTGACACACACAGACCCCAAGATTACAACACCGCCTGTTCCGTGTGGTCATGTGAACACCGGCAGTTCAGAAGCTCTGTGATCCTGAATGTCTCCATGACTGGGCATGAAGGTCAGCCCAAAGAACTTGACTTCAAACAGTGTAAGCAGCAGTTGTGAATTTTTTGTAAATACACACACACACACACACACACACACACAAGGGCCCAGTGCTTTCACAGACAGGCAAAGCAGAGGAGGAGCAATCAGCATCGTGGTCCTCTGTGGAGGACTGATACAGATTCACTGACGGTGTTGCAGTCAGTCAAACCTCAGTGTGAAACCCGACTACATGGCCTTGCCAGGTATAAACCTCTCTGGATCTACTCTCTCCTCTGCGCCCTTTCCCCTAGGAAGGGTGTGAGCATTAAGTAAGGCAAAGGTCACCGAACAAATACTAGTTTGCAGAAGGGCCTTGTAGACTCGGTAAATAGCCAGCTCCTTTATGGTTATGGGAATTCTATTCTCATTAGCTCATGTCACCCCAAGAGCTATAGGCAGCCAGGAGGAGGCTCCCCACCCTTGGGATGTCTCTACTCTCTCCCCAGGCTCTGGGTAGTAATTTGAGAAATCAGCTGGGGGCATTTCTCTTAGAGGACAATGTGTCCTCAAGCTGTCCCAAGGCAGAAGCATGCAGGCTGTGCCCAGACCCTACAGAGGCTGTTCGTGTGTGTGTTCCCTGAGTCTCTCTTTGCTAGGGACTCTGCCTCTCTTCCTTGCTGCTCAGTAGGCACTATCTCTTACTTGCACATACATGCACATGTATACACACACACACACACACACACTTTATTTTGAGACTTTGATTCCAATTCAATAAACTGGGGCCATCCTTGCAAACCCTCGCTCAGAAAGTGGATTATAGGAACATGAGTATCTCGTCAATGGCTTCATCTCCTAATCCTTACGCTAACGTTAAAAAAAAATTTAGATTTATTTTATTTTATGCGTATGAGTGTTCTGTCTGCATGTATGGATGTGTACCGTGTGCATGCCTGGTGCTCTCAGAGGTTAAAAGAGAGCGTTTTAACTGGAACTGGAGTTATGGATGGCATACCTGTAGATGACAAGAATCAATCCTGGTCCTCTGCAAGTGTTCTTAACTGCTGAGCCATCTCTCGAGCCCCAAGCTTACATTTAAAACTTTAAAAGAAAGAGGAGATAGAAATTAAAGGGAGAAAGCCATTCATAGTTCCACTCCCCCAGGCCCTTCACGAGCCATTGTAACAGTACTTTCTCATTGGAGTACGCCAGCTGGCAAATAATGACAAAGAAATTTAATATTAATCATGGAAGCTTGTCCATTAGCTTAGGCTTGTCCCACTCGCTCTTATCACTTCCATTAACCTGTTTTTGTTAATCTACATTCTTCCATGTGACTTGGTTACCTCTACTCTGTACTGTATGTCTGTCTGCCCTCTTCAGTGTCTCACTGGCGTAATCCTCATGCCTCAATTCCTCCTCTTCCTCTCTCTCCCTGAAATCCCACCTATCCTCTCCTGCCTAGCTATTGGCTATTCATCTCTGTATTACACAAATCACAGCATTATGTCACACAGTGTACAAATATCCCACAACAAGCAATAGCACTTGGAAAGTTTATTGGTTTTAAGACAAAGTCTCCTGCTTCATGCTGGCCTCAAACTCACCACGTAAAAGCTGACCTAGGGAGACGGGCAGTGGTGGTGCATGTCTTTAATCCCCTTTAATCCCAGCACTCAAGAGGCAGAGGCAGGCGGACCTCTGAGAGTTTGAGGCCAGCCTGGTCTACAAGAGCTAGCTCCAGGACAGGCTCCAAAGCTACAGAGAAACCCTGTCTCAAAAATAAATAAATAAATAAATCTGGCCTTGGACCCAGTCTGCCAGTCTCTACCTCTGTGGTGCTGGCACTGCAGGTAACCAGCACGTTCAGTTTATGTAGTTCTGGGGATCAAACACAGGGTTTCACCATGCTAGGCAAGCAGTCTGCCAACTGAGCCACAGCCTCAGCCGTCTGAAAAGTCCCTGTGCTTATTTGATTTCAGTAATATTGATTATCCTCTATACTTGATATTCATTTATGGGTGCCCTGACTTCACGGAGAGGTCATCATCCTCTTAACAGCTGTATCCCGTTCCCTAAGGCAAGAGCCACCAAGACTTACGAAGCCAACTGGAATCCTAGATTGCTGCCAACATGTCTGCTGTTGTGAATGGTATCAGGAAAGCAAGAGAACCTTTTCTGTCTTCAAGTCATTATCTCAGGAATCATCTTCTTAGAATTATAAGTATAATCTTCCCATAGCAGCCATCCTAGATTGGATCTGTTCCCAGAATTAGGGTCATAGTCTGGGGCTTGACAGCCCTAATAAACCAGGGTTGGCCACCTGTCCTCAATAAGCCAATTAAAAACACAGTAGTGAAAAGCAGGGGAAAACATTACTCAGTGTGGCCACACTGGAAAGAAGAACAGACCAGTCTAGTGACACCCTTCCCAAGTCCATCTTTGGGGTCTTTTTTTAAAAAATTACATTTACTTATTTATTTATTTGGGGAGAGGGTACGCCATAGCACACGTGTGGTGTCAGAAGACAGCGTACGTGGGTTGGTTCTCTTCTTCCACCACATGGGTCTCAGGGATCACACTCAGGTCATCAGGCTTGGGATGAGCTGGTTGCTCGGATGGGCCGAGCCGTCTCACTGGCCCATCTTTGGGGTTTTAATATGAGGTCTAGGTTCAAATAGGAGATAAAATGTAAGCAGTCCTAGCCAAGCTGTGGCGGAGCCCCTAATGACCATCACTGTCTTGGCTCTGGTCTCTCCTACATGATGGTCTAAGAAGTTGTGTCACATCAGGACCATGTGACATCTTCAGGAGACAGATTCTTCCTTTGGCTGGCACAGGTTTAGACTTTCCTTCTTCCAGTGTGAGATTTGGGGGGAAGCTCCATATCCCTAAGGACTATTATTTCAATAGTCTGATAACCCATGGGAGGGGACACAAATATCTCTTAAAGAACATCTTGGCTCCTGACAAACAGGTTACAGGAATGAGGTTTGTAAGGAAGGGAGGTGGCTGGAGCGGACTTTAGGATGTTAGACCCACTGTGGAGGTTTCAGGTATAGGGAGAGAGGAAAAGACCAGCAAGGGCAATTCAGAGTCAGATAGTAAAGAAAGCCAGAGAAGGTGCAGGCAGCCGTCAGAGAAAAGCTAACCCAGTCAAGAAGGCTGGCTCGGGGTTGGGGGTGGGAGGGAGGGGGTTTCTGCTAGACTGTAGCCACCTGGCCTCCTGTGACTGAAGGAAGCCTGGCCTCTCCCCCAGTTTAGCAATACCTTGCTCCAGCAGTCTAGGAAACAAAGACATTGGCCATTTCAGTTCAGATAGAAGCACTGAGCCCCAGAGAGGAAGCCTCATATCTACGACTATGGCTTCACGTCCATCTCGGAGTCAAAGAACCCATCTCAATAGTACCACTAACTCTGGGGCTTTCTGGAAAGCATTGCTTGGGGAGCAGGTAGAACCCTTTTTCTGGTCCTGCCTTCTGGCTCAGATGGAGGAGAGAGCTCTCACTGGTCAGTCCTCCTATGGCTAGTGTGTTTGCTTGTTAGTGGACTTGAGATAGGAAACGTCTTTAAGGAAGCCAGCAGGCAATCCTTAGCAGGTTAATTCCCAAAAATCTTTTTTTTAATGTGGGGTTTATTTATTCTATTCTATATGTTTGGATGTTTTGATTGCATACATGCATATGCTTCATGTGTGTGCCTGGTGGCTGAGGAGGTCAGAAGTGAAGGGCAGGGGTCAGAAAAGGGTTTTAGATGCCCTGGAACTGGAGTTAGGGATGGTTGTTAGTCACAATGTGGGTGCTGGGAATTGAACCCAGGTCCTCTGCAAGAGCAACAAGTGTCTAAGACACTGAGCCATTTTTCCAGCCCTCAATCCTAAAAGATTTTATCTTGCTGACTGTCACACAGAAGGTGCAACGTCAAAACTGAAAATAAACATATGTGAATAATACAATTTTTCTGTTGGCTTAATAAACTGAACTCTGTATCTTTTGACTCTGTGAGTCCTGTTGAGTAATATGCCCAGGTATTTATTGACCATGGCAGAGATTCCTTCTCTGTAACAGCTGTTTCCATTTACTGAGCACCAACCACAGGCCAGGCATTATATTAAGCCTGTCAGTCAGGTTCTAGTAGGGAGCAAGTTAAAAACTCAAGCCGCATGAGTGGAGTAAAAGAAAGGGTGATTCTCAAAGGCAAGGGAAAAATAACGAAACCAAGCAAGCAAGTGCAAACCCCAGGGTAGATAGACATAACCACCCTGGGATAGCGGAATTTGAGCTGGGAGACATGTATCTGGGAGGCAATGTATCCAGGAGACCAGCAGCGGGGAAGCCAGACCCAGCTTTTTCCTTTCCTCAGGACACAGAAGGGCAAACAGAAGTTCTTCCAACTCCCTCAAGCTGCCCTGCTGTATGCTGGTAGCTTCCATAGTAACACCCTGGTAGGTATTGTTTACTGCTATAGTGGCGGCATGAACCTGAGAGGGTAAGGCGGAAAATGAGGCCAACTGAAGTCTCATGCAATAGCCCACTTTATTCAGAGCATCAGACAATTTGCATTCCGAGGGCTAAGAAGAGTCTCCGAGCAAAGTGTCCAATCCCGAGGACAAGCCACACGTGCCAAAACATGTTTTCCATGGAGTTCATTTGGAAACAACAGCTGAAGGAAGCCCAAGCCTGTCAGCTGCACCTGGGAGAGGAGGGTGAAGGCATGTTTCAGAAACGATTTGGTGTTTCGAAGAAACTGGAGATCACAGCCTCTTGCCTTTAGAGTTCTCTCACATGCCCTCAGAACTCTCACACGACTCCATTCTTGGTCTGTGTCCCAACAGGTAGGAGTATCTTAGGAACCATTGAGAAATAAGGAAATTAGACTTAAGAGAGAAAGCATGCTACCCAGTCCTGGCAACCACGTCCTGGAACCCAAATCCCACGGCTGTGAAAGCCCAAAAACCAAATTACTAAGAAAAGATGATATGCAGATGGGGTGGTGGTGTCGGGGCAGGCACCAGCCAGCGGAATGTTTGCTTGACATGCATGAAATCTGGGTTTTGTTCCAGCACTGCACAAACCAGGCATAGTGATGCCTGGGATCCACTTTGGAAGTAGAGGCAGGAGGATTGAACATCAAGGATTGGTGCAGCCAGCCTGGGATACATGAGACCCTATTATAAACAAATAAGCAAGCAAACAAACAAACAAACGGATGAGTGGAGGATGGATGGATGGATGGATGGATGGATGGATGGATGGATGGATGAATGGATGGATGGATGGATGGATGGATGGATGGATAGATAGATAAATGGATGGGTGGATGGATGGATGGATGGATGGATGGATGGATGGATGGATGGATGGGATAGTCTCTACTAACATTAACTGCTGTTTGGGGAGAATATTCCTATGGTCATGATTTTCTAGTACTATTAGAACATAGAGACAACATACATGCAGCAGAGAGAAAGACCCACGGGTACCACTGGCTTTGACTTGTGAGACTTTCCCTATTTTATCATTCCTCATGGACCCCAGGATTCCAGTGATCATGTCAGGGATGGATGGGGAGAGGGTGGCTGAGCAAATGTCTGAATGGTCAATAAGCAAGCATAGGAGAAGCCCAGCCAGAAGAGCCTCGGTCTCCCGAGTGCCACTTTTTCCAGTTTGCTGTATACAGTGTGTGGTTCCTGTCTTGGGGGAGGGTTCGGGGGGGCTCAGGGAAGGCATGCATATGGAGGCCGGGAGTCAACCTCAGGCACCATCCACTTTGTTCCTTGAGACAGCGTCTCACCTGGAGCTTGCCAGGTCTGCTAGCTGGCTGCTCAGTGAGCCCCAGAGGTCTACACTCTCCACCTCTCCACCGCTTGGGGTACCGGAGTACGCCATGATGCCTGGCTTTTTGCTGGGTTTTCTAGGAATGGAACTCATGGCAGACGCTTTACAATGGAGTTCCTAGTCCTAGTGTTTGGAATCTTAATTAAAGCATGAGTTCCCCAGCTTAAAAAGCCCTCAGTTTGGAAACCACTGGGCCAATCAGCATTCATCTGGCTTGGTCTAGTGGCCAGTATCCAGAGGCGTGCGCTGAGACAGCTTCTCTGGACCGCCTTGCCTCTGCTGTGGTATCAGAACTTTTGGGAGGGCAGCTTTCCACAAGCTCAGGGCCTGATCACCCAAAGGGCCTTTCCTTGCCTCTGTCAGAGAGGTCAGAGATCAGAGTCGCTTCAGTCTGGCTCTCCTCGAATGCCCACCACCCTCACCTCTCAGGGGGCACATGTCCATACCTTGCTGAAGGAGTGCTCCCAACACCACCTGCCTCCTCCAGCTCCTTAGCTTTTCCAGGCCTAGATTTAGAACACCAGGTCAGTTATAAAGAAAAGAAATATGTATCCGCCTCCACTCCCAGGTTCCTCACACTGGTGCTGGGGAAACGCCAACAGAAATAGCATGATGTCATCCCGGCTGATCCTGTTAATCCCTTTCTGTCCAATATTGAGTCTCGGTTTTTATTTAAAAACGATTTTATTGTCAAAGGCTGGTTAAAAGCCTCTGAGAGAGGTGCAGGGAAACCTGGGGACGCCTTTGATGTGCTGAGTGATGCAGGGCCCCCAGGCCCCTGAGTCTAGTGCGGAAAGAAAATGGGATCTGCAGAAGGCTGGGGAGCTTGAAGCATTCTGTTTCAGACTGCATGCCTTACCCACAGCATCTGGATTTGCATGTCATGGCCAGGGGCTGGCATCCTGAATAGGATTTTTCAGCCTCTAGCGGGTCTGTGAAGATCATCAGGTTCCTCTCCCTCTGAAGGCCCCCTTTCCTGGCCTCATGTTGCTTAAGAATCCTGGGCCTTCTGCTGGTGTGCTCTATCCCGTTCGCACCTTTAGAACAAGTGCCCAAACCTCAGTCTATTCTAGAAGGGCAGGGTGAAGTTAAGGCCAGTGGGTATGAGTTCTAACCTCAGCTTTGGATAAATCTGGAAAAGACAGTTGACCTCTGTGAGTCTTATGACTGGACCTCACCTGTTAGATAAAATATGGATACCTGCCCTGCTCCATAGCCTCTGTCAGAGGTGGTCACCAAAACAAAACTAAATTATGCATTCAAAAAAAGCTCTAAAGGGGCCTGAGACTACAGCCCAGTTGTTACACTAAGTTCTATGCTCAATCCCCACACTGCATAGACTGGGCGGGCATGGCAGTATATACCTACAATCTCAGCACTTGGAGGGTGGAAGCAGGGGAATCAATTCAAGATATTCTTTGCCTATGAGGCAAGCCTGGACTACATGAGACCCAGTGGGGGGTAGAAGGGTGGCAAAAAGTAAAATAAATAAAACATTCTACCAACCAAAGAGTCCTGTACCAAGCTAAGCGTTGTTTCATGTAAACTGGAGAGCGGAGTTGTGGGGAAGAGAGGAAGTTGGAGGTGTTCAGAAGACGGTGATGAAGGACCAGGAGTCTATGGCAGGAAAGGACGGCACTGCACCAGGAGGAGACAGATGGTGGTGGAGAGAGATGAACTGGGTCTAGGTAAGCTAAGATCATGTTGAAGTTTACAAATTGATGTCAAAGGAAGCTGTGATCCGGAAGATCTATTCACATAGATGACAAAGGGCCCAGGTATAATGAAGGGGAACCCTAGGAACCCAGGAGGCATGATAGACAGTGACTAAGGGGTCTACCAGATAGTCGAGGAGGGAACCAGGGATGGCCAGGGACTAAAGATAGGAGTCTAAGGGAGTAGGGTCTTTCACAAGATGAAGGGGCGTTCAGGAGTAGCCTAGAGAGCCAGGATTTCACACTGACCTCTGACCCTGAGATGGACATATGCAAATAAGCAGCCCTTATCTGAGGGCAAAGAGAATAGGGTTTTCAAAGGATAAAGAGGATGTACCTGGAATGGAGGCGAGGTCAAGGAAAGGGGTTTGAGAACCGTAGCAGCCGAGGACAACCTGGCAGCGTAGGGTTAGAGCCTGGAAAGAGGTCTGAGATCCTGCCTGAGACAGAAGAGAGGGACAATTGGCCCAGTGAATTCCACTTCCTGAATCTCTAGTCGTTGGTGAGAACTGGGACTGAAGCTTCTTATAACATCTCTGCCACAGCACAGGTTTGGGCAGGCGAGTGTGATGCTGCTGAGTGGCTCATGTTAGTCAGAAGGCACCTAAGGAATGCTTTTAAAAGCCTTGTGTGATAGGTGGTGGCTCTTCAGCCAACTGCTCCAACAGGACATGGGAGGGAGGATGGTGGCTTTGATGATTATATCGATTGTCAGCGTCACAGAACATAGACTTACAGGGGAGACAAGCTCCCAGGCACCTCTGTAAAGGACTATCTAGACTAGGTTAGTCTCTGGGTGTTCTGTGAGAGACTGTCTTGATTGGGTTAATTGAAGTGGGAAGACCTACCACACAGGTAGGCAGCACCATTCCCTAGGCTGGTGTCCTGAACTAAATAAAGGAGGAATAAGCTGAACATCAGCATTCACCTCTGCCTCCTAACTGTGGATGGAATATAACCAGCCAACCCTCTCAAGCTCCAGACACCATGACTCCCCTGTGGTGATAACTTCTAACTCTACCACCCACCGCCTTGCCTGTGGCTCCACTCCCCTTGGCCTTGCCTTGTCCTTGACTCAGAATGCCAAGGTATTCAGCCTTTCTTGCCAGCAGCAACCATATACAAAGACTAGGCATGCGGAGCGCCAGGTTTGCTGAGTCCAAGTGCCCATCAGGGCTGTTCCAGGGAACTGTCCACACCTACTAGACAACCCCTGTCAGCCCCGAGGAGGACTGCGCGCTAGGCGCTGATCCAGTAATCGCTGCCTTCTCACAGAACACCTCCTTTCTTCCTCGTCTCTGGCTGCCATTGTGGCACAAGTCATTCCCACAGCTCACTGGCTTGCCCACCTGGTTGGCAAGCGGGCTCGTCTCCAGGAGGCAGTCTGTGGGGTCCTCATGGCGTGGAGAAGCGAGGCAACTAGTTTTCCCAACTGCTTATTCAGGAGACCAAAGAAGAAGCTGCAATGCCTCGTGGCCTAGCTTTGGCAGTCACACAGAGTAGCGCAACAATGCGGTACCTTGTTCGCTGCACCTCTCGTCCCCGTGCCTCAGCCCTGATTCAGTATGGGAGGGAAGGATGCAAGGAAAGAATAGATAGCATCAGCAGGGATCAACCCAGCCAGCCCCACGGCTCCTCTGTCTCTTTCCAAAGCACTAATGTGGGGATATGGGGTATAGTTCAATCGGTAGAGTGCTTGCCCAGCACGCAGGAAGCCCTGAGTTCAATCTCCAGCGCTAAATGAAAGCAGACGTGGTGGTGCACTCCCGTCATCTCAGGAGGGGCAGAAAATCAAAGTTCAGGGTCAGCCAGGAAGGACGTCACAGCCCTGTAGTCTCAACACTTGGGAGAAAGTAAGAGGTGGGTCTCTGTGAGTTCCAGGGCCAGCCTGTTCCAGGTCAGACAAAGTGGCACAGTGAGACCCTGTCTACAAACAAAGGAAAAGTTCAAGGTCATCCTAAACTACTTATCAAGTTCAAGGCCAGCCTGCGGTATCTGAGAGCTTGTCCAAAAACAAAACCAAACAAAACATTAATATGATACTTACCACATTTCCTTCTCTTTTTTTCTGTTTTTTGTTTGTTTGTTTGTTTGTTTTTTGATTCTTTTGAGGCAGAATCTCACATGGGACCCAAATCAAATAGTAGTATAAATAATAAATAAACTCTGGAATCAGTTGGTGCTCTGCTTAGGGTCTCCGTGACTTATGTTTTTTGGGTTTTGTTTATTTGTTTGTTTTCTGTCTGTAAATCCACATTTCTTGTCTTTTTTCTTCTTTCTTTCTTCTTTCTTTCTTCTTTCTTTCTTTCTTTCTTTCTTTCTTTCTTTCTTTCTTTCTTCTTTTTTTTTCCCTCACCCCAGACAGGAATCTAAACCTATATGATGTTTTTCTTTTCGATATGTAGACCAGACTGACCTCAAACTCCCAGAGATCCACCTGCCTCTGCCTCCCGAGTGCTGGGATCAAAAGCGCTCAGCAGAGCTGCAGGGGTGTCGCGGTGCATACATGGAAGTCAGAAAGCAACTTTGTGGGTTGTTTTCCCTTCCACCTTTATGTGGATTCTGGGGACAGGGGTTGACATATAGATAGGAACGCACCAGACCTTCCCTGGCTTCCAGAGGTCCAAGGATTGCACAGCAAGCACCTCTACCATGGAGCCGTCTCACCGGCCCTAACTTCTTACAGCTGCAGCTGGAGTGCATGCTGGCTTCGTGCTTTTTCTGTCTTCTGCACCTAGCAGAATGCTTGGGAATTAATCAGAGTTTGCAAATACTGTTATATTGATTGCACAGGACAGACACTGCTGCACACCTTGGCTACCAACACTCAGAATGCCAAAAATGGTGGTGTTGTGGGGGGAGAGGGGGCGAATGAAAAGCTAGGCTACCTCTCAGGACTAGGGCAAGTGGTTAAGAAAGACAGTTGACAGATAGGAACATACCAACCTGCAACAGCCCAAGTGGCTTTCCTAGGTCAGAGAGGCAGAACCCAGGCATAAGACACTAAGCACAGTCCCAGCTTGCCTGTGGTACTGTCTCCACAGACATTTCAGGCCCCTAGAGCCAGGTCTCAGGTTACAGGGCTTCTCTCCTCAGGGCCTGATGGGAGGAGCTGCTTCCGTGCACAGCAGTTACCCCGCCACCCCATTAGTGTGGGAAATACTTGCCAGAGAGCGTCACCTTCCAGGAGGAGCAAGGTCTACATTTCATTTGTTCCAAGACTCTTTTAGCTTCACAGGGTTCCTTAATCCTCCCTCCCTCCCTTCCTCACAGTGCTCAGAAGCCTGCAAACCTTCCACACACATCCAGTGTTCCTTTCAAGTTTAGCCATTGACCTAACAATAGTGCCTCCTTGCAATGTCCTTGCAAGTGCTCCGGTATCTACTGCCTGGCTTATCCGAGTGTCGACACTGTGAGGCAGGACAGGAAAGGCTGGGTTTAGATATCTACTGAGTACTTAGTGATAGAAAGACAACACCAGCGACGCTGGGCTTAACAATTTGCCAGCAAACCATAGGAAGGGGAGAGATCTTTGCATTTCCGGGTGGAATCTTAAAGGTATAAAAACGTGCTGGGGCCAGATGGCTCAGATAATAGTTCTTGCCACACAAGTCTGGTGACAGTGGAAGGACAGAAACAACCCCCCAAAGTCCTTCGATCTCACACGCGTGCTGTGTGGCTCACTCACACACATACCCATACAGCACACATGCACTCAATAATAAGAAATTAAAAAGACCTTTTAGAAAGTATTTAAAAACTTCCCCAGTCACACGTGTTGTAGGGCACGTCTGTCGTCCTAGGAGCTAGAAGTTGGAGGATCAATACGTCAAAGCCAGCCTGGACAGCACAGTAAGACCTGCCTCAAAAACTTAAAAAGAAAAGAAATATCTAAGCTATGCTCGGTGGAAAAAGCTTGACTAGCCCATAAGGGAACCTGGGTTCAATTCCCAAAACTATAAAAATTCACAAACGGAGCCAGCAAGAGGGCTCAGTGGGTACAAGTGCCTGTTGCCAAACCTAAGGACCTGAGTTCCATGTCCAGGGCCCACATGGTAGAAAAAGAGAACCCAAGACATCCCCAAGTTGTCCTCTGACCTCCACACACAGACAAAGTAAATAATAGAGTTCAAAGAATAGGATAAAAAGGGACCCCTTCCCTTAACACCGTTCACATACTTGATTCTACCCACTTACCTAGTATCTATGGGCTACCAGCTGTGGAAATAAATGCTGGAGGCAGAAGGATGACAAAGACACCACTCACCAGAGTCTAATCGAAAGAATTGGGTTAGCACATTTTAATATAGAGAATATTTTTAATATTAACTTTATTCATTTTCATGTATATGAGTGCTTTGTCTGCATATATTTATGTATACGGCCTGCATTCCTGGTACCCTTAGAGGTCAGAAGAGGGCATCAGATCCCCTGGAAATGGAGTTGGAGATGGTCATGAGCCACCATTGGATATTAGGAACCGAATCTAGGTCCTTCTACAAAAACAAGGGCTCTTTAACCACTGAGCCACCTCTCCAGCCCCATGCTGTGGTATTAGTAATAATAAAAATAGATAGGTCCTAGAGAGACAGCTCAGAGATGAGGAGTGCTTGCTGCTCCTGCAGAGGACCTGGGTTTGATCCCCAGTACCTATGGTGAGTGACTGTAACTGCCTGTAACTCTTGTTCCAGGGAATAAGAGGCCATGGGCTCCAGACACCTGCACCCATATGGTAAGGTTATAGACAAGCAGACACACAAACATGCACACAAATAAAATTAAAATATGGGTGTGCATGTGTGTGTGTGCGCGCATGCACCTGTATGTGGGTGTGTGTGTGTGTGTAGGAGTGGACCAGAGAATGATAATTAATTCTGTCAATAAAAGAGGAGGAAGGGTTATAGACAGCTGCATGGAGAAACACTCCAACAACTGGAACTTTATCTGTGACTCAATTCCTTTTCTATTTTGAGTGTGCAATCTTTAGCAGCTCTTGAATGAGTCACTCATTGTCTGGTTGAGCTCCGGCAAAGGGGCCCTTTCTCTGAGCCTGTGTTTTACAGATCCATACATCACAGACACAAAATAAACAAAGGGGCTAAAGATCAGGAGAGCACTCCTGCCCTCAGGACGAGAACCCTGCACTAGTGCTGTGCATCTAATCATGTTAAACACTCACCCTTGTGAGTAGCCACAGTCAGGGCCCAGGGAAACCTTTCTCCACATCTCTTGTCTTGTGCCTGTGAATCAAAAGGAAATGTATCCCAGAAGTTTGTGGTTTGCAATGTTGCCATATTAAAGACAGATTCCCCTTCACAAGTTGAATAACATTTGAGTAGAGAGAGCCTGAAGAGATGACTCAACAGTTCAGAGCTCAAACCGTACTTCCAGAGGGCTGGGGTTCAGTTTCCAGGACCCACAGTGGGTGACTGACAGCCATCTGTCTCTCCAGCTCCAGAAGGGCAGCCCCTTCTTCTGGTCTCCAAGTGTAAAAACCACTTATGAGTGAGTACATATGATATTCAACATGATGTTTTCCAGATCCATCCATTTGCCCACAAATTTCAACATGTCATTTTTTTTTTTGCTCCATTGTGTACATGTACCGCATTTTCCTTATCCATTCTTCGGTCGAGGGGCATTTAAGTTGTTTCCAGGTTCTAATTATGACAAAAAATGCTGCTATGAACATAGTTGAGCACATGTCCTTGTGGTATGATAGAGCATCCTTTGGGTATATACCCAAAAGTGGTATTGCTGGGTCTTGAGGTTGGTTGTTTCCTAATTTTCTGAGAAATCACCATACTGATTTCCAAAGCAGCTGTACCAGTTTGCACTCCCACCAGCAACGCAGAAGTGTTCCCTTTTCTCCACGACCTCTCCAGCATAAGTTGTCATCATTGTTTTTGATATTGGCCATTCTTAGAGATGTAAGGTGGAATCTCAGAGTTGTTTTGGTTTGCATTCCTCTGATGGCTGAGGATGTTGAGCATTTCCTTAAATGTCCTTCAGCCATTTTAGATTTGTCTGTTGAGAGTTCTCTGTTGAGGTCTGTACCCCATTTTTTTATTGAATTATTTGTTCTTTTGATGACCAATTTCTTGAGTTCTTTATATATTTTAGAGACCAGCCCTCTGTCTGAGGTGGGGTTGGTGAAGATCTTTTCCCATTCTGTAGGCTGCTGTTCAAAGCTAGTTTTTAATCTCTTAATACTAGTTTAAATATTTAATTATATTTTTTAAAAAACTTAAGTAGTTTTTATCTAAGTTAATTTTCAAAGTTTGATATATTATAATTTACATTAGATCTTTAAGTTTTAATAGGTTGTTTTACATATCTAGTCATATAAATATTGCCATATGAAAACATGAGAGCAATGAGCTGAAGGGCAAAGATAACCAAAGGACATGATGTTTATGTATTAAATGTTATTATGAGTTCAATTATTTTGTCCAATTAATATATAATAAAAAACAAAATTGATATGGCTTTAATTCATATTTCACCCTTAATTTCGGCAGATTGTTCTGCACATTTTAGTCAAATATTGTATCAGGAAAACATTAGCTGATGCAATAACTTAAATGTTTGTGATTGGCCAAAATTCAGATGTGGACACTCTAGTGCAATGATATCAGAATACGGTCTTCCCAGAAGCAACTATAGGAGGAAAGTAGAGTCCTTGTGAAAAGGGCTGGTACCCTATAAGAAAGTAGCAGAATTAGCTAGCTTTTGTTAAGCACTACTTTTTTTTTAATTTTTTTTTTTTTGAGACAGGGTCTCTTGTACTATGACTCAGGCTAACCTAGAATGAACTATGTAACCTAGGCAAGCCTCAAATTTTCTGCAGTCCTCAGCCTCCTGAGTTCTGGGATCAAAGGCACATCTGTCATGCCCTACTCTTTCGGCTATCAGAAGGTACAACCAAAAGTCAGTGGTCTGCAACCTGCATGAACCCTTGCATGAGGCACCCTGAAGAACCCTTGCATGGAGGCACCCTGAAGAACCCTTGCATGGAGACACCCTGATGAACCCTTGCATGGAGGCACCCTGAAGAACCCTTGCATGGAGACACCCTGATGAACCCTTGCATGGAGGCACCCTGATGAACCCTTGCATGGAGGCGACCCTGAAAAACCCTTGCAAGAGGCACCCTGATAAGCCTTGTATGAGGTACCCTGGTCTCAGACTTCAGGTTCTAGACCTGTGAGAATAAACTCCTGATGTTTTTAAGCCAGGAGTCTGCAGGACTTTGCTGAAGCCACCAACCTAAGATTAAGGCAGATTTACTTATTCCTGTTCCGTTCACACACCTCTCTAGGATTCTTCCTGGGCCAGCAAACAGTAGAATGTTGGGATATAGAGCTTCCTCTTCAGCACGTCACTCAGCAAGAAGTCATCCCCTCCTAGCTGGGGTGAGAGAAGATGAGCTGCTGTTTTAGTTGCTGTGTGTGTACTGCTCAGTTGCTGACTTGTGATATTTCATTAAATTTTACTTTTAATAAATAAAGCTTGCATGAAGATCAGAGAGTAAAACAGCCATACAAACCAAGCAGTGGTGACACACACCTTTAATCCACACTAGTTTGCCGTAGAAACCAGGTGAAAACAGCTCTCAGTCTCATTCTGAGGAGGAGGCAGGATCACCATTTTTGAACTGAGGTAGAGGTAAGAGCAAGTGGCTGGCTGTTTTGCTTTTCTGACCTTCAGGTTGAACTCCAATATCTGTCTCTGGGTTTTTATTAATTGTACTACATTAAAACATACTGAACATAGGTTTCTAATCTTGTTCAAGGTATTGTACCTATACAGCTCATTTAATAACAATGTAATGCAAACTTCTAGTCTTGGAAAGTTATTATTACCAACTATTTAGGATAATAAGAAAACACAGGTTAGTAATTAATCACCTATTATAATAGAACTTGTAGTCACATTAGGTATGCTTTCAAGGTCAAACAAAGATATATTTTAGATAGACAGATCATCTTCAAACACGTCAGAGGTCTACAGAATATGGCATTTAAGATATTTTATTAACATAGACTCTTTTTTATAGCAATGAGACATGTCTGCTACTGGCAGCACCAATCTACTTCAGAGAAGATAATGGGCATCAAAAAACTTCACACAGAGTTTACTTTCTTTGTGGCAAAAGTAAACCACTGGGCAAGAATATTTCTTGCTTTGACTGCTGACAGTATGCTGTCTTAATTGGACAAGCAGGACACAAAAGAAAGTAACTGCCAAACATTGTCAAGACAAAGAAGGATAACCCTTTAAAATATCCTGCTTCACAAAAAAGTCTTTCAGATATACTAGGCCTGTAGGCCGAAAATAGATGCCCCAACATTGAGAGGAACTTTGGGTGACTGTCCAGGCGGCCAACTGTTTCTGTCATTTCTCACATTTTTTTGGAAGTCACTTGCTCACATTTCCTGCTTACTCAGTTAATATTATTTCCTTCTTGGGTCTCTGAGGGAGTCAAAGACTAGATAGTTATCCTTGTTTACCTGATGCAAAAAGCAAGTTATGATAGAAAGTAAATTAGGTACAAGACTTTGAACTCCCAAGATAGGATAGGTATGGAGTATATTCTCTGAATTTGTCAAATACAAATGGACTAAACATTGTTTATGTATTTATTGTCTGTATATAATGTATAGTCATTGTACTTATTGTATATAGTTTTCTTATATTAGTTATATCCTTTTTATTT
Source organism: Chionomys nivalis (assembly GCF_950005125.1). Taxonomy (NCBI): domain Eukaryota; kingdom Metazoa; phylum Chordata; class Mammalia; order Rodentia; family Cricetidae; genus Chionomys; species Chionomys nivalis. Next base: position 66,448,926 of record NC_080089.1, on the reverse strand, counting down.
TAGACAAAAGGGGAAATGTAGTAATATTTCATTTATATTTTAATAAATAAAGCTTGTCTGAAGGTCAGAGAGTAAAACAGCCCCACTGGTCAGCTTTACAAACCAGGCAGTGGTGACACACACCTTTAATCCCAGTACACACACTAGTTTGCCATAGGAACCAGGCAGTAGAGGTACATGCCTTTAACCATGCTACATTCACTGTTTCTTACTTTGACCTTGGCCTTTTTACTAGTTTCTAACTGTTTTGTTCCTGGTCTTCCTTGACTGATGGCATCAATCACTGTCCTCCTGGGTCAGGTCATTGCCAACCTTCTTAGGTTATCACTACTAACTTTCCACCAAACATCTCATGATGGCCGTTGGCCTGGCTGCCTTGATTCCCTAATTATGAATGTTCTTCAAAGACCAAGGCTTGACTGGAGTAGTAGCTTGCTGTTAAAGAATGTTAATGGCATTGCACAAGACCAGAATTCAATCCCCGGCACCCACTAAAATCAACCTTGTGCCCTACCTCTCCCCAAAAAATACAGACTGCCCTTCCTCACTCATTTCATATTTTATAATAAAATATATATCATAATAGTTTTATTAGGCATGTAATGGCTAATCATGATTATCAACTTGACAGGATGTAGAATAATTTAGGAACAGACCTTTAAGCATATCTATGAGGGAATTTCTAGACAGGCTTAAACAAGTTGGGGAGACCCACTCTAACTGTGGGTGGCAAAACCACACTGGGCTGGAACACCCGGAGTACATAAAAGAGAAACCATTATCTCTCCTTCCTTAGCATAGACTACTTACTGCTTTGGGTTCAGCCCTGCCCCCACTCCCATTCTGGCACGCCTTCCCAACCAGGGAGTGAGTACATCCCAACCTGCCAGTCAAAAGAAACAACTCTTTTCTGATGTGACTGTCATTAGGTCCTTTGTCACAGCAGTGAGAAACTTTAACAAGGCTGGCAGTGGTGGCACATGCCTTTAATACAGAGGTTCTCAACCTGGTGGTCCCACCCCTAGGGTTGCAAATCAGGTGTTTACATTAGGATTCGTAACAGTAGCAAAATTATAGCTATAACATGGCAACAAAGATACTTTTTTTGGTTGGGGGTCACCACAACATGATCAGTTGTATGGACTAAAGGTTCACAGCATTAGGAAGGTTGAGAACCACTGCTTTAATCCCAGCACTTGGGAAGCAGAAACAAGGAGATCTCTGTGACTTAGAGGCCTGCCTGGTCTACATAGTGAGTTCCAGGACAGCCCAGGGCCACACAGAGAAACCCTGTCTCAAAAAAAAAAAAAAAGAAAAAAAAAAAGTTAAAACTAATGCAATAAGCTCGTCCTTCATTTCAGGGTAACATGTAAATCATTAAACTAGAAAGGAGGGGCAAACAAGATGGCTCAGCAGATAAAGGCTTTTGCTAGGGCTGGAGAGATGGCTCAGAGGTTAAGAACACTGTCTGTTACTTCCAGAGGTCCTGAGTTCAATTCCCAGCAACCACATGGTGGCTCACAACCATCTATACTGAGATTTGATGCTTTCTTCTGGCCAGCAGGCATGCATGCAGATATAACACTGTATGCTCAATAAATAAATAAATCTTTTAGGAAAAAAAAAAGGCTTTTGCTAACAAAGCTGAACATCTGAGTTAAATCCCTGAAAGCCGTGTGGTAAGAAGCACCAAGTCCTGAAAGTTTTCCTCTGATCTCCACACACCCTGTGGCATGTGTACCTACACACATGTAAAACATATATGCACACAATAAACAGGTAGGATGGGATTGAAAAAAAAAATTAATCTAGAAAGGAGATTATCTAGTTCGATACATTCTTTTGATCACTAGGGAAACTGAGGCAAATGAAAGCAGAAAGCAGATGAGTGACCTGCATCAGCAGGCAAGAAAAGAGAGTCAAGCTGCAGGCCTCGGGTTCCACATCACCCAGTGGGATACTTGCATGGCATTCGCTGCAGCGTCCCACCCCAATAAGTGTCTCCGAGCATCTCACAGAACATTTGTCATGAATTCCGGGGTCACACACCGAGTGCTGGTGTGACAGTGAAAAGCAAGAGAGAATGTTTCCTATGTAAAGTTGAGCCACAGGGCTGCCGCTGCCCGCGTCTGCATGCCTTTCTGGAGACTAAACATTTTCATGGTTCCTTTGGCTCAAGAGCTATTTTCTTGTTGAAAAACTGGTAGAAATTTCCCCATACAGATGGTAAGAAAAATAACTTCAGCTGGGCTAATCCAAAGACAAAGGCTTTTCTGAAGCAGAAGACAGATAGAAGGGTGGGTGGGCGGGCGGGAGAACAGCCGCTAATTTTAAATAAACACTCAAAGTCTCTTCTGGCGCTCATTCTGTTTGCTCGTGCCTAAGAACTCCTACCTGGATGGGGGTGGGGCTGGGTGATCTGGGGCCTTTGTGGTGCTGGGTGGCCTTGAGCCTGCAGGAACAGCTTCAGCTGGGTCCCCTCCCTGCTCTGCTAAGCTGCTGAGAGCCGTGCACCACAGGCCCTGTTCTGAGGGGACATTTGTCTTCTAGTGGAAGCCTTGTCTCAGAGATACTTCTCCTAGTGACAAAGACAGTGGCAGACTGACCCTGTTTCTAATCTTCAAAATACACCTTTGTCTTAATGAATGGAAGCTTCCTGGCACTGACATTTCTTCTGTTACAACTGTTCCTTGATTTCAAAACAATTTTTTAGCTAGGCATGGTGGTACACGGTTTTAATGTCAGTACTTGAAAGGCAGAGGTGGAAGGATTTCTATGAGTTAGAGGTCAGCCAGAGCTTCATAGACTTCATGTTTCTAATAATTAATAATAATAATTTGTAGATTTCATCCATTCATAATGTATGAACTTTTTATCTGAATTTTCACTTAGTTCTGGAGCTAAAATATTTCCAGTTTAGAGCCAGGGAGAGAGTTCAAGCCTGATGACCTGATAAAAGAAGAGAACTGACTCCTGAAAATGATCCTCTGACCTCCACACACACCCCATACACACACACACCCCATACACACACACACCATACACACACACACACCATACACACACACCCCATATACACATACACACCACACACACACACCATACACACACACACCACACACACACACACCATACACACACACACCACACACACACCATACACATACACACACCACACACACACACCATACATACACACCCCATACACACACACCACACACACACCATACATACACACCCCATACACACACACCACACACACACCATACACACACACCATACACACACACCATAAACACACCATACACATACCATACATACACATACCATACACACACACACCATACACACATACCATACATACACACACCATACACACACACATACCATATACATACACCCCATACACCCCCATACACATGCACACTCCATACACATACACACCCCTTACACACACACACCATACACACACACACCCCATACACCCCATACACACCCCATACACACACACACCATATACACCCCATACACACTCACCATACACACACACACTCCATACACACATGCACACCTCATACACGCACACACACTCCATACATACACGCACACCTCATACATGCACACCCCATACACATACACGCCATACACACAAATAAATGTATTTAAAAATTTTGACTACCTTAGTAATAATATTTATAATATTCACCCATGAGGCAAACTTAAAAAACAAAGAAACCTGAAAATATCTATAGTTATCACACCACTTTTCTTCTTTGCACTGAAGGGAGTCAGCTGCAGGTCCAGGGCACGCCTTTCTAGAGCCTGTGCTGCCTTGAAGGGATGCCTGCAACTGCACCACCCTGAGCAGCTGTGGGTGCTAGCCAGAAGTGTATGGTTCTAGAACTTGATTCTCTCAGATGGATGAAGCCACACACAGGTGGTTTCACTTGGCACAAAAAGTTAGGAATTGGGCTGTAGATGTAGTTCGGTTGGTAGAGTCAAACCCCAGCACTGTATGGTGACACAGGCCTGTAATCTCAGAACTGAAGAGGTAGAGGCAGAAGGATCAGAAGTTCATTCTTTACTACAGAATGAATTGTGGCTATTCTGGGCTACATGAGAACTTGTCAATCAATAAATCAATAAATAATAAGGAATTTCTCTGGAAGGCCTGGGGGTTCATAATAGTCTGGCCTGTAAACTGTGCGAGAGGGTTGGCTCAGCCTCCCAAGCATCCCTTCCAGAGAGCCGATGCTCCACTAATGAATGTAGACAACAGCCTGTGAAACGAGGCCCAGGCGTGATTACGTGATAAAGATGTCAGGGGTGGGTTGTGTGACCGTGATCCAGGCTTTGCTGAAGGTGTGTGTCCTTGCTGTTTAAGGAATACTCTGAATTGAGTTGGACTGGGAATGGAAGTAAGCACTTAAATCCCAGCCCTCTGGAGGCAGAGGCCGTCGGATCTCTGTGAGTTCGAGGCTAGTCTGGTCTACAAAGCAAGTTCTAGGACAGCCAGGGCTGTTAAACAAGAGAAATCCTGTCTCAAAAAACAAACAACAACAACAACAACAAAATTAAACCAAAACAAACAAACAGAAAACACTTCTTGAAAGCATATTGTTCACTCAATTATAAATATTTATTAGGCTGCTATGTTCGAGGCACCGTTCCAGCACTGGACTAAGATAGTCTTAACATAGAGGCTCTAGGGCTAATCAAAGATCATAAAAGAGCCAGGATGGGACCCCCATGGCCCCCACACACCCTTACCTTCTGCAAAAGCTAGATATTCTCACAGGAAGAAACACACTCCTTCCTAACAGTGTGACTACCTGTAGCCTTGTACTAACTACGTGTGTGTGTGTGTGTGTGTGTGTGTGTGTGTGTGGTGTGTGGGTGTTTTGCCTACGTGTGTATATGTGTGCCACATGCATGTAGTGCTCACAAAGGCTAAGCTGGATACCCTGGAGCTACAGTTACCAATGGCTGTGAGCTACCATGTGGGTGCTGGCGATTAAATCCAGGTTCTCTGGAAGAGTAGCCAGTGCTCTTAACTACTGAGCCATCTCTCCAGCCCTGTATTATCTGATTTTAAAAATAAATCAAAGACCTCGATTTCCCAGACATTCATTCCAAAAGTAAATTCTCCAAGAAAAAGTCAATCAACTAAAGATCATGCAAACTAGCCCTGATGGCTCCCCAACAACCTCCACCACCTGAGTCTCACCATGCATTGTTCAGGTACTAGGCATAAGAATGTAATGTTAGAACCTCGGTCCTCCTCCCACAGAAACTGACAGGCACCCAACGAGGTCTTTATGTCTGTGACTCCCAAGCCATCAGACCAGCTGATGCCATGACATCTCTCACCTGGGAAGTGAGTTTGCATCAATGGGACGGCACATCCTGCTCTCTACTTCCTGCCTTGCTGCAGGCTCTTGCTGTGGACGTCTCCCACCCTCAAATGCGTAAGAAAAATCTCCATCTCCTGCCATAGAGGCCCTTCAGAGCCTCTGCCATGCTGTCTATCTCTGCTGCTAGGGTCTGAGCTCTCCTCCAGAGCCTCTGCCATGCTGTTGCCCCTGTTTCTCTATCTATGGTATTGATAACTCTTTTAATAAACTCCTCAATCCCAATGATCCTCTTAAACCACTCAAACTATCCAAAACCTAACCCTAGCATAGCATCTCTACAGCACTGGTGTGGCTCTTCCCATTCCACCTGAGCTATAAGCATAGTTAGCATTGTGAACATTTCTGAATTAAATCAAGCCAGGCTGCAGATTCCCTATTCACCTGGCTCAGCAAGAAGTCCATGGTGTGTGTGTGTGTGTCCCCAGTTGTCAAAGTCTTTGTGATCCATGAGAGAATAATGACAAGACCTACAGTCATTGTGTTCTGATGTCCCAGTGTGTGGGGTGCACTCTTAAAAAAATCTGGGGTGGTAGAACTTATGATCTCCCATTCGATAAATGAGGGAACTGAGACGCCAGCAAAGGGAAGCTAGTCTCTGACAAGCCTTGCCTCTGGAAGTGAGAAAACAACCTGGGGTTGTTCTTGCTCAATTGTCACCCACTGGCTGACTCATTTCTACTCTTCCTGACCTGCAAAGACCATAACACATGTGGATGGACAGACGGACACACACACATTCGAATGTGTGAAATCTGACCCTACGTTAGTGGGACACCTGACTCTTTATGGTCTGTAAAGGTTTTATTGTTCCTTCTTTTAGAAGCTTGCTAGATCTCCCCAGTTCTCATAAAGGATATGGCTTCGGCCGCTGCCTCCACCTTTCGTGACCGTAGGTACCCCTTCTCCTCCAGTCACAGGCCTCTCTACCGTGGGTTGTTAACCTATCATCCACCTGCCCCAACTGCGTAGGAGGAAGTTGCCGTAGCCCATGGAAATGTTCGAGATCTTTTCAAACTCATCTTCCATTCTGTCTGTGAGTCTCTTCAGTGTATCAAATGACCTTTGACTACTTCCCCAAGATCCACCATCTCCCAGCTTGGGGGTCATGTTGTTCTCCCACCTGGAGCGTTCTTCCTTATTTGTCTGATTACTCCTTCAAGCCTTTCTCCGTTTTTCTCCTGAGTGTATGACCTCCGCTTTCTCTGAAACGCCACAGAATCTCGCCTGTTCGTCTAACAGTGTTTACCATTCTTTGCTTCTACGTGTTGTTCACAATTGGGCCTTAGAAGTTAGGAGTCAGAAGGTTGAGTCCGTGTCTCATCTCTGTAAAAACTGGGAACGCGAGGCACAAGAAAATCATCTGTGAAAACAGCTTCATGAGGGTGGAATGAGATAACAGAGAGGAGCAAGCCTGATTTATGCTACGCTGGCCCTCTCTCTGCCTCGGCTTGAACACCATATATGGTGTGCATAAAATGACCACATAGTAAGGCGGTGAGTTCTTCCCCTTGGATTAGCCACCAAGATTCAGTGGGCTCGTGTGCGCATGCCACTAAGCACCTTCCCTCACCCATCTCTGGCCCCACACGTACACAGAGTCCGGGGCTGGAGGTATAGCTCAGATGGTAAAGGGCTTTGCTAGCATGTCCTAAGCCCTGGATTTCTTCCCTAGCACCACATAAACCTGTCGCAGTGGGGCACGACTATAATCCCAGCCGTTCAGAGGTGGAGGCAGGAGGATCAGAAGTCTACGGGCATCTTGGGCTTCATAGCAAGTTTAAGGCTACCCTGGGCACCTTGAGGCTCTGTTTCAGAAACAAAGACAAAAATAATCAGAGCCTGGACTGGACAAGTGGTCTAGTCTTCTCACTGGCCCTGGCCTTGCACAGGCTTTAGATGCGGCTGCAAACTGTCCTCCACGGGTGCGGCTTCTGGAACCTGGGCAGAAATTCCCTTGCTCTGCAATAATCATCATCGTCATAACCAATTGGAGTCTCTGCATCCAGGAAATTGGTTTTTGGGGCCCAGGTCTGTGCTGTGACAGAGCAGTGGGAGAGAGGCTGCAGAGCACGTGACTTAAAAAAAAAAATGCAGCTAATCCCCATAAGTGAAAGAAAAAGCCACAGCTGCTGTTGCTACAGACCCGAAGGTGGTCACAAAGGCAGCATGGGGTGCAGCAGCCCTAGGCCTCCTGGACCCCTGTTATCTGATTGTTTGGGATCAAATACTCTGGTTTTGATCCCTAAGTGGGCTGAGCTGTTGGCTTGGGAATCTGCAATTGAAATGACAAAGACACCATAAACCACCCAAGGAAGGAACCCACACAGGCCCAAGTTCCTCATGAGAATCTTTAAGCTGCATCTTTCCCCTCTCTTAGCAGCTTTCCTTCATTTCAGGGCTAGGTCTCCAGGCCCTTCCACATCACACGTACAAACCCTTGAGTCACAGACAGTGCCGAAGGGTGAAGTACACCAGGCCTGTGAACTCTCTCCTGGAGTTCTGGAACTGGACATAGGAAACACTGACCTCTGTTGTGATCTTTACCCAGGAAGTCCCACTTTCAGAGATAGGATGAAATCCTAGACAGAAAAGAGAGGAGTCTGGAAATTTCCATCTTGTTTCATAGAGACACAGGTTAAGGGGACACATGGGGAAAAAACCACAAACAGAAAACATCCCACCAAAGACACTGACTTTGTTTTGCCTCATTGATTTAGGTAACTTGCATGGTGCCTGGCATCATGAGTAAGTTTCTTGACACTTAAACTAGTTGTCCAGGACAGACAGAGACTTAACCAAAGATGCATTTTAGAGAGAAATGCATAGCTGTTTAACAACTCAAAACCAAGTATAAGACATCATTCAGTTCAAACACAGGAGAAAGCTGTTTGGAGTAATGATCACTTCTAGCAGAGATAGAATGAGAAGGAGATGTTCTGGAATGTTCTGGTTCTTGATCCGGGAGCTGATTTTACTTAATCTGTTGAGTCTAGTAAATTGAGATCTGGAGATTCAATGAGCTACAAGTATTTAGCGCATGTTTCTTGTGTATGCTTTATGTTCGCAAAAGATTCAAAAGTACGAGGCTGGAGAGTGGTGTAGGAGGGTCTTTCTTTCTATGTGTTGCTTTCATTGGTCGAATAAAGAAAACTGCCTTGGCTTTTGATAGGACAGCCCTTAGATGGGCATGGTAGACAGAACAGAATTCTGGGAGGAAGAAGGCAGTATGACAGACGCCATGGCTCTCCGGCATGGCTCTCCTCTCCAAGATGAACGCTGGTAGACTCATGCCAGTAAGCCACAGTCAAGTGGCAATACAGATTATTAGAAATGGATTAAATCAATATGTGAGAGTTAGCCAATAAGGGGCTGGAGATAATGGGCCAGGCAGCAATTTAATTAGTACAGATCTCCGTGTGATTATTTCGGGGGTTAAGCTAACCAGGCAGCGGGAAGCAGCCTGTCATCCCTCTTTACAACAGGAGAGCATTTCCTGCTGTTGCAGAGTACCTGAGTTCCAATCTCAGCATCCATGTCAGGTGGCTCAAAACTGCCTATAACTCTAGCTCCAAGTGATCAGACACCCTCCTCTGGCCTTCACAGGTACCTGACTCATGTGCACATCCCTACACACATATGTACATGCACAAACAATATTAAAAATCTGTTTTCTTTTTTGTTGTTTTCTTGTTTTTCCAGAGAGGGTTTTTCTGTGCAGCGCTGGCTGTCCTGGAACTCACTCTGTAGACAAGACTGGCCTCTAACTCACAGAAATCTTCCTGCTTCTGCCTCTCAAGTCCTGGGGTTAGAATTGTGTGGGACCATTCCTGGTTTAAATAAATAAATAAACAGACAAACAAACAAAAACATTCTTAAGGTTCAAAAGTAAACCAGTAAATCAGGTGTTCAGAAACCACCTGACACTGTACTAGAAGAAATTAGCTATTCTACTTCCCTAACCTCCACACACAGATATATCTGATCCAAATAAATGACCAAAACTGGCCGGGGGATATAGTTCATTACTAGAATGCTTGTCTAAGATCCACAAGATCCCAAGTTCTGTCCCCAGAACAATTAATAAAATCAGCACACAAAGACAAGCAGGAATCTGCAGATACATCACAATAGCACAGTGGTGTGGATGTTAGTATTATCTCCATTTTTTGGCTGAGGAAGCGGATGCTCTGAGAGACTTAGTGGCTCGACCAATGTCGCACAGCTAATAAGTCAAATCTAACACTTTAAAAAGGTACAAAGGTGTTTGCCCTTGAGTCCTCTGTGAGAAGGGTAAAGCAGGGAACTATTTGGTTTTGTTAACATGTGGTTTTAGCTACAGAAACATTGTGTCAAGGCAAGTGAGCCTGTTTACTTAAAAGAGTCAATCTGCTGATCACTTTTTCACATATGAACGATGGAGGGGAAACTACAGATGTGGGTTCTAGACCATGCTTAATACAGCACACAATTTTATACAAAATGTATTCTTTTTTGTTTGTTTTTTTTAAAATATTTATTTATTTATTTATTTATTTATTATGTATACAATATTCTGTCTGTGTGTATGCCTGCAGGCCAGAAGAAGGCACCACCAGACCCCATTACAGATGGTTGTGAGCCACCATGTGGTTGTTGGGAATTGAACTCAGGACCTTTGGAAGAGCAGACAATGCTCTTAACCTCTGAGCCATCTCTCCAGCCCCACAAAATGTATTCTTATCTGTAGATAAAATTCAGGAGATACTGAGGTTGGGGAACATTTGAAATCCCTCATCAGACTCTTGCCTAGGTGACTCCAAATGCCATCTACACCCAAGAATATCATCTGTGTCCCCAAATAAACCCCTGAACTGTCCTCAATGGCAGACAGGTTGACCTGGAAGGGCTTTAGTATAAGTTGGTCCAGCATTAAGTCAGGTGTGCCCAGGGACAGGGCTTTTGATGTCTCATCTGCTTGTCACTGGTCCTTGCAAGGTGGTAAAATCCAGAAGCTTAGCAAGCAACGATCATACCATAGAGAAAACCCACCAGGAGCTCCCAGATGGAGGGACCCAGGACAGAGAGTGGCCACTACATAGTGAGACCCTGTCTCAAAAAAACAAAAACAAAAACAAAACAAAACAAGGGAGGGGAAAGGAAGGGAGGGGAGCAGAGAAAATATATAGCACAATAAAAACAATAAAAAATTTTTAAAAAGCACAAAAACCCAAAACATTTAAACTTTAAGGATATTGTTTCATACCCTTTTGATCACCGATTTCATACCTGATTCTCATCACCCCCCTCCCTCTACCTTCTTCCATCCCGCGAGAGGTGAATTAGTTACCATATTCTTCTGCAAACTTCCAAACATGTTTTTATTCTGTGTGGGTATAGAATCATGCGTATGTGTGAAGCACATTGCATGTCCATCGTGTATACTATTTTAGACTAAATTTTACCAATGTGTGTATGATTTGTTGATTACATTTTTCATGCACCAAAATGGAGCTGACAACTTGAAAGGGGATGAGCCCATTTCAGTCAGTATTTCAGTTTTGGTTCACTTCTTTTAATGAGAAAAAGAAAGAAAGAAAGAAAGAAAGAAAGAAAGAAAGAAAGAAAGAAAGAAAGAAAGAAAGAAAGAAAGAAAATCTGGGCACAGTGGCACACACCTTTAATTCTAGCATCCCAGAGGCAGAGGCAGGACGATCCCTGAGTTAGAGGCCAGCCCTGGTCTACAGTGCAAGTTCCAGGGCAACCAGGATTAGGCCGAGAAACTCTGTCTTGGGGAAAATAACAACAACAAAAACAAGTACTCAACTTAATTCTAGTGGCATTTTATATAATAGCATTTGGAAGCACTGAAAAGAGCCAGAGAAGAGCTGTATGGATGTAGTTCAGTTGGCGGAGTGCCTGCGTAGAATGTGGCATGGCTTCAGTCTCTAGCATCAAATTAAATTGGGTGTGGTGATGGCATATACCTTGTAATCCTAGAATTTAGGAGGTGGGAGCAGGGGAACAACAGAAGTTAAAAACCATCCCTAGCTACATAGTGAGTTGAGACTAGTCTGGTCTACACAGGTCCACACTGGGTCAGCCCGAGAATTCATCATCCCGCATTGACTGACTGTGACACCAAGGAATGCTCTGGATGGTATGGGCTGATGTCAACCGCCAAGATTAGAGCTATGCCGAGACACTCGTTATCCTGCATGACCCGCGACACATCTGTCCTCCACAAATGTCCTGGGCTTCATGAGAACACGCTCCCAATTCCAGCTTGTACCATCTTTAGAAGGCAATGAATTGAACCTGCTGTGGGAAAGAGGTTTGTGCCCTTTGTCCTGGAGCCTTGTCTCGTTTTTCAGGGCTATCGAGAAGGACTTTGCTTTGGGGAAATATGCAGATACTCTATGTTGATGCGAACACTGGAGGGGAAAATTGAAGTGAGAAGCAAATGGTGGCTTATCTAGCTGCTATTCCCAACCAGGAGCTGTGATGGCCCTGTAGTTTAGGAAGAAATGAACACGAAATGGCTCCCATTAGAAAACTGTCTCCTGGGTGGTGGTATTTTAGGACATTAGCTCAGGTTGCCTTGTCCTCAGTCATCTCCCTGGCATTTAAGCAGCCCCTTGGGTTACACAGCATGGCAGGTGCTGGGAAGAGAAGAAGGCCATGCTAAAAATATCAGCCTCTTCTGGAACTCTGCCTACCAACAGCCCAGAGAGGGAAGTTCCCTCCTCCAGCTATGGGACCCCAGAAAAGGAACAGTCAGTTTCCTCTGCCTCAAGCCCTAAGAAAGGTCTGACACCCCCCCCCCCCCCGGTAGAGTTGCCAAGGTGGAACAAATTCTTAGGAGAAAACTCTGACGGAGGCAATTCTCTGGAGGACTAGCAAGGCCCATGAAAGCAACAAACAAAATCACAGGCACTCGTAAGGACAACACAGGAGCCCTGTGAAAGTCTTAGGGAAAAGGTCTTCCCTATCACCAGAAAGAAATCTTTACAAAAGCAAAAATCAAGGGCACTACTCACTTTCAGTTTTCCAGTTCAGACCAAACCACCGCTGCTGAAAAATAACCTGTTGGCCCTGGGTCTGAGAGAGACCCAGAAACAGGATGCCAGACATCTGAATTTGAACTTGATACTTGGTCCATGTCAAGATTGGGAGCTTCTAGATTCTTGGCTTCTTATTCGGGGAACTAAAATAAAAGTCCATATAGATTTGCAAAAGTAGCAAGGAACATAAATTTAAAACAAAGCAACGGAATTGAATACACACTAGAAGTAAACACACTCCAGGAGAACAGTGGGCCACAGAGCGAACAGATGAGGTTACTACACGGCACCTCTTCTTATGAGGGTCAAGGAAAGGAAGACGTGCTTTACTAAGGGATGTGGCTTGGGTGCTTCTCTATTCTGATTGACAGATCAGGTCATAAAATCATTTTTTCCTACTGAACAGGTCTCTTTCCATAATGCATTTGATTTTAGCTGTGCGCACACTCAATTGTACATAGGCATAAGACAGCACACAGTGGGGTTGGAGAATTGATGCAGCCATTGAGAATACTTGCTGTTCTTGCAGAGGACCCAGGTTTGATTCCCAATACCCACCTGGTGGTTCACAACTACCTGCAACTCTAGTCCTAGGGAACCTGATGCCCTCTTTCAGCCTTCGGGGCGCCAGGCACACATATGGCTCAGAAACATACATCCAGACAAAAGGCTCATACACGTAAAATATTAAAATTTTAAAAATTAAAAAAATAGTGGTAAGTAGGGGATTCTCCCAAGAAATTGACTTGAAGAACAGAGTTGCGCACATGCATCCGAAGCCAGTTCAGCTTGAATTACCCTCCCCATTCTTCATAGCTGGATATGTGAAACAGGTTGGAACAGAAACTGTTAAGTTGGATTGTTGTTTGGGAGGAGAAAACTATTTCCCTTTTCAGAAAGAGGCATATGTGTAGCTCACCCAGGTGGGGGTCCAAGGTTGCCTGGTGTAGGGTTCAGAGAGGGGGGCATAGTCCGTGCAGGCGAAGGAGACGAACTACCAAGTGTAATATTAGAAACAGGAGTGTGTGCATAACCCAGACAGATAGAGTCCCAGGTTTCTCAGATGCTTCCTGAGCTTGTCTGCCTCAAACTTCCTTAACATGGAGGCTCTCCTTGAGCCTCAGTGCAGGTGGAGTAACTATCATACAGTCCCTCAACAGGTACCTGCTGTGCCCTCCTCCACCTATATGAGCTGTAGTTGGATGACTAGTATAGTGTGTGAGACAGCCACCCTGAGATGTGTGTGTGTGTGTATGTGCTCACACACATGTGTGGAGTTGTTCATCAGATAGTTTTATTAAGCCAGGATTGGGAAGGGGCACACACCTTTATTCTCAGAAGTTGGGAGGCAAAGACAGACAGATCTTTATGAGTTTGAGGTCAGCCTGTCTCAAAAAAAAAGGGGGAGAGGGGTAACCATTCTTCTGAGCAGGCAGGAGGCCAGCAAACTGCAGGAATCTACCTGTCTGCATCTCCCCAGCACTGGGATTACAAGCATACGTCATCACACCAGCATTTTAAAACACGGGTTCCAAAAATTGAACCCAGGTCCTCATTCTTACAAGGCAAGCGCTTTACCGATGGAACCATCTTCCCATGTCCTTCTCCCGGTTTGAGACAGGGTTTCATGCATGCCAAACTGGCCTTTAATTTACTATGCAGCTAAGTATCATCTTGAATTTCTAATTTTTCTGCTTCTACCTCCTGAGCACTGGGATTTCAAACCTGTGGATACACCCAGTTTATGCTGTGCTGGGGACTCAACCTGGGGCCTCCTGCATGCTAGGTGAGCACTTTACCAACTGAGCCATGTTTCCTGCCATCCAAGGTCATTTTGCCCTGGGTTCTATACTCTGCGGAGTAAGATTTGAGCTCTGCAGAGGTCACTTCCACATGTGTTACTGTTAAGTACATCAGTGGAAACTTGAGAACCGAGTATAGAAATATATGAATGAACAGGTGGCTTTCGATATGAAAAGAATGCGGAGGTCACTGGGAAGTAATGATTAAAGCCATCCAAGCTCAGATGTGAGCCCTGCAGCAGGCTGGAGTCTCTACTCTACAAGGTCCAGAGGCGCTTTCATTTCCTATTGGGTCTCTCTTGAAGAAGTCCTGAATGCTGTCCCTCACTGTAGGTTTTTCATTCCTCTCCCCACACACATTACTTGGATGCTTAATCTTCAAAGACAACGTGACTAACTTAGAACTCATTTGGTGATGGTGAAGCTCACTTCTGGGTGTTTCTGGGAAGGCCTTTCCAGGAGCCTTAACTGATAGCGGAAGGTGATCCCGAATGGGAGCACTGGCATCCATGAGCTGGGGCTGGGGCCATGCAAAAGCCAGCAGAGAGTGCCGGCCGGCATTTCCTCTCCCTTTGCTTCCTAGCCTGCCATGATGGGAGCTGCTCTGCTCCACTGCACCTTCCTAGCCATGATGGACTGAATCCTCTGAAACTGTGAACCCAAACAAACCTCTCATCCCCCGAGGGGCTTCAGTTAGATATTTGGTCACAGTGGAAAGAAGAAAAACAAAACAAACTAACAAAAAACCTCTCTGGTGGCTCCTTCTCTTTTGATCTTTACCTTACAGTGTTTTAAAACATGAAATGAAATATGCTAAAATAGGCTTAGAAATGAACACAGTGAAGCTTTGCTGTTGGAGCAGAGACTTTTGTCTTCTTCTCCCTGAACTGTCACCTCCCAGGGAGGTGGATGCAGCAGCTCACTGCCCTTGGTTTTCTGCAGTGCAGAGGCTATGATGGCAACACTCACCCTAAAGTTGTCAGAAGAGGCTGTAAGCAGGGAATGAACTTGAGAGTGCTTTCTAACACTTTACATCATAAAGAGAGGGTTGGACAGATGGTGCAACAGGCAAGAGCACTCGCTGCTCTTCCAGAGGACCCAAGTGAAGTTCCAGCACCCGCAGTGGCATCTCTCAACTACCTGTAACTCCAGCTTCAGGGAATCTAGTGCTCTCTTCCAGCTTCTGCAGAAACTCATTGTACACACATGCACGCATACACATACATAAAATAAAGTAAGATTTTGAAAACAATCGTTCTTAAGATGGCTAAATCTCGTTACTAATTGGGACTTGGTTAACCCGATTAGACCCACACATTGATACTTCTGTCAAGAGGCACAAGAGAAAACATAATGCGGGAAAACCCTTGTGCTCTTCTTCTTCTTCTTCTTCTTCTTCTTCTTCTTCTTCTTCTTCTTCTTCTTCTTCTTCTTCTTCTTCTTCTTCTTCTTCCTCTTCCTCTTCCTCTTCCTCTTCCTCTTCTTCTTCTTCTTTTTATTCCTTAATGTATTAGGAAAATGGTTTTGCTCATGTTCTCTTTCCAGAGGGTAAGAACACTCCGGGGTCTCAGCAGAGTCCAGGCCAGCTATGGTCACTAACCAATAAAGACAGGCAGCCATGATGGTCCAAAGACTCCAAAGTGTTCTCAAGGCTCCACCCTCGCCCCTGCTCCCAGCAGAGGCTGTTTTCATGGCCCTCGATGACCCTTGGGAAACAACAGGCTCCAGTGTATGATGAGAACGTGCTATATCTTGTCCCGGAGGACAGGGAGCCATGAGTATAACACGCTGCGTTCCAAAGCCTAGTGGAAGGCGCATGTTTCTGGATTTAATTGATTCTTCACTTTCCCTTCATTGTGTGAGTCAGCGCAGCGGACTCTGGGGGAGTCACAGAGCACAGGTAGCTCTTGCTGTTCAACACGGTGTGACTGGCGGGTAATGAGAGTTTTGTTTTGTTGTTTTTTAAAAAAAGCAGTGCCTCACGTACACATTCAAGCAAGCATTCCTGTTGAGGGTGTCAGTTAGGAAGCTCTGCTCATGTGGACTTTCTTTTGTAATTAAATATTGGGGAATGCTGTATGGTAAGTACAGATGCTTTCCCCTGAGGGAAAGGGGCAGTGTGTTTACTAGGCAAACTCTCTTAGGAAAACTGAACCAGCCGGGTGTGCCGGGACAGGCCTGCAATCTCTGTATTTGGGGAGGCTGAGACAGGGGATGCCTATATAGACTACATTTCAAGTTTAGGCCCTAAACTTAGCTTAGGGCCCAAGTTCAGCTTAGACAATTTAGGAAGTCCCTGGTTCAGAAAGGTGGGATAGAAGTGAAGAGAGGAAGGAGGGAAAGGAGGACAGGGTGGGAGAAAAAGGAGGGGGCGAGAAGGAAGGGAGGGGGAAGGGAGAAGGGAAAAAAGGGGAAAGCTGGCCTACCTATGTTATTCTCTGGACTGGAAAAGATCTCAGTCAGCTGGGGCAATAATAACAAAACTGGAAATAAATGCATCAAAGGGAGAGTTTTACCCAGCATTACACAGAGGTATTTTTCCTAGAGGAAAATACCCACGTAACACGGACTTTGGATGTCCCCTAAAACCATGCGTTAAAGACTTGGTGGACATTTGGAAATGGAGGAACCTTTAGTTGGTGAAGTTGGAAGGAAGGTGCATCATAGAGCATGCCCTTGAAGGGGATGTCGGGACCGTGGCTCCTTCCCACCGCTTCACCTTCTGGCTACATGGAGACCAGCCCTCTTCTAGCTCACTTCCCCACTTTCCCACTAACTGATCACAGGCCCAAAGCAACAGCCAACTAACCACGAAATAACACCTCAAGAAATCAGTCTTTACTCCTTGTGTATAGTTGACTGTCTCTGGCGTTTTGGGTCAGTGATGGAAACTAGCCAGCCTATCTCCTTGCCCTGTCCCTTGGTGCCAAAAGCCCTAAATATTTTGCACATTAAAGTATCCAAAGATAGACTTGGTGGCTCACGCCTGTAATCTCAGCACCTAGGATGCTGAGGTAGGAGGACTGCCATGAGGTTGAGTCCAGCCTGGACCACAGAATGAAACTTTATGTCAAAACTAAAGGGGGCAGGGGCATAACCCAGTGGCAGCACACTCACGAAGCACACACCAGGTCCCAAGTTGGATTCTCACTACTGATTTTATTTTAAAGGTGCCAAATGTTCCCGACACATGTGTGAGGCCTTAGTAAACCTCCTGTATTCCTTCTGAAAACAGAAGTCCCACAACACAGGACAGCAGCAGCATGTCCAGGAAGAGTCCCAGCGAGGGCCCAGCATTAATGGTGTAACAGAGACCAGAGGCCTCGAACCAGACCAATGATTCTTTGCAATGAACGCCTGCGTGTAAAAATGTGTGAATAAAAGGATTTACTGCGTGACTTACTGTGTCACACTGCAGCTTCCAGGATGAGATTTTCCCTTTTTCCCCTTTTTTTCTTCCTTTTTTCTCTTAAATTTTATTTTGTTTTCTTTGGGGGTTGAGGGAGAGATAGGTGGGATTGGGAGGCATGATGTGAAAGACACAAAAAATAAATAAAAAGAAAGTTAAAAAATTAGATGTTCCTATCTTGGGTGGAAATGTGATCTTTTGAAGGCTGTTTCGATACCTCATCTTTACGTTGACTGCCGACTGGCTTGCATTTATAATCGCCATGGGAAAAATCTCTGGGCCTGCAAATGAGGCAATATCTAGATAATGTTAACTGAGGGGTGAAGACTCACCCTGAGTGTAGGGGGCACCATTCCATAAACTTGGGAGCTAGACTGCACAAACAGGAGAAGGAAAGCTGAGCACAGGCGTTCCTCGTGTTTTGCCTACTGGTCGCGGACATGTGACCAGCGCCTCAAATTCCTACTGCCATGCCTTTCCCTCCACAATGGACCAATCCCCTCACACTGTGAGCCAAAATAAAGCTCCCTTCCTCAAGGGTGCTCCTTGTCAGGTGTCTGGTCACAGCCATGAAAAAAGTCACTAATACGTCTCCCCAGACAGTAGTTCTCCGTGACTGCGATTTTTTAACAAATACTTGTGGGAAAATGTCTGAACGCCAGGTCAGGATGAAGTATGGACATTCAGTGTTCACACAGAACCTCTGAGCCAAGGGTGTTGTTTGTGTTTGTGTTCCCACACCACCATTGCTTGGTGACTTTTTTGTTTTTGTTTTTGTTTGTTCTTTTCTTTCTTTTTTTCTTTCTTTTTTCTTTTCTTTTCTTTCTTTTTTTTTTTTTTTTGGTCAGGGGTGTTGAGACAAGGTTTCACTGTGTAGCTTTGGAGCTTGTCCTGGAACTAGCTCTTGCAGACCAGGCTGGCCTCAAACTCACAGAGATCTACCTGTCCTCTGCCTCCCAAGTGCTGGGATTAAAGACGTGTGCCACCAGCACCTGGCTGTTTTTTTTTTTGTTGTTTTTTGTTTTTTTTAATTTTAAAAAAGTCAGGGGCCGGGCGGTGGTGGCGCACGTCTTTAATCCCAGTACTCGGGAGGCAGAGGCAGGCGGATCTCTGTGAGTTCGAGACCAGCCTGGTCTACAAGAGCTAGTTCCAGGACAGGCTCCAAAACCACAGAGAAACCCTGTCTCGAAAAACCAAAAAAAAAAAAAAAAAAAAAAAAGTCAGGGTTTTTGCTTGTTTGTTTGTTTGTTTTACGATCAAGAAGCACAGACCTTCTCACACGGCCTTGGGAAATGAGAAACCTAGGTCTTTGGTCTTTCTCTGAACTGTGTTTCTGTTCATTTCAATACGGCTGCCACATCCTTCTAACCTATGGTTAGAGTTCTCTGCTTCTTGCTACTGAAACGATCTAGAGTTGTGGATTCGTCACTTACAGCTAACTCCGTTTCAGTATCAAACAAGCCACAGACTTCAGGGACCTAAAATCACAAAATATAAACCCAAAGGTCTTGGTCTTGTTACATGTTCACCAAGAGTTGGTCATGGGGAGGGGTACGGGTCGTGTGGGAACCCAGAATGGCAGAGAAATGGCAATCTTCAAAGATAAATTCTGTGAGGCGTGAGCTAGCTCTTCAAGTGTCCAGCCCTGTGAGGCATAGGCTAGCTCTTCTAGTGTCCACCCCTGTGAGGCGTAGGTTAGCTCATCAAGTGTCCACCACAGGTCACATAAGCTCGCAATGCCTTGACTAAAGCAAGCACCTAGTGTACTTTGGTGAGGATATATAATCCTGTCAAGGCACTAGCTGGCAAGAGGGAGCCCAAGTGCCTGTAAATAAACGAAATCACTTTTGCACGTGGCCCCTCCAGTTCAATCTCCAAATCCTTTTCATTTCATCAGTTAATAATTTCTGTTTTCTGTGTTCCTTAGTGTGAGCTACAGTGGGAGAGAAGCTGAGTGGCCCAGTTTACCTTTGCCTCACAGGCCACACTAGCTGTTGGCTGGTCTTTGTACCTGGCCTTATTAATGGCTAATCACTGGAGCACAGAGATATACCATACAGCAAGTGGCTATCCAGCCATCTCTTCATGGCTCACTTCGAGGATCAGAAAACTTGTCCAGTACAGAATTTGTTGTTGAAATCATGACATTTGGCTTGTCATATCCCTTGATGGAAGAAAGTGATGGAGGTGGGTCTTGTATCTATCTGTTGCTTTCATTGGTTAATTAATAAAGAAACTGCTTGGCCTTTAATAGAACAGAAAATTAGGTAGGTGGAGTAAACAGAACAGAATGCTGGGAGAAAGAGGCCGAGTCAGGCAGTCGCCATGATTCTCCCACTCCAGACAAACACAGATTAAGATCTTTCCTGGTAAGCCAGCTTGTGATGCTACACAGAATATTAAAAATGGGTTAGATCAATATATAAGAATTAGCCAATAAGAGGCTAGATTATTGGGCCAAGCAGTATTCAAAAGAATACAGTTTCCATGTAATTATTTTGGGGCTTAAGCTAGCTGGCGTCCAGGAGCTGGGCGGCAGGAACGTGGCCCGCAGCTCCACACTACAAGAAAGGTCATGGGTAGGACAATCCATGAAGCTGGGTGGTATGTGGCCAGCTGTCAGGCCATTCAGAGAACAGAAGCCAACAGGGGTGAGATGGTAATGACTGAATTACAATGTAGGAACCCACCATGTCAACCCACCAGTGGTGACAACATGGTAGCTCTGGGACTAGGGAGCCAGCTTAGTGAGCACTCGACTCCCCAGAATATACACTGAAAATCCAGGTGTGTTGGTGCACACCTGCCATCCCAGAACTAGAGCAGGGGATCCCTGGAGATCTTTACCTGACAAGCTTAGCCTATGTGGCAAGCTCCAGGCCATTGTCTTAAAACCAAAGCAGAAGCCGGGCAGTGGTGGCACACGCCTTTAATCCCAGCACTCGGGAGGCAGAGGCAGGCGATCTCTGTGAGTTCGAGGCCAGCCTGGTCTAGAAGAGATAGTTCCAGGACAGGAACCAAAAAGCTACGGAGAAACCCTGTCTCGAAAAATCACAAAATAAAACAAAAAAACAAAAAAAACAAAGCAGATGGCATCCTGAGGAGCAGCATCCAAAGTTGACCACACACACACATGTGCACACACATGCATGCACACACACATGCACGCACGCACTCACGCACACACACGCACACACATGCACACACACAACACACGCATGCACATAGAGTTAGCTCGTTGTAACTCCATTTCTATGCTTGAGCTCCATTGGTCCAGCCTTTGTAGGTGAGAGCTCCAGGGCTAAGGAGAGGTGGAAAGAAACATGTAGCTTCTATCCACACAAGAGCCATGGACTATGTAACTCCAGGACTCATGGGGCAGAGGAAAGAGGACGGGAGCTCAAGAACAGCCTAGAATCCCACATCACCCTGCCTTTCTAGCCTAACGTCAAAAAAACCCTGTTGCCCATCCACTGCCAATGGCTTCCGGCCCCCTCTGCTACTCTCCTCCAAAATCTCTTTAAAAGATTCCCAAAGCAGGCTCTTCTGTCTGCTCTGACCTGGTTCTTCCCGGGTCTTCCTTTCTGAGGTCTTGCACCTCTGCTCGTTCTCAACATCCAGATGAGAAAGACAAATGTCCCCCAATTTTGAGTTCAGAGTCTAGTAGTGCCTGTAGTGTGTGTAGCAGGTATCCAGCCATGCTATATGTTTACTGAACTGTAGCTTTAGTTCATTTCAAAAGGCTTTAGTGAGTTTTTCAGCTCTGCCTAGCACGTTGAGAAAGTCAGTATCCACTTCAGCACCCCATTAATATAAGAGAGAATTGAGGAGGCTTTACCATGGCTAAGGCTACATTAAGAAGAAGTGGTGACATCCATTTTGGATCTCAACTTCTAACTCCCTAGTCCCTGTTCTTCCCCCTCTGTTAAATCCCAGGTTGGAGAGTCAGCTCCCTATAGCCCACACATCTGAATACTGCCCAGGGTCTATGCTCAGTGTGTCAATGCTCTGAGCCATTTGGCATGTGGCAAGTGAAGGCTCTAGTGAATTTACTGTGCCACAAAGTCCCTGTGCATCCCACTCCAGTGCATCCCACTCTGGGGTTCCGGTCTTTACAAGGGGGTCTGCTTTCCCTCCTGGGCAGTCAGAAACCTGAGAAAATCCTGAAGAGGAATTTGATCATTCTCTCTTGGAGGACTTAACAAGTCATTTGGCCTGCCTAATCTGCTCGGACACCGTCTGGGGAATATTTTATATCCATGTAGTACAGGGTGTAAATTATTCTGTAGGGACTGTTCACAAGACCCTTGCAACCCTGTCTCAGATGGTCATCGGTAAGGTTTGGGGACAGACCCCCTCTCCTGAAGACTCATTGAAACTGAAAAGATCAGGCTTCTCCTCCTTGGGGGATGAAATGAGATACCTTTAAACGGAGGGGGAAATCCTCCTGCCTTCTAGCCTCACTCACAGAGCAGAGCTGGCCCCTTGCCTCTGCAGAGTTCAGGCTGCGGATCGAGCCCCGTTAGTTAGACTCATTTGTACCATGTTTTCAGCACCCCGGCAACCAAGTGCTTAATAGAGAGATGGACTCTGTGTGTGGATCAGCGCGAGGAAAAGATGAAGAGTGAGATCTGAAGGGACTTTAGAAATCCTCTACCCTCTGAGGAAACCCGACCGGCAAGATGGCGCAACAGGTAAAGGAGCCTGCTGACAACCCTGAAGACCTGTGTTGGATCCCAAGACCCACAGGGTGGAAAGTTGTCCTCTGACTGTCACAGTCCACCAGGGCACCAGTGCGCCTCTGTGATCCCCCTACACCATGAGTAAATGAAAACAATCAAATATTCAAATACGTAAACAAATAGAGGGAGCTACAGAATTGAGGCTGTTCTAATCACGGCTACACAGTAGATGAGGGCTAAAGATCAGACGCCAAGATGCCCTAGTCTAAACTCAACACCCTCCCCCCCCCGCCCCCCGCGCGCGCGCAACTCCCACAAGGAAAAAAAAAACCAGACCTCTACACACTAACACACTCCCTCACCCTTCCCAAAGCACCAAACACGCGCATAACTCAGTCAGCTGGGCCCTAAGGCCCTAAAGTATTTTATTACCCACCCCATTTTAGTAAAAAGATTCAAGAGACATCAGGAATCATCCTCACACCTTCCTTCCAGCTCCATTTCTCTGCTCTGGTTGAACTTTCCAGAACATAAGAGCCCTGGTCTACACCTGGTAGGCCGCGAGCTCCCAGAAGAGCGCAGCTGGGTACTGAGAGCTCCCAGGTCCAGATGCGAGGTGCAGAGACTGTGATAGGCGGCCCCCAGGCTTTAGGCTAGGCACCCCAGAATCTAGATGCCGAGTGAGACCAGTGCACACGCGCCACCTGCCCTGTTCCCAGGATCCCGGGTGGTTCCGGGCGGGCTCTCCTGGGGATCCTGATGGCCAGGCTATGGCTCTGGGAGGTGGCTAGAGACTCGCACAGCGCCGGGCTCTGCTCCAGCGAGGTCCGGGCGCTCTTTCCCAGGCGCACAGGTTTAGAAATAGGACGGCCTTGCCTGGCCGCCGCCTCGGAGGCTCGGGTCCCCATATATAGTCATATCCACCGTCAACTGGGAGGCCGGCAGGAGGCAGCGAATGGGCGTGCGGGCCCCGCGGGAGGAGCGAGGAGGGGGCACGGGGCGGAGGCAGGAGACTGGGAAAGGGGGCAGGAGGAACAAGCTTTTCCAAAAAAGTATTGGCTGTCCTAAGGAATGCGGTCGCCCCCCTGGGAAAGTACATATCAGAGAGCAGCAGGCAGCTCCGCGCTCGCACTCCGTCTCAGCCACCCCACCGCGCTCGTGTCTTTGCTCCCGACGCTGCCTAAGGGCCCCTCGCCACTGCCACCATGGACGCCATCAAGAAGAAGATGCAGATGCTGAAGCTCGACAAAGAGAACGCCTTGGATCGAGCTGAGCAGGCGGAGGCTGACAAGAAGGCGGCGGAAGACCGAAGCAAGCAGGTCTGCGTCTACCCCGCCCCCCACCGCCCCGACTCAGCCCCCGGGACCCCAGCGGGCACCCTTTCCCCATCCCATCCCAAGCCCAGGGTGTCCAGGGGCGCACATCTTTAAAAAAAAAAATGGGAAGGAAGGAAGGAAAGAAAGAAAGAAAGAAAGAAAGAAAGAAAGAAAGAAAGAAAGAAAGAAAGGAGGGAGTTAGGTTGATTGGCTGATTCTAACTTTTCTGTCTTGTCCGCCGAAGATGCTGGTGGCCCTTCCAGAGTCCGCGAGGTCCATAAACTCCCTAGAGAGGCTCTTGACCCTCGGGATTGGGAACCAGTTTTGAAAGGGGAAGGGAGAAAGGATACCAATTCTCGATGTGACTGAGGGGAAGGGTGGGGGAGTCCAGCAAGGCTCAAGTCCTAAAGTGTCCGAAGTTCTTTGAACTTTTTGGTTGGGGAGAAAGAGCCCCTAGATAAGAGATGGAGACTTTGGAGGGAAGAGGGGGACTCACTTAATTATTTCCTAAGAACAAAGATGGAACAGACTAGAAGACACAAACGGAAAGCTAGCCAAACAGGGGCGTGTTTCTGTAACCCTTCAAGTCGGGGACCTGAGCTCTCTAAGCTCTCCGCAAGAGAGTGTGGTCCCGGGGGTGGGGGGGGGGAATGTTGAGAGATGAGTCACTGAGCGGTTCCAGCTCTGGGAGAGAGATTACCTAGGGTCCCTTAAGCCCCAAAGCAGCGATCTCTCAGCCCCAGGGCCCCAGCCAACCTGGCACCCGTTTGTTGTGTGTCTCACACCCGGTCCATGCCGGCCGCCCGCGCCCGCTTGCCGCTGCCCCCAGCTCGAGGAGGACATCGCAGCGAAAGAGAAGCTGCTGCGGGCGTCGGAGGACGAGCGGGACCGGGTGCTAGAGGAGCTGCACAAGGCGGAGGACAGCCTCCTGGCTGCAGACGAGACCGCCGCCAAGGTACCCGGGCGCTCGGCGTGGCACGGCACACGAATGGCTAACTTTCTCTTTCTCTCTCCCTCCCTGTCTTTCCCTGTCTCTCTCTCTCTCCCACTGTCCCTGTCCTTTACGGTCTGTGCACCCTCACCCCGCACCTTGCGGGATCACGCTGCCTGCCGCACCCCACACCCTCCCCCCTCCCCCCGTACTCCCCGCCAACTCCCAGCTGGAAGATGAGCTGGTGTCACTGCAAAAGAAACTCAAGGGCACTGAAGATGAACTGGACAAATACTCTGAGGCTCTCAAAGATGCCCAGGAGAAGCTGGAGCTGGCTGAGAAAAAGGCCACAGATGTAAGTGCACGCTGACACTGCCTCCCTCACCTCCTGTCCGCGTGACCATTCTGGGGGTCACCACAGGGACTGCAGAGCAAAGGAGGGGGGGGGGTAAAACCTCCTCCTGCCGGGACACCTGCACACAGCCTGGCTGTGGCCCAGAGCACTGGATGACGCCTCTGACTACCGCTGAGCACATTCGTTTATATTCCATGCATTCCTTTTTCTCTTTTTCCTCTTCTTTACCTCCTCCCCTTTGGTCGGAGGTGGGTGGGTGAGAAGCTGAGAGAACACAGCCTCCAAATTGGGACTTATGGAGGGGAACTTATACCTGTTGGTATAAAGCCTCTGAAGTGTGTGTCATCACCAAGGTTTGTGCAAGACGGGGTTTTCTTGTTTGCCACCCTCAGTGGCCTCCATTGCTGAGCCTAGTCTGGACACAGAGAGCCTGGTCTTAAAATGTACTCACGCTCTTACTTCAAAGGCTAATCTTGCAGGCTACAGGGGACACTTTGAGGCGCTTTTTCTCACTAGGCAAACCTTAAGACCTGCCCAGGGAAGATGATACTTACTTGGGTCTGCAGTCTGAGGCACTAGATCCAGAAAGGACGCAGGGCGTTATATATAGCTCAGTGCTTTATAAGGCATAGAGAGCTGGCTGCCCCTCGCCCGCCCCACCCCCACCTGTCAGCCCTCTGACAGCCACCGCATACTCCAGGGTGTGATAGACACAGCTCCAGCTCGGCTAACACCCTCTCCACTGCCCTTCGGAATCTTAACTACAGAGCTAGCCTCTTCTGTCTAGAAAGTCAAGCTGAGGGTCAGTTTTCCAATGAACTGACTTCACCCCCACATTCCCCTGGAGAAGCCAGTTAAGCCTAGAGGCCCAATTAGAAAAGAATTCCTTGGGAAGCTGATAACAATTCCAAGAATGTGTGAGTAGCAGACAAAGCTACACCCGAAAGTCGAACCCCCAAGTCTGACAGCAGTTTGTACGGTTTTTGGTTTTGTGTTTTTGGATAATGTGTAATGCAGATTATCCAAGGGTTTTGAAACTGGCAAGGCCTTTTGTATCACGAAAGGCTTGAGATTTATCTAGTGTTCTTGGTAACTGAGTGGTATGGAGAACCAACAACTGGGACAGGACAAAAGGAAAACTTTCAGTGACAGTCAAGTTCCCTGGAAAGGAGGCTTGGGGAAGCATGGTTTAGTGAAAACTCATGCTAAAACCTACCTGACTTTAGAAAGAAAAAAAAAAAAAACAGCCTCCGCCAGTTTGTATAATGTGAATCAGATGTCTGCTTTGTCCGTGCTAAATGGAGGATACCCATCTCCCCCAAATCCTCTGGCAGGACATTTATTTAGGTTTTTCAAAAGAGCCGCCGATAGATCTAAGGGAGATATTCCTTATAAGGAAAGGAATTCAGAGAATTTGCAAATAGCCCAGTGTGAAAGAAAGCAGGAGGAAAGAAAGTTACTATAATTCTTAAGGGGGGGTAATAATTGTTGTAACTATGGAGTGGTAATCTTGTCTTCAGTGAGAAATTGTGGAGGGGGGTACTGGAATGGGGTGGGGCAGAAGCAGAAAAGAGGCTATTTAAAGTCAGCTGTGGGGCGGGGCCAGGAGGAGAGGGTGGTTCTTAACACCAGTTTTGGTTCTCTCTATGTGCTGGAAAACTGTCTCTAAATATGGTGAGAGTGTGCACTTCTCTGTTTCTTTTGGTTCGTGTATTTCTCATCTACCTCTGTAAAACACCGTTGGATCGTTGGAGACTAGGAATGTTGAAGGGAGTTTGTGACGTTATATTTAGAGCCATCTTGACTCACTTAAAATAGCTCAGACTTGAGGAGGAAAAGACAGGTGTCGCTTGAGGGGAGAGGTGGAAGTGAAGTCATTCTTCTGGAGAGTTGCAGTGAGGACGTTTTACTCTCTACTGTTAAAAAAAGTCATTTTTTGATTATTATTACTAAAATCATTTTCCTATTTTACCCAAGCTACTTTACAAGCTATAGTCTTCCAGAAACGGTTTTTTCCCAGTTTAAAAGGAGCTGGCATCCCTAGCAATCTGTTTTGGATTTTTACTGGTTTTTTCACCTACAGGAGGCTGAGTCCTGTTAAGACTCTGTTATCTTGGCTCCTTTCCCCCAATAACTGATGGAGCTGATATTTGCAGGATATGAGTCTTTATCCCTCTAGGTCTCCTTCCTGATGTAGTGACTCAGGCTTAACCAAACTCCGGTTTTCCCCTGGGATCTCTTGGGATGGGACCCAGCCACAGTATTTCCATCCCATAGCTAAACCTAACAACTAACTGCCCATAGCTCTTCAGTAGTGACATCAGCTTGAAAATAAACTCCTGAAACATGTTTGAAAAGCAAGATATTAAATCACTAGGATGGCTGCTTACTGCACTGGCAAGGGGCCAGCATTTTCCCTGGCTGCCTTTGGAGGGTGCAGATGCCCTGTCTGGGTATCCTCAAGGTTGGAGGCAGATGGTCTGGGAGCTTTGGGGAGGAGCTGTACCCACCACTGCTCAGCGAACCAACAGCTTGGAAACCAAGCAAGAGTCTCCACCTACAGGACTTGATTGAGGCCCTAGTGGGAGTTTGTAGGCTTGCTTTCTGCAGCAGAGACGGGTGGGGACTAGGAATTCCAGAGGTGTTCTGGTTTTGGAAGACAGCCTTGGCAGAAATGTTTTCTTTTTCTACCTTTGTTTATAACACACACACACACACACACGCACACATGCACGCACGCACACACTTAAATAAGGACTGACTTTAACAGCTCTCTTTGACCAAGATACAGGAGGATATAAAGCCCAGAGACTTGACAGGCTTTTAAAAACACAGCACAGGAGGGAATGGCCGAGATGGCTTCTTTAGAGATTGTATTTGTGTGACTTTGCAGCTGGTAACCAGAGGCTCTGTCACAGGCTTCTGTAGTCTTGTACCTGGGGTTCATCGGATTCCAGGTATCAGACTGAATTAAAACCAGGAAAGGTTAGGATGCTTGCCTTGTCTGAAATTGCACAACTGGACACGGGCCCCAGCCAAACTCTAAAGGCAGTGCCTGTGATTGTTTAATTATATCGTTTGAGTCTTAACTGTATGTAAGGCATTGTTCAGCGTTTTATAGTATCTGATAATTCTCAACAGCCCCGCGAAGAGCCCTGTGCTATTATACTCGTTTTTAACAGATGAAGCCCTGAGAAGGCATTTGTCCAAAGACCTAAGAGCCAGATTCAAATCTAGAACTGCTGTAATTAGAACAGTCTAACCACTCCGCATTGTCAGATAGGAATTTACACTTGGCCAGATAACTCAAGTGTTGTGGTTCTTGTAGTCAGGAGCTTGTGTTCCGGGATTCTTTACAAGAACCGGTTTCCCTGAGGTATTCATATCATAGGCTCCAAGTTCCTTGTTGGGATTCTGGGAAGTCGGGATTGCAGAGCGCTCCGGACTGCCAACAGGAGTCGCCATGGCCTTTAGCATTCGGAATGATGGCGCTCTTTATGACCAGAACAGTTCCTTTAGGGAGCAGTCAGGTTTTGGAAGGCTCCTACCCTGGCTCAGTTTCAGAGTAATCGGGATTCCGGAGCGCTCCAAGCGGCCAGCAGGAGTCGCCATAGGCTTTAGAATCTAGGTCCTCTACTTGGGGCCACCCAGGGGCAGCGGCAGAGTGGAAGCAAACGCCCTCCTGCGGTGGCCTTCCTCCAGGCGAAGCAGCCCAGAGCCGGTCGTCCCCGCGCGCACGCGCAGTGGTTCCACCGGCTGCCTGTTTCCCGGGGTCCGCGGTGCCCCGCCCGCCTGCCAGCCGCGCCCGTCCTCTGCTCTCGCGCACCCGCCCGCGGCTCTCTGCGGCCCCGAGGCCGTGACTTCCGGGCTGCTTCTGGGCCGCAGGGGGCGCCGGCATTGCAAAGCCGGCCTGGGCGGAACGCGCCGGACTTGGGCTCGGTAGCTGCAGCAGCAGAAGCAGCAGAAGCAGCAGTAGCAGCTACAGAGCGCAGAGACAGAGCACAGCCTCAGCCACCGCCTGGCCATGGCGGGTAGCAGCTCGCTGGAGGCGGTGCGGAGAAAGATTCGGAGCCTGCAAGAACAGGCGGACGCCGCGGAGGAGCGTGCGGGCAGCCTGCAGCGCGAGCTGGACCAGGAGCGGAAGCTGCGGGAGACCGTAAGGGACCCACCCATCACCCCAAGGCCCCATGCCGCACCTGGCGCACCTAGGCCAACTGGAACCCTGCTGCTCAGTCATGCCTTTGTATCTCTTGTCTAAAGTCAAAAAACCTCCGCGGGTAGCAGGAGTGCTGTTGAGAAGGTTCAGGGAGCGGTATTTTTCCCCTAAGAGGACTGCATTTCTGGGGCGATCATGAATTGTGTCCCAGGGATGTGCACTTTGCGCTACTGGCATTTATTTACTCAAACTGGGGTTGGAAGGAAGAGTCCCTCCTTTTAAAGATCAGTCTCTGGGGAGAAGCACTGTGGGACTTCGGGGCCTTCAGATGCTGGACTTTTGTCTGTGTTGATCCTGTGATTCCTAAAAGCTATTTCTCTATGGAGGTGAAAGACATTGACAGTACCGGGTTCTGAGGGAAGAACTAGAACTTGCAGAGCTTGCATCCCTTATAGCGTTAGGTTTCTCAGTCTTCCCATCTTCCAAGTAGATATCCCACTACAATAGATATCCTTTTGTTGCGAGTTTTGGAAAAAGTTGGCCAGATGTCAATGGTTACTGGTTATACCTCTTGCCGGCTACCCCCTCCTCTTTGTCTAATGTAGTACCTGGCTTCCTTTCTTCGTAAAGCAAATGTATCCAGCAAACAGAAACAAGGTTTCAAAGGGAGTTTAGGTATTAGAATTTATCGTGTGTGTGTGTGTGTGTGTGTGTGCGCGCGCGTGTGCGCGCGCGCATGAGTATTCGCACATGGCTGTGTCTTAAATCAAGGTATTCAAACACCTTGGGAGTTTTATGACAAACTATAATATGGTGTCCAGCTGTGCTTAATATACACAGGACTATTCCAAACTGAGTCATTCCTCCAGGCTGAGTGTAATGGTTGCATGGCTTGCAGAAACTTCACAACATGTTTTGTATAAAATACAGAGAACCAAGGGAGTCTTCCTAAGAGGAAGGCCCAACTAGAGGAAGTTTAAGATAAAAATACAGATAAAGATTAAAAATAATCAATAGATAAAAGATAGCAGTATTAGCTTGAGAGGACTAGTTAGCAAAAGTCCCACTGTAGAGGACTCCAGGTGGCTGGGGATACATTAATGGTGATCCATGCCTGGCTAACCACTGTGAATCAGTGAGCTAAAAAGCAGGATGCAGAGCACTGGGCCCAGTTTGGCAGTATTTGAATCCTGGCCCATCTCCTCTCTGGCTGCGGACAATTGTTAGTGCTTTGGTTTCCTCTGAGTCTAATGTGGCTAGTATGTAAAGAGATCACAGCCAGGCTTAGCAGACAGAGGTAGTGCTACTTACACTGCCCTTTCTTAGCAATGTCCAGCCCTGCCCTGCCCAGCATTCTTTACAGTAATGACTTGGCAATGGCTCCTAAAAATGGCCCTACTCACTTCATTACCCATAAAATCCCCCCATTTAAGGCTTTTAGTTAACAATTATTTTTTTTCAATTTTAGGAGGGGAATTAGGCAGGCTGGAAGGACTGTGGGTCGAAAAGGCATTAGTGATGGACCCTCACTAGACTCCTGGCCTAGTGACTGGTGGCACACACAGAAGACACACCTGCTGTCTTGTACCTTGTTTTGGTTTGTTTTTGTTTTGTTTTGGTTTTGGTAATAGCATTTGCAGGCTAGTTTGCTAAGGACAGAGCTTTCATTCATTTCAAAACTTCATGCCTTTGTTGAGAGCAATTTAAATCCCTTTTAAAGAAAATTTAAGATCATTTTTCAGGAATCCTCTAGCAGGGTGATTGGTATTCACAACAAAGGCTGAGTATGACCAGTGAGACTGATGCAAACTGCCGGTCACTCCTGACTCTTAGGCTGGAGCTCACGTATGGATGGAGCTAATTTAAGTCGTTATTAGGCATGGCTTAGGCTATGAGTTAAGCTAGCAGTTTCTCTTGGCAGCAAAGATTAAGATTTGGTGACAAAGCCCTGAGCCACTGCAGAAACTATTTCAGTGTAGAGTTGGCTCTGGTTCAGGTACTCCGAGGTTCGGGCAGACCTAAGGGGCCCTCTTAAACTGATATGTACCTTGGAAAAAGCAGGTATCGCTTACTTCCTCCTTGTTTGTTTTCCCAAGGCGTGTGGGCCCTTCAGAATCTTGGAATGAAGTTACTTTCCTTGATGGAATGCTTGACTCTAGGTCTTGTGTCCTAAGGGTTTTGTAGGGTGGTGAGACGCGTGTTTCAAGTAGAAAAAAAGCACTTCCCTCTCCAGCTTTCTGGGTAGAACCTGGCAGATGAGGAGACTTAGAAGTGCAGGCAGGTTCTTGATGGCTAACTTTATTAATCATGGGAAATAACCAATTTCCAAAACTCCCCAGCCCTTTCCTGACTCTTGAGCATTGGCAGCTTCTTCTGGAACCAGGAAACAATGTACTCTGCTTGCCACTTCTAGGGTGACTGTGACTGACTGGACTCCGGGTTCCCACTTTCCCATGCAGTCACAGCAAAGGCCCCTAAGGACCTCACTTTCTTCGCCTGTTGCTACGCCAGCATGCCTCCGAAATTACAGGCTTCGGCCCAGATAGAGGAGGTTGTGTTTATCTGTTCTCCATGGGAGTGCCCCTAATGTCCGTCCATCCGTGTGTGTGTGTGTGTGTGTGTGTGTGTGTGTGTTTTCCCTTTCTTGACCATATAAGGGCAGAAGTTTTACTTGGCTCTAGTCACTTTGGTCTTGCACAGCGGGCTGGGTGAAACCCTCTCTGTGTAACTACAGCTTACATGAAATAAAAGACCTGACCTTTGATCGTTTCAGGCTCCGCTCAGATTCAGTCAGGACTTTGAGAATATATTCCAGAGCATTGGCTTTCAGAGTAAAAGGGTTTTCTTCTGTCTGTACTGGCTCACACACGGGACTTTCATGTCAGTCTTCGATTTTATTCAAGTCTGGTTCGGAATAGCATTTTGCAGTGCTGAAGTGGAAACAAGGCTTTCTACACACATAGTCCCTTGTTGGGTCGGCAATAGCGAGCGCCTGTTTTCTCTGAAGGTAGCCACTTCCTTGTTTGGGGGCAGGGCAAAGGGTAGGAATGGTGAGCTGGCAGGACTTCCTTGGTGGGAGTTAGTACTTACAGGGGCAGGGAAATGTACAACACTGAGGTTCTCACATGTGTGAGCACTGGGTGGAGGTTTAACCAGGGCTCATAATTGCCCCGCTATAACAGTCTCTTTCTGAGTAGCTCACTACATGTTGAGTTCCAGGATCACTTTTGAAATAAAAGAAACCAGCAACCCAACTGGAAAGGCTTTGCTGGCAGTGTTGACAGATGGGGCCACTGTGAGAAGCCTAACTCAGTGCACTAAGAGTGATCTACATACCCAGGAATAGTTTGTGTCTGGGGTCTCAACCCTCCCCAAATGCCTTATTTCTATGTGCTTTTGACTGATAGGCACAGGGCAGTAGGTCCGTTCTGACAGACAGCAGCAACAAATACTTAAGACCACCTGGGTGCTGTGATGCCGAGACCCTCAGGAAATATCTAGCAAAGCTGCAACCCTGAGGAGAAAACCAAACCAGAAATAAGCTGGTGAAGGTGACAGGTGTGGGCCTATGGAGCACAGCACATAATAAATCAGGGTAACTCATGCATGCCATCTCTGCGCTTGAGATGGCCAAGGCAGAAGCATCGCCAGCCAGCCTAGACGTCAGAGTCTCAAAATGAGGGTAAGAGAATAAGAGACGGGACTTTTATTAGGAAATTAAACTTGTCTTGGGGTCTGAGGAGATCTTTAAAACTGTTAGGCCAGCATAAGAGAGCCCTTGGAGCAGAATGCAAGGTTCCCCCCAGGAAGGTGGTTTGTCAGTGAGCCCAGGTACCAGTCTCAAGCTCTCATTCTTGAGGGTTAGAGGGCAGTGTCCTTGTGTGAGCTCCTAGCCACTCTAAAAAAGAATCACGATGACTTGCTGATTTTCTTGCAGTAACTGCTTTGCTGGTGTTAGCCAGGATCTATCCAGACAGTCTCTTAACGTACTTGGAGTACTGCAGGTCAGGGGATGGTAGGGAACCTTTCACTCTGGTGTCTGGGAGAGACTCCAGGGGTGAGAACCACCAATCCCAAAGCATCCATAAACTCATATTTAAGAGGCCAAAGGGCTTGGATTTCAGTCCTGCCTCACATTGCCCTGATGGAGCTCTCCCGAGCATGCCTTAGCCCACTGGGTCCGAGGTCCTTCCCTTGGTCTTAGTAGAGAGCTTGCTGGGCAGCTCCTGCAATCCTTCCCAGCTTCCTTGGGTGGTGATGGAAGAGAAGGGCTTGCCATTTACATTGTGGGTCCTGCCCCTTCGCACTGGCCTCTCAATCTCTAGGCCTGGGAACCAGGAGTCTCTGTTTCTATTACACGTCTCCCAGTGGGGTCGTATGTCCAGCTAGTGGTGGCCCCTGTGTGAGGTTCAGGTTCAAATCCAGTTCAAACAATGAAGCTTCATTACATATACTTAAGAGTGTCTCCTCCAGATATGGTCTCTATAGCTTGGCCTTATCCTCTGCCAAAACTGGCCCAAAGGAACCAGTCCTAAGTCCAGCCACTGCATAGGCACCTGTGTGAAGCCCTTGACTGGTCTTCTTGGAGGTCGTTAAATAACCTGAGTGTCAGGGAGTTTAGAGTTGTAAAAACCGTGCTGGGGGAAGGATGTGGGGGGATATTTACAAAACAGCACTCAACTGAGCTGCATCAAGAGCCAGAGGAAGTGTGTAGAGGGGGTGGGAGCACAGAAGGAAGTGCAGATCGAATGTGGTGGGCCCTTGTGTGCAGAGAGGCAGGAACGAATCCGGGCTGCCATGGCTTCTGGTGCTGTGTGCCCCCCAACCCCCCAACCCCCCACCCCCATTTATTCCCACCTCTGTACATCAGCAGTCATCCTGTGAGCCAGTCGGGTCCTCGAGGTTTGGTTCCACTGTGGGGAACTTAGGATTTCATGTGCAGAAGTGTTTTTAAAATCCTGCCCATGTTTGTCTGATTCGCCAGCAGCAGGAATAGTGAGGGCACTTGCTTTTATCTTAAATAATAATGATTTTATTATGTAACACTATAGTAAGAAGGGGTCTTTTGAACATGACCTAGGCACTCTAGAGAAATCCATACCAGCCCTTCTTGGCCTTTAAAAAAAAATGATTTATTTGACTTGTCTAATGGCTGATATTCTCTTTTTTAAAAAAATATTTATTTATTTATTTATTTATTATGTATACAATGTTCTGTCTGTATGCCTGCAGGCCAGAAGAGGGCACCAGACCCCATTACAGATGGTTGTGAGCCACCATGTGGTTGCTGGGAGTTGAACTCAGGACCATTGGAAGAGCAGGCAATGCTCTTAACCTCTGAGCCATCTCTCCAGCCCTCTGATATTCTTATAGTAACTAATATTGTGATAACTAATATTTTTGTAGCAACTAATGCTGGTCAGGATTAGACTACCTGGGGCACTGGGTGTTCAGAGGTAGCCCAGGGGTCTTGAAACCACCGATCCCAATCGATTTTCTGTTTTTGTTTTCTGTCTCCACCCCACCATCCTGTTTGTAAAAGGAATAGATTTTTTTCTAGAAATGAAATACATATAAGAGGAAGAAATTTAACCTGACCCAGAGCTATGACCTTAATATGTATGTATTTCCAATTAAAGAGACTGAGGGAGATGACCCAGAGATTAAAAGCACTTGCTGCTCTTGTAGAGAACCTGGGTTCTGTTCCCAGTACCCACATGGCAGCTCACAACCCTCTGTAACTCCTGGCTCCAGTTGCAGAGCACCTGGAACTGGCTGCAAGCACACGTGTAGGGAAAACACTAGTACACATAAAATAAGAAGATAAAGGAATGGTTGTTCAAAGGCAGTTAACTCTCTGTAGTTAATAAATTGGTTATTCCAAGCCGGGCAGTGGTGGCGCACGCCTTTAATCCCAGCACTCGGGAGGCAGAGGCAGACTGATCTCTGTGAGTTCGAGGCCAGCCGGGTCTACAAGAGCTAGTTCCAGGACAGGAACCAAACGCTACGGAGAAACCCTGTCTCGAAAATTAAAAAAAAAAAAAAAAAAAAAAAAAAAAAAAAAAAAAAAGAAAGAAAGAAAGAAAGAAATTGGTTATTCCAATCCCTCCACTCTTCGAGGAAAAACTCAGTCATCCAGGACATTTCCAGCTTGGCCCAGTTCCAAGCTGTTCTCCGATAATGATTGACCTTGTGGGCTGGTTCAGTTGTAACTGCTCCTCCCCATTCATTCCACACTAGCCCTGCTTCCTGCCTCGGGCAGCAGTTACTACATAGTAGCTTTTTTCTTTGAGATAAGTGTGTCTAAAATGTGTGTGTGTGTGTGTGTGTGTGTGTGTGTGTGTGTGTGTGTGTATATATATATATATATATATATATTTTTTTTTTTTTTTTTAAAGACTGCAGCCATTCATGGTGGTGGGAGAGTCCCTGTTCACTGCCATTGCTCAGATAAGACCTAAGCAGATCTAGATGAGCGCAGAGCTGCAGGGTCTCAGTTCCTGTGACTCAAGGACGTGATTGCGGCCTCTCTCTAACTGCACATGCTTTTCTAGTTCCCTCAAGAACTTTGGAAGCTGTTGTTGTTTAAATTAGGGTGCTTTCACTTGCTCAGTTCAGTAGACGAGAGTGGCCTTGAACTTAAAGACAGGTGCTTAAGCAGAAAGCTGTAGCAAGAGCTCTGAAGCATGGATTGCGATTGCGAGAAAAAATGGCTCCTAAATATCCTAAGGGCTCATCAGCCTTTGGTGAACACTGGTTGGGAAAGGTTGAGGATAAATAACCTAGTTAGCAAGGCCCACCTTCCCTTCCAGGCAGTCTAGGCTCAGGGCTCTGATCACCGAGAGACTAGGACTCAGAGCAAAAGTACTTAGAGCAGGAAGCAGTCATTGCCTGCCCACGAGAGAAACACTTTAATTCAAAGCTTTTTAAATTAAAAGATTAAAATAAAAACAGTATCTATGTTGTTTCCCCCTTAGACTTGTGAAATTTCTTGTAACAACCTTGACTTTTAAGAAACTCCAATAAGCTTAGGGGGGAAAAAAAAAGACCTTGGGGCAATTTGTCTTGGCCTTGTTCCAGGAAGGTCAGTTATTCTAAAGAGGTTACCGAAAAGGTGGGGCAAGGGGGAAGTTTCTAGATGGTATTAGATCTCCATATGGTATGGTTTGTTGTTTTGGTTTCTGGTTTTTGTTTTTTTAATTTTCCTGGTATGTGTTTTTAAAACCACTGGATTTTAAAATATTCGGTCTCATTGTAAGTCTCCTTTGAGAAGTCACTTAGAGAAAGAATAGTTGAATGAAATGTGGCATTCCGAGTTCCGTTCATACTGTTGGGGACTCTGCAGCTGGGCCTGGATAGGGCCCCATGTTCCCCTTTCCAGCCTGCAGGGAGCTGTGAGGAAGCCTTCCTTCAAGCAGCAGGAAGGCAAGGCATGGAGACTAGGGCAGGACAGAGCTGTGTGAGCGTGTGTGAACACATGAGAGTACGTGAGCGTGTGTGAGCATGTGTGAGCACGTGAGCGTGTGTGAGCGTGTGTGAGCATGTGAGCGTGTGTGAGCGTGTGTGAACCTGTGAGCGTGTGTGAGCGTATGAGCATGTGAGCGTGTGTGTGTGTGTGTGTTGCTGATGGCCCACTCTCTGCTGAGAGTTGTTTCTAGGTTTGTGTCTTTCCAAGTGTGATGCTCGTGAGTGAGGACTTCAGCTGGTCAGGACTTGCAATACACTGGAAGATAGCTTACACCAGGCCCCAGACTTCCTGTCTGGAACCAGCACCTCCTTAGTCCTGGCCAGTTTCTGAAGGTACCACCCTGGCTTTCTCCCAGCTCTGAAGTGTCTCACTTTCTGCCTAGGCTGAAGCTGATGTAGCTTCTCTGAATAGACGTATCCAGCTGGTTGAGGAGGAGTTGGATCGTGCTCAGGAGCGTCTGGCCACAGCTCTGCAGAAGCTGGAGGAGGCTGAGAAGGCCGCAGATGAGAGTGAGAGGTGAGACTACACCATCCAGCTCCTGAGTGTGTCTGCACATTGCCCAACACACACACACACACTGAGAGATGAGACTGCACCATCCAGCTCCTGAGTGTGTCTGCACACTGCCCAACACACACACACACACACACACACACTGAGAGGGAGAGATGGCTTAGCACTTAAGAGCACTGACTGCCCTTTTGAGGACCGTGGTCTGAGTCCCAGCACCCACATGGCAGTTCACAAAGGTCTGTAACTCTAGCCTAGGGCATCTGATGCTCCCTTCTGGCCTCTGCAGGCATATGATGCACAGATGTACCTGTAAGCAAGATACCCAGATACATAAAAAAGTAAAATAATATAGCCCAAGAAGTCTTAGATCTAGAGAAAGGGGCTATGGTAACCAAATAGGTAGAAGAGAAAGCATAGATAAACCAGATCCAACCTACAGGCTCTGCAGAATTGAAATGTTCTGGATTTAATACATGTATACACACAGACACAGTCAGGGGCTTCTGTGTTTTGCATCTACTTCTACTGTAACCTGACTTTAAAGACCCAGCCTTGTCATAGTAAAGGGAACCATGTTTCTTGCAGGCCAGCTTTATCGATTTCTTTCTTAATAGTGGGATGGAACACCTGGAAAGAAGCAACTTACGAAAAGAAGGATTTATTTTGGCTCATGGTTCAAAGGGACGCAGCCCATCCTGGTGGGCAAGTTATGGTGACAGGAACATGAGGCAGCTGCTCACACACTGGGTCCACAGTCTGGAAGCAGATAGCAATGAATGCTAGTGCTTGGCTAGCTTCTCCTTCTTATGTAGTCAGGGACTCTCACCTGTGGAATGGTGCTGCCCACATTTAGAGTGGGTCTCCCCACCCTTACAGGCCCCATCTATAAACTCCCTCACGGGCGTGCCCAGAGGTTTGTTAACCAGGTGATTCTAGAGCCTGCCAAGTTAACAGTCCATTTTAACCATCCCACCACACACTAACCTCATGCAATCTGAAAGGCTTTTTAAATCTGTACTTTGCTGTGCAAGCCACAAAGTGTGAGAATACTACATGAGGCTCTTGGCATTCTATTGGTCGAGGGGTGGCATAGCAGTGTGAGCTCAGAACAGTGCGGGTATGCCTTACCCCTGCGGTGAACCTCTGCCCTCTGGCACTAGATACAAAGAGTCCCTGCAGACTTTAGGGCTAAGGAAGCTTGTTAGCTAAAGTTTTCCTCTTGTTCTTTACTACGGCTCAGTTTTCTTTGCTGGTCAAGAGTAGTCTTGCGCATAACTCCCTCCCTGTAGTGCACTTTGAAGGCAATCTGGCAGAACAGGACTGGAGGAGAGGGGATGTCTACTCGTTTATTTTGATGATTTCTTCTGGCGTCTGAGGGCACTGCACACACATGGCGCATATGCAAACACGTAGACAAACACAGACAGGAAATAAAAATCAATGCCTTTTAAAGAATAATGCTTTAGGGCTGGAGAGATGGCTCAGTGGTTAAGAGCATTGCCTGCTCTTCCAAAGGTCCTGAGTTCAATTCCCAGCAACCACATGGTGGCTCACAACCATCTGTAATGAGGTCTGGTACCCTCTTCTGGCCTGCAGACATACATGCAGACAGAATATTGTATACATAATAAATAAATAAATATTTAAAAAGAAAAGAATAATGCTTTATTAAAACTGCTTACTTAAGTTTTGTTAAGTGAAATCCATTTATGGTTTGCTTAAGCCACAAATCTGTAAAATCTAGATCAGCTAACATTTCCTGAACTGTAACACCATGCTACCATATCC
This sequence comes from Chionomys nivalis, assembly GCF_950005125.1. NCBI lineage: Eukaryota > Metazoa > Chordata > Mammalia > Rodentia > Cricetidae > Chionomys > Chionomys nivalis. The sequence continues at coordinate 66,410,052 of NC_080089.1, read as the reverse complement.
AGTGCCAAAGTCTTGCCTCCCAACACCTAGTCATCCATTTTTTCTCTTTCTCTCACCCTCTGGATAGGGTTGCTCTGTGTGGCTGTCCTGGAACTCTCTATGTAGACGAGGGCAGCCTCTAACTCAGAGATCCACCTGCCTCTGCCTCCTGAGGGCAGGAATTAAAGGCATGTGCCACCACACCTGGCTATTCATCCATTTTTAATCTGAGGCTTCCCTCAGGAAAAGGGAGAAGGGGCATGATCGCTACATTAACAAATAAAGCATGGTAGCTTTCCTTGTTCCCATGCTTCCCGGACTCAGATAGGATCCTGACATAGCTCCTTCCCACGTAAGAATAGGTAACTTAGAGGCTGGAGAGATGGCTCAGAGGTTAAGAGCACTGGCTGTTCTTCCAGAGGTCCTGAGTTCAGTTCCCAGCAACCACATGGTGGTTCACAGCCATCTATAATGAGATCTGGTGCCTTCTTCTGGTGTGCAAACATACATGTAGGCAGAACACTGTATACATAATAAATAAATCTAAAAGAAAGTTGTTGTTGTTTTTTTTTAAAAAAAAATAGGTAATTTAGAAGTTTTACCAGTACCCAAAATGTTATCATTTTGCTGACCTTCCCTGTCCCTTTAAGAGACAAGCTCTGCCCACCCCCAATCGTGCCCCCACCCTTCCTGATGAGGCAAGCTGATTTCGAACCTCACTTCATCCCCTCTTTTTGTTTGTCCCTCTTCTGAAGATGTAACTATTGCCTCTCCCCTTCCCCCATTTTTGTCTTTATCTCTTCACTCCATAATCCCCTTATGCACTAAATAAACTCTGTACCCAAACTCTCTTCGCATGGCGTGTCTGTGTCCCACGGCCATGAATCTTTCCCAGAGTGCACCCAAAGATCTCATTCACAGTGAGCAGAGAGAAATATGTGTCTTTTCTGCAGTCTTGCTCTGTGCTGGAAAATAAATGGCTCTCTGTTCAACTTTGGTGAGCCGGGTGTGTGGAGCCCCATGTTCCGCAGCAGCAGTGGTCATCTCTCCGTCTCTGCTCTGCCCCTTGCTTGTCTTTCCAGAGGCATGAAAGTCATTGAAAGCCGAGCCCAAAAGGATGAAGAAAAGATGGAAATTCAGGAGATCCAGCTGAAAGAGGCCAAGCACATTGCTGAAGATGCTGACCGCAAATATGAAGAGGTGAGTTTCTGGGGCCCAGAGCCTTACAGACTCACAGCTGTGACCCAGAATAGGATGCTGTCTGGGTCCCTGGCTCTAGCAGTCAGCTTCCCTCATAGAAGTGGATGGTTCTGGGAAGCAGGATTCCTTTACCTGCAGAAACTGCTTCTTATTGTGATGAAGCCAGCACAGTCACCTGCACTGGGAGGAGAGACCAATACCTCCCCCCATACCCTAAAGACTGGGACAAAAACATCTTAAGCCAGAAAGAGGGAGAGCCAGGCCCTTAGGAAAGGAAGCTGGCCTGCTGTCATGATCCAGATGTTTCAGTTCAGATACTGTAGAGAACATGGACCCCAGAGCTCATTGGGAGATTTCATAGAGGCCTCTCCAGGGTGGTAGAAATCCTTCGTTATCCAGGCAGTGGTTGTGCACGTCTTTAATCCCAGCGCTCAGGAGGCAGAGGCAAAGACAGGCAGATCTCTGTGAGTTCGAGGCCAGCCTGGTCTACAGAGTGAGTTCCAGGACAGCTAGGACTGTTAAAAAATCAAAGAGAAATGCTTCGTTAGCACGGGCTCTGTCTGCAGTAACGTAGTCCCCTATGGAACAACGCGTGATGGTGACCGCAAGGGTGACTTAGGTTCTGGTTTCTCTTTCTGCATTTCATCACGATTGTCTGAAACTGCCCAGGGCTTGGAGCTGCCTCAGAGGAACCTTTCCTCTGGACTGGCGTTTCTGGCTGGAGATTTGACCTTCAGCCATCTCACTGGATCTGGCCTTCTGTGCAGATCTCCATGTGGTGTAGTCTCTGGGTTTATTTTTGGTGCTCTCTCGACAGCCCCCTTCCTTTTCAGTCTAAAATGCCTCCTCATGTCTCATCGTTGTGCTATTTTTAAGATTGCAGATTTCATATTCCTCTCATTCCGAGAATTGCTGTGGGTGCTGTGTAATTATCTAGACCCCACCTGGAGCCAACCATTCCAGTCTCTGAGCAGGGGCCCCGGTCTCTGCTGAGGGCGCGCTGCCTGTCTCTAGTCTGCGGAAAGAAGAGCGGTCCATTTGTAGTCGACTAGAATCCCTGGGGCCGGTGGATGTGATCGCTACCCTATAACCACCCCCTACACCAAGTACGCAAGACCTCAGTGTGTCTGCTGTGTTTGCCCTGCTGCAGGTGGCCCGTAAGCTGGTCATCATTGAAAGTGACCTGGAACGTGCAGAGGAGCGGGCTGAGCTCTCAGAAGGGTAAGCGGGCCCATTGCCACCACATGTGGGGATGCTGCAGAGCAGTGACTAAAAACAGCATGACCTTCTAGCAGCTGCACCTTCGCCCACCTCGGCTCCAGGCTCCTTGCGTGCTCCATGTGCTGTGGATGAGCCATGAGCGCGGACCATGGAGGAACCATGTGGGGTGTCTGTGAATGCGTGTGGCACTGCATGCCTTACCTGCACTGATTTTGTGAATGGCCTTGTGCATTTCCTGTGTCCACTAACAGCCAAGTTCGACAGCTGGAAGAACAATTAAGAATAATGGATCAGACCTTGAAAGCATTAATGGCTGCAGAGGATAAGGTACTGACGGCTCACGTATGGTTTTTAGGTTTAACTGCATCCCAGACAGCTTTGAGCTTCCAATGCCTACTGGTTGGTTTGCTGTAATGACTGTACCTTCACTACACCCTCTGCTATTTATATCTTGCTTCAAGTGCTTTCTCTTGGTCCTTTATGCTCTTTGTTTTTCCCTTCATAAATACTCTGAGGGGTGGCCAATAAGAAGCCAAACGATCACACCATGGAGATGCTGGATTTTGTCCCTCTGTCCTTCCACTGTTGCAGCGGAAGGCAGAGCCCATGGCAAAACCAAGCTTCATGCCTCGTGGTTTGGCTACTTAAGGCAGCCCCCACCCCCGTCTCTAGGACTCAGTTTTCATTTTTTCCCATCCCTCTCCTTTTTTTTTCTCTTCTCGCTCCTTGGGCTTGTCTCCCACCCTTTCTGCTTCTGATCGAAAACATTAGCAAATGTGCTGAGCTTGAAGAAGAGTTGAAAACGGTGACGAACAACTTGAAGTCACTGGAGGCTCAGGCTGAGAAGGTAGGCCAGGAGCAGGGATTGGGGACGACACCTTTTTAAAGGGCTGCTCCAAAGAAGCCCTGCTGTTGAAACTAATGGCGCAGGAGGCATTTTAGCAAGGGGCAGCATTTTGAGACAATTTCCTAATGGTTCTTGGATGGTAGGATGGTTTTTGTTTGTTTAGTTTCTTTAAACGAAAAAGATTAACAGAGAATGTATCTTATGTTGGGCAAATCATCAATTCAATTTAAACCAAACGCCAAATGGATAAGTTATCTCTCTCCCATCCCATGTAAAGTAATAGGCAAGAAAGCAGAGAATGTATTGTAGTGTGCCATGTGATACCTGAGGTCCTGTTACCTGCTAGGGGATCCCCAACATCTGTTGGTTGGGCTGGCACGTTCCCTGTGTGAGAAGGCATGAGTGTGAGAGCCGCGGCCTGACATCTGGACCGCTCTTTCTAATTACAGTACTCGCAGAAGGAAGACAAGTACGAGGAGGAGATCAAGGTCCTTTCCGACAAGCTGAAGGAGGTAATGCGAGAACCTGAAAGAGGCTGTCTAGATGGTGGTTAGGGTTCTGTGGAGTGGGTCAAGGTACCGTCCTTTCGAGTCGAACGGTCCAAGTCAGGCATGTTGAGAGGTTTTCTATGTACCATGTTAGCTAGCTGCTGTCGCTCACAGTAGGCACTGAACCTGACTCTCCAGGGTGATAAACACCTGAGGTCCGTCCTCTGGTTTTCCCTGTATCTGTAGCGACTGGTCGGAATCTCCCTGACTTTGACTCAAGTGAATTAAATCCTTACAGGCTGAGACCCGGGCTGAGTTTGCCGAGAGATCAGTGACTAAGTTGGAGAAGAGCATCGATGACTTAGAAGGTGAGGCCGTTAACATTTGAGATCCAGACCTTGTTGTTGAATATCTGTCTTGATAAAACAGTCATGCCATCCGAGGGCTTCCACCCCGACTCTCTGTCTTGCTCTCTCACTTCCTGTCTGGCTCTCCTCTGGGGTTCTCACCTGTGACACTGAAACTCTCGGACCCTTTGGGATGGTTTGTCAGAACCAGACAGCTTACTCTAATTTCTTGGACTTCAGAAGTGGGTCTGGGCTGTTTTTCACTGAGGGAATAAGTATAGATGGATGTGACTCTGCTTTATTCTGTGTCTCTGGTGATATTTCCTAACTATCAGAACAGTGTGGGTGTGTTTTAGACACGCCCATCTTCCAAGCGTGTGCCCAGAAGAAGGCCTTGGTTTTCTTTTCTTTTTTAAGCCATTCATTAGCAATCAATAGGGCAGCAAGTCTCAAGATTACACTTAAGCATTCTTAAAGAAAAAAAAAACCAACCATACATCACAGACAGAAGGGGTTGAAGGAGGGCTTGAAGGGTGTTTAATTACCAAGACAGCAGCCAAGCATAGTAGCACTCACCTTTGATCCCAACACTCAGGAGGCAAAGGCAGGTGGATTTCTGAGTTTGAGGCCACTCTGGAATATACAGCAAGTCTCAACCTAGCTGTTGAGACTAGAAAAAGAAATAGAAAAAACAAACAAACTAACAAATAACAACAAGAAAAAAAAGAGAGAATGGGATGTGGGTACAAGCCTGCCGGTGTGTGGCAAGTACAAACCCACAACCATTACAAAAATTAAACTGCAGACAAGCCCCAAACTGTGGCTTCCTTTTCTTTTCAAACTTCTGGTACTGGCAACAGGCACCTCAAGAGAGAAAACCATGGGAATAATTTAAGTACCGCCAAAAAATCAAAATCCCATGGTCTGGCTTGGGCAGAAAGTGAGTGGTTTGAAGGTAGCATTGCAGATTGTCATTGAAAACTGAGCTTGCTGCCTTTGAATATACCCCCCCCCACACACACACACACACAGCTTATAGCTGCAGGTTGCTGACTACTCCAGAGTAAGCAGATAGCTCTGTGAAAAGGAAGAAGTTCCATTGCCCACCAGGGGAGACAGTCTTCTGTGGGTGTCTTTAGGATTTAACAGTTCATTGGTATTACCTACCCTTGGTGTTGTGTTTTTCATATTGGGTCTTTCTCATTTTATTTTCTAATGGGTTTTTGTTCTCTTTGTTTTTGTTTCGATTCCTTTAAAAACAAATCGCACGCCTCCTGCATTGGCCATCTGCTGCGGCACCAACCCCTTCATGCATTGCCCTTTCCTTGCTGACGTGTCGGGATGGCGCCCACACCACTCTTGCTCACCCTCCATCTCTTGACCATTCTCCATGTCCTTGCACCTCTGCCTTCCACTTCCTGCTCATAGATGAGCTGTATGCTCAGAAACTGAAGTACAAAGCCATCAGCGAGGAGCTGGACCACGCTCTCAACGATATGACCTCCATGTAAATGCTCATGCACCCTGCCTGCTCGCATCCTCACCCTCATGCTTGTGTGATGAACTCACCATGGCTCCCTTCTCAGTCTCCGCTCTCCATTTTTGCACCTTTTGTTGGCTCTCTTGCATAGCCTAGCATAGCCATGGTCTTTTTCACATTGTGCTAACAAAGACCAAATGGATCCAGTCCACGCAAAACATTCCAGTGTCCTTTTATTTCATAAATGCAAATCTGACTTCTTTCCACTGAGAGATGAACTGGACTCTGAATGGCCCTGAGTACTATCCTTTTAAAACCTTAAACCAGACTCAAATAAATCTAGAAGGCCATGTTGCAGTGATGCAGGAAGCTAGGAAGAAATACCAGGTTGTTTCCTGGGATTCTGTGAAGTACAATATGGTCATTTTCACTTAACACTGTTTAGAGTATTCAGATTATTAAAAATCTGAGGAAAAGGAAATGGACATGACCAAGTACATATCTCAGCTTCCTGTAACGAATTCCAGAGTATGACCAGCCTTGGTAGTACCTGACTTTTATCTCAGTACATGGGAGGAAGAGGCAGGTATATCTCTGAGTTTGAGGCCAGCCTGATCTATAACAAGTTCCAGACCAGCCAGGGCTATATAGTGAGACCCTGTCTATAAAAAGAGAGAGAAAGAGAGAGAGAGAGAGAGAGAGAGAGAGAGAGAGAGAGAGAGAGAGAGAATTCTAAATCAAAAATGAATGGTTTCCTGAGGAACCAAGTCTTTTATTTGCTGTGTTTATTATATTGAATGGAATTAAAATACCCACAGTAAATGCTTGCCACAACTGACATCAGAGAAACAAGAAATAAAACATTTACACAATATTAATTTGTAAGTTACTGTTTATATTTTACTCATGTGAGTAATAGTTGGCCTTGTTTGAGGACCCTCAGACATACACAGCTAATTTACATATTACTAACCACACTTGTGCCCCTTGGGATTCTAACCCCTGGAGTGTTTCACAGAGGTCCTAATACTTGTGGGTTCCATCAAAGCTGGGAATGGCGTTTCTCTAACCATTCAGAAATATAGTAGCCTCAGGGGCATGCCATGTGCCTGCTGCCTTGGAGATTCCAGAATATCCTTTAGAGACCTGGCTGTCACCATAGAAACAAGAGCATGCCTCTTCCCCACCACTTGTCAATGAAAGCAGAACCAGGTCATCTGTAGCCCAGCCCTCCCCAGTGCTCAGATGTGATGCTCTGTGGGGGAAACTCTTAAGTGTGACAAAAGTCCCAAAAGGAGGGCTTAGTTTAAGGTTTGTTTTTAAGTTCTTTTTTTAAAGTAAGGATTTTAAGATCTTCCTCGAGGTTGGCCCATGACAGCCTTGGGTCCAGACACTTGTTGGCACAGATGGCCTCCCCAGGTGCAGCTGGCAGTGGGTTTACGCGCCTTAATACTCGTTTGCATTTCACATACTGCATTCATCCGTGTGGTTTTCCTTCTTCCTTTTTCCTTTTCCATTGCACCATTGTTTCTCTCTCTCTCACCTTTTGTTTCACACAGATAAGTTTCTTTGCTTCACTCCTTCCAAGACTCCTTCGTCAAGCTGGACGTCCCACCTCTCTGAGCTCTGCATCTGTCTGTTCTCCAGCTGACCCAGGTTTCCTTTTAGCGCCCAGCTTCAGGCCGGGCACATACTGTGTTGTCTGTTGTACAGGAGCTATCCACCCAGTGTAAAATAAACACTGTAAGCTATTCCCGTTTGCTATTCTCTTACTCCTTATTTATTGACGCTTTCATCTCAACACTAAATAAAGCTGCAGTTCGGCTTCCTGCATCTCAGGGTACATTTTTCTTCTGAACACTGTATGCTAACATCAGGAGTTTTTAAGGGGTAGTTCCTTGTGCAACTTTTACAATAATAACCTGGTTTTGAGATGCTGGAGTAAGGGCCCAGCCATCTGTGGTTTTAGGAATTGTGATAGTTCTGACAGTTTGGGTTCAGAATCTCCACACGGTAGATAGTGGGAATCAAATTCTGGCTTGAGCAATGTTTTCCCTGCCAAAAGTTTAGTTTGGGGTGTGGCACCCTCTCTGTGCTGATACAGAGATGGCTCCATCTGGCTCAGTAATGGAAGTCTGTGTAGCCATCCTGTACTTGGTAGCTAGGGAGTTTGCATATTGTGAAGAACTAGGATTCTAGCACTGTAAGTCATGGCTGTTATATTGTCCTATTACACAGAGATGAGTCGAAGCGTTTGTCTTTAAATACGTTCATTACCCAGATACATTCATTTTGAACACAAAATCACATTATAGAATTTCTAAATATTAACTACATTTGAGCCATGGTTTATTTTTGGGATCTGAAGCACAGCATATATTCTACAGAAGGTGTGCTTATGTAAGGTGAGTTTAACCCCTTCACTTCTGAACCATTGCAGCTAATTCACAACCCACCCAGCCCAAGAAGCAATGCTTGATATCACTCACAAACAGCTAAGTAACCTTTATTTGAGAATTAAGACTTTAAAACAATGTGACCACCTCTAGCATTTTAGCTCTTAACGTCAGCCTGGCTCCGTTCCTGTGTCTTAAGCCTGAGTAACCCTCTGGCTCATGTGTGGTACTTGTTAGCCTAATAAGACTGGCATACCACTCTCCTCAAATCAGTTTGGGCAAACTCTGAAAATAGCCATTTACTCTGAACTCTTCAGAGCAGAGCGATTTTTTTTTTTAAAAAGAGGGTCTGGATTAAAATATTTTAATTAATGATATGATAGACTCTAATTTTAGGATCCAGGCAGTGTCTCTTCACCAAAGGGTGCAAAGGCTTCTGCAGTTTCTGGTGTTTGTTTTTTTTGGGGGGGGGGTTGTTTTGTGGGTTTTTTTGTGAGGGGTGTTTTGTTTTGTGTTTGTTTTTCTTTCCCTGAGGCTCCTTGGGCCCACTTCTCAATGATTTTGGAACCTTGTTCTCTTTAAAGTTCAGAATAATAGTAATGTCCTTTCTCAGAGCGATCTGTCACAGAGGAAACTAGACTCTTGGAGTTCTGCCAAGCAGACATTAAAGCATTTTGGGATACAAATTTCTTGACTTTCCCCAAGATTTCTCCTATGAGCATTCACTCTGGGGGAAATAGGAACAAATGGATCATGAAGGCCAATCCCGGGTAGCTTAAGGTGTGTACATCAGGAGCATAGACAGCAAATTTTGAGTTTATCGAGAACCTATTTAGTGGCCTTCTAGTTGAGCAAGGGCCAGACTGTATCAGCAACTCTTTCAAAAGCTTTAGTTGAACCAAACCAACAGCATTGCCAGCTCTGAGACCAGAGGCCTCAAGACGACTGGGATCCGTGCAGAACAGGAGAGAGCTCTTACGAATGTGTCTGGTCCCCGCCTTGAGGTCATCTCAGTCTCCAGCTCCCTTGCAGCTAGAAGGAGCAAGGCCCAAAGTGGGTTGATATGGGGACCACTGCCATTTAATCCAAATTCCTAGTTGGCCTCTGGATTCCCTAGGGTTTCCCCAGTGCTTTCCTCTTCTAGATGGCCAAGCATGTGGGCTCAGCAAATGGGACAGTCCTGCCCGCTGCTCAAGGTGCTGGTTCCCCGTGTTACTGCGGATGTAGTAATGGTAGTAATGGGGTTTCTGGTTTGCAACTTCTAAGTGTGGGAGACACTGGAAGGCAGCAGGATAGAAGATAAGCTGGCCATGTTGAAAGAGAGTCTATACTGGCAGACATTGTGTGTTTGGAGCCAACGGAACAGAAAGTCTCACTGGGTGCTACCTGGAGGAGGTGACAGCTGACTGGAGTTTTGGATATTCAGAAAACTTAGATAAGAGGAAAAGGCATGGGTTGAACATAGTTCTTCATAGTATGTCTGCAACAGACATCAGGAGTGTAGCAACTTCCCCCACCTCCCACCATTTATGAGAGAGAGTTGACAGAATCGCTCCGTGCCCAGCAGTGAGAGCCGTGGTTGCTCTCTAGGTTGACAGAACCGCTCCGTGCCCAGCAGTGAGAGCCGTGGTTGCTCTCTAGGTCGCTCCGTGCCCAGCAGTGAGAGCCGTGGTTGCTCTCTAGGTTGCTCTGTGCCCAGCAGTGAGAGCTGTTGCTCTCTAGGTCGCTCTGTGCCCAGCAGTGAGAACCATGCTTGCTCTCTAGGTTGACGGAATCGCTCCGTGCCCAGTAGTGAGAGCCGTGCTTGCTCTCTGGGTTGACAGAATCGCTCCGTGCCCAGCAGCGAGAGCCGTGCTTGCTCTCTAGGTCACTCTGTGCCCAGCAGTGAGAGCTGTTGCTCTCTAGGTTGCTCACTAGGCAGTAGGATTCTTAGCTCTCCAAGATCATCAAGTAGAATGTCAAGGTCCACGGAGTCTCCATCATTCAAAGCAACCACACACCCCCCACTTTTCCTAGTAGGTGCTAGCTTCTTTGTCACCAGGTGTCCCCTGGCTCATCAGACACAGGCTGAGTTCTGTGGTGGACTGCTTTGCACCTGAGTGGACTACAAGGCAGTACCTAAAGCTTCTATCACACTGGGCAAGTGTAGATGTTTGAGAAGGTTTATTTAAGGGGGGACGCATACCACAGTGTACATCCGGAAGTCAGGGGACAGCTCGTCCGAGTTGTTTTTTTTCCTTCCACTGTGTAGAACTTGGGGGACCCAACTGTCATCAGGCTCTGCCGCAAGCACCTCTACCCGCTGAGTCATCTCCCTGGCCCAGTTTTATTTATTTTATGCATGCCGTCAACACCCAGCATGAATCTCATCCTCTTGAAGCACACGGATAAGTTCTGAATCAGCGTGGAGTAGAGATAAACACTTGTTTGCTGTGGGTGACACACCACTGAGGTCAGAGGAGAGTTCAGACTTTGTATGTGCCCCTGTGTCTAGAGGGGAGTCTTTCAAAACATGTCCTTGTGGTGGAAATGGTAGTACTAGCTCAGCACCACCCTGCACCTGAGCAGTGAGGATGGGGTTCAAGAAGAGTGGATGGAAGTGGGCTGGTCAGGGGCTCACCTAGAATCTCTGCGGAGCTCTAGCAAGGCATGAGTGGCAGGACCTGGCCTTAGTCCCCAAATCTGTTGTCCCAAACTGCACATAGCTCAGGTCACAGGATGGTTTTAATGAGGTGCAAAAGGAACATTGGTACCTTCCCACATCCTACACCTCCTTCCTTCTGCTCTACATCTCCATCAAGGTTCCAGCCCTTTCTCCATTCTCCCAGGCCTTGCCATGCACTGTCGCAGGGCACAGGATACAGGACCTTGGGTCAGGGTACACCACTGCTGTCCTGTGTATCCGTGTTTTCCAGTCTGTTAACTGCCTCTCACTGACTCGAGCTAACCTCTTCTTCTGTCTCCTCTTTTCTGCTAACCCTTGCTGACCTGTCCAGACCAGCTCTACCATCAACTCGAGCAAAACCGCCGCCTAACTAACGAGCTAAAGCTGGCCCTGAATGAGGATTAAAATTTGTGTGGAGAAACTTGGGCCAAGTTCTAGGAATGGAGCCCCTGTTCAGGAAATCTATGACTCATGGGATTGAAAACGATCGCTTTCTGCAGAAATGGAAAGGAAAGGCATTGGTTGGAAGACCAGTCTTGCCTTGTTTTCCTCTGTATGTCTCAGTTAAATCCTTATTAACCCCCCCAAAGTTTTTATGATATATTACGTATATGTGAAAATATTTATACCAATCAATTCAGCCCTTCCCACATCAGCAGGTCCACTTTGAACTGACTGATAATGACCAAAAAACACCAAAAAAAGTTTTTCTATTTTCTCTTAACCAGCTGTGAGTCCTGCTTTAAATATCTATTACAAATGTGTGTCCCTAACATCTTCGTAACATGTATAGTGTTTGAACTGTGATTCAATGTACCTATGCTTGGGCAAAATAGCTTTTGAAAGCAGGAGCTCATATCAGAAGTCCCTGGTTGAAAGGTATGCTTCGTTTAGCTTAACGGTGTTGGATTCTGGTGGGTGTCATTCTAATAAGTAGAATACCATAAAAATACTAAGAGACTGTGCTAATGAAGTGTGCATGAGGTGTGTCCATAACCATTTGTGAGCAGTAGAAATAAACCGTTTAAAAAGTGGTTAGAAACCTATTTATGTCATCTTTGTTTCTGTGAGGTTGTGTGCTCGCTCACACAGCTACCAGATCTTTAACTGCCTGTAACCCAGAATCCTCTGCTGGTATTAACTTCAGTTTGTGTAACAATGCTCTCTACCTGTATTTGGTTTGTGCCCCTCCCTTGTTCCCGCAGCACCCTGTGGGTGAGCCTTCACCAAACACATCCTGCCCCTGCCGTCAGGATGGATGGATGGTGTAGGTGCACCCTGGGTCTTGTCTGGAAACGCGTGCTGTCTTAAGCATGTAGAGTGCCGTTCCTCTTCTGTGTGTGCGACTGATGTTTGCTTACTACGTGTGCAAACCACTACCACGTCTGGCGCGCAGCTATTCATGACTTCATTTTCTAATCCCATCACAGAGAAAGTGGCTCATGCCAAAGAAGAGAACCTTAGTATGCACCAGATGCTGGACCAGACCTTACTGGAGCTAAACAACATGTGAGAGCCTCCTTAGCCGCGGCCACACCCCTTCATTGTCCTGTCTTTGTTTTCTTTCGTTTTCAAACACCCGCTTCAGGAAACTCCTTCAACGCATTTTTATATACTTTTAACCACTGTCACCAAAACATCTGCAAAGAGCCAGCTAGGGCAGGGGGTGGGGAAAGACACACAGAGAAGCAAGGCCCGGCCGGGACCCTTATCACTTAAACGTGCCATTTCCCAGGATGATGTTGCCACACTTCTTAGCGTTTTAGGCCTGCGGTTTGCTTAGCCAGGGTAGGAAGCCTCACAGAGCCAGAAAGATTTCCAGCCAGAGTGCCAAGGTAGAGTCACCAAGAAGACTGATGTTGGAGACAATCGGGTGCGGATTGGTGCTACTTTAAGCAGAAGGACCCCTGAGGGTCTTTTGTTCAATATTATACAATTTAGACCTCCGTCCAACACTAATTTATTTTCAGTTTTACTGCAAGACAAGACTATGGGTTTCTTATGCCTGTCTTCATTAAAGCCAAGGGTCTGGAAGCCGCACTGGTCTTTTAAAAGTCCCTTTCCTTCCCAACTAACACACCTGCAGCCCCTTCCAGCTCAGCAGGGAGAGCATTCCATGGGGAGTGCCCCTCTTTGCAGTTCTCCATGTCAGGGTGAAAGATCTAGGCACTACATACATAATTGGTAAAGAAACGGCATTTTCTGAAGAGTTATAACTATATGTAAACATTGTATAATGATATGGAATAAAATGCACATTGTAGGACATTTTCTAAATCTGGTGGCCCTGTCGTCTTTTTTTTTGTTTGTTTGTTTGTTTAACTTCATGAATTTTAGACTGGTTGACATGCCTGGTTGCTCGCAGTGATGTTCCGAGCCAGATCCCCTGGCTGCCCTCTCAGCCGTGATTTGAGTGTGTTAAGGTGGCAGCAGTCAGGGAAAGCCCTTCCTAAACGTCATTTTCCATGTTCCTGGCCTAGCTCTGTAGACTGAGAGACAGACCCTCTGCAATGAGCTTACTGCTCCGGATGTTTCCCTCACATTGTAGCTAAGTCTCAAACAGTGGTGTGTCCACATTTCAGTTCAGCCAGTGGTGGGTTGAAGTACCCAATCTCCGGTGAAGCTTTGTGATTATCCGCGTTCAAGTTCACGCAAGTTCTCCAGTTCACTCCATCTTCTATTTCTCAGAGCTAGAAACTGAGACTGTTGTTTCCTAGCTCTTGAAGACACTAAACAAACAGACTATAAACAGAGTCAGTTGGCTTTGGTCTTACTACAGCAAGATTTAAAGGGGCTGGGGGTGGTTCTCAGCAAAAGCAAACAAACAGTGGGGTATAAAGCGAAAGCTCCCTTCATAACGTTTTGGTTAACAAGCATTAACTGTTCTGATTGTATGACAAAGATCCTAAGCAGAATCCTGCACACCTGGCTGTCCTGTCTGTAGAAAACTGTCCCCTTACCCTAGGTAAATAATTGTTGGGAGTCTCTGCCTTCCCCTGTGCGCCATCCCCAGCTCCTTCAGTATAGTCATGGGAGTCTTCCCCTAAGCACAGGGCTGTCCCTTCAGATCTGGCTTCCCATCAGGAGTTGCTGTGAAGGGCCTCAGCCTGAGGTGTCACACACAGATGAGGTGAGCATAAGTCTGCTGTGGTGACCTGACTGGAACCCAGGCTAGACACCTAAGCATGCTCTATACCACCGCTGCTGTCCTCAGTCTGTTACGTGTCCAGAAGACCACCTCTGTGAAGCTAAATGAACCCTCCCTTTGCCCTGGATAAGGGTAACTGTTACTGTTCTTGGATAGCAGTGTTTTTTTTTTTTTTTATGTGCTATAGTCTGTTCACCTTACAAACAGTAAAAGAACAAGTCAGGTATGCGTAACTCCACAGCTCACACGTGATGGCCAAGATCTCACGGTTTGGCTTGGAGACAGACGCCAAAACTCAATCTGGATTCTTACACTCTTGTACCTGTCACAGCAACAGAAAATTGGGGAGCCGGGCGGTGGTGGCGCATGCCTTTAATCCCTCCCAGCACTCGGGAGGCAGAGGCAGGCGGATCTCTGTGAGTTCGAGACCAGCCTGGTCTACAAGAGCTAGTTCCAGGACAGGCTCCAAAACCACAGAGAAACCCTGTCTCAAAAAACCAAAAGAAAAAAAAAAAAAAAGAAAAAGAAAATTGGGGAGAGTTGCAGGAGAGGAGCCCTGGAAGATGTAGGTGTGGCCTACCCGTTAGCAGCAGGCATAACCACGAGGGTGTGGCTTAACATCAGACCTCTCCTGGGTCCCTGAGATCAATTCTCTGTGAAGCATCATGCCAATTCAATAATTTCCACATCTATCAGATTAACAGAGCAGCCATGCCTCTTGTCTGAGCCCGTGTGATAGCCTCTGGGCAGGCCGCCCAGTACAGTCAGGGTGAAGAGATTAGGACGATGACTGGGTAAAGCCAGGCTGGAAGCCGACAGAGACAGTGAGGAGAGGATTGAAGATTCACGATGTGAATACTATTGCTGAGACCGCAAACAGAAGGAGGGCTGGGTAGCTCAGGGTAACTGTGAACTCCTCAGAGGAAGGAGATGGACTAGAATATAAACATCTCCAAGACAAACTCACATGAGATCCAGCATCCTCAGGGGGAAGGGGGAAAAAAAGCACAACATAGGTCCACTCTGAACTTAAAAGCTGGCCGTATATAGAACACTGCCTCCCCTGACTGCTCCTGGGGACTCTTCAAGAAAAACAAGATCTGCCCGCCATGAATACCAGTGTGTTGCTGTCAATGCTGGTGTGTTGTCTTCGTGGAGCCTGGTTTTGTTTCGCTTTTCTCCATGAAAATATTTTTTACTTGAACCAATATTTGAGTGTGTTAAGTTGTTTCAGCCTGTCAATGCTTTATTAGATGTATTTTCTGCTCCAGTCAAATGTACATGAGGAAGAAAATATAAATTCTCCCACCAAGACAGAAAACACCAGTAGATTTGGGGAGCCGTCCTTTCCAGAATTATGGATTGTTTGGAAAGTAATGTGTGACGACAGGTAACACACGAAGTGTCCCCTACTGTCACATACGCTTCTGACACTGAGGGTTTTCAGAGCTATGCTCTTCCAAGAGGTGACATCAGTTTTCTGTGTCACACAATGAGTGAGGCTGTATTGAGCGTTTCCTAGTAAGAACATGACTTAGTCAAATGTCTGACAGATGGGCACAGACCCAAAGGATAAGGCTGGTTCTTGCTGCCTGTGAGCGTTCACTTCCCATCTGCTGCCAAGCCTGGGAGAACAAAGAGTCAAGTCAGGGCCTTATCGGAGCCTGCCAAGGCTGGTCCCCCGTACACAGATGCCCAGACTGGGAACGGCCTCCTCTGAGGCTTGGTCCTTGTTCAAGGCCACTTGGCCAGTTTACTTCCGCTCAGCCGAGGACCTGGCTGCTCCTGTTCCTCACATCACAGTGAGACCTGGTTAATGTGGCCATTATATGTCTTCATCCTTTAAGGAAGTGGTCTCACCTCTTTCTGTGCCGTGAACTTCCTCAGGACTCTGCACAATGCTGTAGTGAGTATCAATGCCGCCCTCTCAGTCTCTTGGCTGTTCCTCAGCCCCACAGCTGTATTGAGCCCTAATGGAAATGCTAAGGCCACTCTTCTTAAATAGATGTCCGCAGCTGAGGAGATCGTCAGCACAGGGTTTGAGGGCCATCTCCAGAACCCACTTTAAAGAAGGGACAGGAAGGAGAAGGAGCGATGTCTCTCCATCCTCCAGGGGTCTCCTGTTTTATTCTCAGCACCCACGTGACAGCTCACAACCATCCAGAACTCCAGTTCCATGAGATTCAGTGCCATCTTCTGGCCTCTGTAGGTACCACACACACAAGTGGTGCACAGACATACATGCAAACATAGCACTCCTACATATTAAAAAAAAATTAATAAGCTGGGCACAGTGGTGCACACTTGGAATCACAGCACTGGGAGGTGAAGCCTGGCAGAACCCTGAAAATTGCTGGCCAGTCAACCAGCCTAGGCCTGGCAGAGCCCTGGAAACTGCTGGCCAGCCAACCAGCCACGCCTGGCAGAACCCTGGAAACTGCTGGCCAGTCAACCAGCCTGGGCCTGGCAGAGCCCTGGAAACTGCTGGCCGCTCAACCAGCCTAGCCTATTTGGCAAGTACAAGGCCAGTGAACAATCCCATCTCAAAGCGCAGAGTGGACAGCGGCTGAGGAATGACAGATGAGATTATTCCTGGCCTCCACACACCTGCACTTGTCACATGTGCATCTGCACACATGTTCAAGGAACAAGAGTCAGTAGTGCCGCCCCTGTGGCTACCACCGTGTGTGCGGCTACAGTGCCCCACAAAAGATAGAATTTAGTCGTTGGTGAGACAAATGACCCAGAATGAAACACAGCCAGAGACGGATTCTGTAACGTACATTTGGATTTCTCTTTTAAGCAAAGCACTTGGCCTTTGAAAACAGGATGCTGGGCCTCTGTCCATGTGTGGAGCAGCTGCTAAGTGCAGGCAGGCAGGCAGAATTCTCAGCGCTGCGCAAGATGCTAAGCTTTGTTGTCAAGGTGACACACGTGGAAAACAAGAGCCTCAGCTGAGAAATTTCCTCCATTAGACTGGCCTGTGGGCATATCTGCTGGGGGCACTTGAGTGTAGGACGGCCCAGCCACCTGTGGGTGTTGCCAGCGTGTCTGGGCCACAGAAGTAGCCGAATGGTGAGCCCGGAAGCTCCTTGGTCTCTGCTTCTGTTTCGACCTACACATTTCAGCCTTGAGGTCCTGCCTGGGCTTCCCTCATTGATGGCTGTGCTCAAGTGTGGAAGCCGAAGTCAAGCTGAGAGGACCCAGGTTGCTTTTGGTCAGTATTTATCACAGCAACAGGGAAATGAACTAAGACAGTGTAGGCCCAGCAGAGAGTATCCACAGGAGCATTCAGCCCTCATTGACCCTACAGGAGCCATAAAGCAAGATGAATGCGGAATCCCCTGGTCCCCTAGATTCAGATGAAAGCTGATGACAGGTAAGAAACACCCCCGCCCTTCCTGCGCCACTGCTTTTTTTTTTTTTTTTTTTTTGGCAGAAGAGCAGCCCACGGTGATGGCTTCCACTTTATTTTCGACTCGGTGTTGATTTGGGATGCTACCCTCCCAGTGAAATTCTTGTCTAGAGTCTTAGACAAAGCATTAAAGTCCCCTGTGCCTACAATAAAGTAATAAGAGCCCTTCCACCTCCCAGGGAGCCTCGCTTTGATGTGCTGACCACATCCCGCACCAGCTTCATCCCAAGCTTACTTCCTCTATGGAAACTATAGTTCACAGTAAAATAACCCCCAAGGAGTTACTAAGGACATCATTACCCAAAGTGAGCCCAATATTGGGCTTAAAAGAATCATTTCAGCCTGTTGCTGAAAGTCCAGTGACCTTCACAGATGTGGAAATCAAAAATCAGTACCCGGAAGGCAGGAGTTTTGTTCTGAGGAGCATGCTGACTCCACCGGGAGCTGAAAGGCCTGCATCCTGGGAACCCCAAGTCAGCCACATCTAACTAATGGCTGGCACAATCGGCATGAAGCCCACCATTGTGTTCCTTTCCAGAGAGTTACATAGACATTTCTTTCCAGAACACTCTACTGCTGTCAGCCTAGCCCCTTCACACGAAATTCAAAAGGAACCAAGGATAGGCTGACCAGAAACAGGAATATAAAAAGTGTCAAGAAGCTGTAGGGGAGATGGCCAGTGGATGAAGTGCTTGCCACACAAGCCTGAGGCCCTGAGTCTGGGTCCTCAGCACCCAGGTAAAGAGTAAGGTGTAGTGTGTGCCTGTCATCCCAGCATGAGGGAGGAGAATGCAGGAGGATCCACTGAGCTCGCTAGCCAGTCAGTCTAGCTAAATCGGTGAGCTCCAAGTTCAGTGGCAGAGCCTATCTCATAAAAGTAAAAATGGAGAGTGAGAGAGGGCACCCATGTGTGCACATGTGTATGCACGTGTGTGTGCGCGCACACACACACACACCTTTGTTACTCTAATCTCTTGTTCTGCTCACATAGGCATAGAAAGGGCTCCAATGTTGTCTGTTTTAGACAGTGAGCATATATTGGAATTAAGCTTCATAATTTGACCTAAACGGCTAAGAATGCAGTCTCATTCCTGTTTAAAGAATGGCATGCATCATGTTAGGCTGGAAGTTATAGGATGATGCAGAAATAGCCTGGGTGAGCGTGGTGCACACCTTTAATCCCAGCACCCGGGAGGATCCACTCGGGTGGAACTGTCAGCCTGATCTACAGAGCAAGTTCCAAGACCGCCAGGGCTACACAGGGAAACCCTGTCTCAAACCCCAACCCACAAAACAGATGATGCAGACAGTGCAGAAAAAGTCTGAGATGGACTTCTGCCCTCCGGGAGCCTAAGTAGTACAGAGGAAGCCCCTGATGAGGCACACACGGGGAGATCTGATTACACAGCAATTGAGAGTGAATGATACAGGCATACATCAAAGGCAGGCATGCCCCCTTCCAGGAAGAGTTTGCCCACCTAAAAGCAGTAAAAAGGGCTTTCTTGATCATGCTGTATAATTTTCTCAAAGGTACTCAGGCCATGGGCAGGTCAGGACTCACCCTTGCTTCCCAAACCCTAGAAGTAAGAGATTTTCGCCTCATAAATGTAATTTTACTATTTGCGCTGTCCACAGGGGTGTTTTGTTGTTGTTGTTGCTGCTGCTGCTTTGTCATTTTTGTGGCCTTTTCCCTGCCAGACTCACTTAAAAGTTTCCTCTCAACCACCTCGCACTGCTTGCTTTGCGACACTGACCGTTTTCTAACGTGATCTTACCACACCTTTATTTTAAGAGTTCTCTTATTCTCTTATTAAAGGAAAGAGTCAAGCATAAATAACAAACAAGCAAACTTGAGGCCAGGCGAGATGGCTCAGGAGGTAAAGGCACTTGCTACCAAGCCTAAGGACACGGGTTTAATCCCTGGACCCAGGCAGTGGAAGAGAACCAATTCCTGAAAGTTGTCCTCTGAACTCCACCTGTGCACCATGACATCCGCATGACCACACTCATACACATACATGCATGCAAACAAATAAACAAGTGTAAAAAGAAATTTAAAAATAATAGTTACATAAACTTGAGGCTGAGGATGTGGATCAGTTCGGAGAGTGTTAGGCTAGCATGTGCAAAGCCCCGGGCTCGAGCTTCAGCATCATATAAACTAGATAGGGAGACATCCTCCTGTAATCACAGCACCTGGAGGTAGAGACAGGAAGATCCTGGGTTCGAGAGCATCCTCAGTTGTATAGTGTTGTGCGATATTTGTACACTGTGTGAAGAGGTGTTGTGGTGATTGGTGTGATAAAAAGCTGGATGGTCAATAACTAGGCAGGTGAGTATATGCGGGAATTTTGGGCAGAGAGAAAGGTCTCTGGGAAAAGGAAATGCAGAGTCACCAGCCAGCACAGGGGAAGCAGGATGGGCAGTACTGAGAGATGAGTTATTGATCCACACCAAGGAACACAGACTTAAAAATAGCGATATCAGTTAATTTAAGTTATAAGAAATAGTTAGGAACAAACTTAAGCTAAGGCCAAGCTTTCATGATTATTAATAAGTCTCCGTATTGGTATTTTTGAACTGGTGTTCCAAAGAAAAATCTGTCTACAGTATAGGGAGTTCAAGACCAGCCTAGGACACATAAGACCCTGGAATCCTTAGGGACTGTGAGGTCAGGATTCTGATAAGTAGGAAGTTATGGAAGGAACCGGGGAAAGGTGAATGGTTGAGAATGTCCATTAGCATTCATGTGTCTGGGGAAGCTGCCAATGCTCCACCACCCTGCCCACCACTGACTCTCATAGAAGAGAATTCAGTCACTTGCTATGCTTGAATTTCCTCAGCCAAGCCCAGCACCTCCCGGACAGGTCAGCAGATTTGGGCGTCTCCAGATCATCCTCTTTCCACCCTTCCCCAAGAGAGGAGAAGTAGGTCAGTGTGCAAGAGGGAACTGCACTTCGTTCCTGTGTTAGTGTGAGCCACTGGGCTGGGGCAAGAGTTTGCCCTTTGCTTTTTTAGTTTTGATTCCTGCCCAAGGGGGGAAAATGGGGGTTACTGATGTGCATGGATAATTGATGTTGGATGGAAAAGACCTCAACCTGAAGAATTAGTTCCAATTTGTATAACAGCAAAAGATGTGTATTGCATATGTAAGGAGATATGCAAATTTTAGGCAGCAATTTGCTAGTGCAAATATAAAGTTGTTTGCCACAGATACAGGGTTGCCAGGTAAATAAACCAAATGTGCACTCAAGGCAAAGGCCACCATTTAATTATAGTCCCCTGATTTTCTTTCTTTCTCTCTTGTTCTTTTTATTTTCATTACAAAGCATTATAAATCAACAGAGAAAAATCTATACAGGAAGAAAAGTCTGTCTATAATCTCAACCTATGTGTGTGTGTAAGGGGGGGTTGCATCTCTCCCTGGAACTCTCTATGTAGACCACAGGGACCTACCTGCCTCACCTCCCGGATGCTGGACTTGAAGGTCTGCCTGTGCCTCTGCCTAGCATAAGCCACCCTTCGGCCTTGACTCTGCAGCCACAGATGAGTGTGAACTCTTCACCCTCCTGCTTCTACCTCCTTGTGCTTGCTTTTTGTGTTTTGCTCTCAACTAGGACTGATGGGAGATTCTTTGTAATGTAATATTATTTAACTTGTGAAAGGTGAAAAAATGAAAAAAGAAAGGAAAAAGGAAAAAGTGAGGCTGGGAAATGGCTCCACTATTAGAGCCTTTGCCATACAGCTGTGAGTACCAACTTCATACTCCCAAACCCAAACCTGGAAAAAGGAATAAGGAGCATGCCCAAAGCAAGGACGCTAACAACACAGGCCATATGGGGGACCTCTGTACTGAATCGGTGTGCACACATGGAAACTAACAGCACAGGCCTCTGTACTGAATCAGTGTACACACATGCTGCAGGTACTCATGCATGCACGCGCACACACACACAAAGGAAAGAGAAACACTATTACTTTTAAGTGTGGGCACAGCCAAAACATGGCATTAACAATTTTGTTGACTATATAATGATTCCTGCTCCAGTCTCGACTGAACAACACAATTTTTACTTCCAAGCTTTGGGTCTTACAAAAGAAACAAAGCATTTTATACAAACTTGTTGGGCTAGAGGCCTCAGAGAAGTGCAGTTCTGCAGACTGGAAATGTAGATAGAGCTCTTGCCTGGCTTGCCCAAGGCCCTGGATTTGGAGCCCAGCACTGGGGGAAAAGAGATAGAAATAAAAGAAAGAAAAAGAGAAAGAAAAGAAAGGCTCATATCCACTATATATGAACTTTCAATGCAGAATGAGAAAGAAAACAATTTCATAAAAAAAGACCAAATTCTTTAAAAAGATCTATAGCCGCCCATGTACGTTCTTTCCATTTCTCTCCTTGTCTCCTCTGCTCCATGCCCAACACAACTTGATTTTTAAGCCATATGTCCACTGAATCCACCCATTCTATCCTGGATCTCTTGTCTAAACCCAGAGCTGATAGAAAACCATACTGAGCTCAGATAAGGGCCTTTTGGGGGGCAGGGAGGACCCTTATTACTAGAGAATAAATAGAGACAGAGGGAGGAAGAAGCCACAAGGAAATGCAAACCATAGTCCCCAAAAGACAGCACAAACTAAGCGAAAAACCAGACCTTGAGGTAAGACCAGAATTTGAGTCACCTCTGCCGCTCACTGTGAGACCTTCAGTAAGCGACTTCCCTAGTTATCTCCCCACCTGCAAAATGGGCGAGAATAATAATAATATAATAATACCTGTACAATAAATTTCTGGACATGGTTGAATAAATGCCAAACACAACCAGCTCAGTGACGGACAGCTTTCCGGACTGTAACAGAAACATGATCACATTTTGCATCATGGCAATCATTAAAATCATCCTCCCGGGGCCTCAGAGAAAAAGCTGCTCCTCACCTCGTCCCTACTCACCTGCACAGCTGCCGCTGATGCTCATTGCTTCGGGGCCACCCATCAGGTTGTGTCAGGGCAGAGGCCCGTCAGCCCTGTAGCCAGTTTTGATCTTCCCTCTAAACTCACGAGGAAACAAGGGCTTCCCTGCCCCGCTGAAGGCCAGTGTTAGTGAACAGCACAGACAGCCCCACTACAGGAGAAAGAGGAGGGACCCCCACAAGTGACTGGACTGTCAGCAGCTCTCCAAAGAGCCACCTCCCCTTGCAGCATCCAAAAGACAGTGCCTAGCTCCAGTGTCTCTCCCAGGGCATGATGGGGGTTTGCCTTCAGAGTTAGGTTTCCTTGCAACTTTGTAATGACACTGGGAAAACCCAGCTCTCCTGCTTACCCAGATACTAGGAGTTTACCTGAGGCAGTAGAACGCTGACTGAAGACAATGCTACCCTGTGCTCTTTTGCTGAACTCCTCGGTTGCCTGAGCTTCCTGATGGTTTTGTGTCTGGCTGCAGCTTCCACCTCTGTCTTTAGCCTATAAACAGTGCTGTTAGCAGGAGGAAACAGGCTGTTCTCAGTCTGAGCAGGTTGTATTCAGGCAGGACCTTGAGCTTCGTAGCTAGCTGTGGCTTTCTTTGCCTGTAAAATATTTCTGCTATGCCCCACCTCGCAATCCCCTCTGGCTAGCACAAGGCTTAAAGCCAAGTGTCTGCATTGTCCTTTTCGGTCTGTCTGGCCAGGCTATTCGACACCAGGGGACATCTTTCCTTTCACACTCTATTGTCCTAGGTCTTCAATTACATTCTTGACTGAGAGCCTGAGCATGGAGAGTGGGAGCTTTAGAAACCGTAACACAATAACTACATACGTGTGCAGCCTTCCGCCTGTTCTGACGATGGTGCACACCCTTGGCTGCCTACGTGGAGGGTCGCTGCCTGTGCTGGTTCATTTGTTTCTGTCGATTTGATAAACTAAAGTCACCTGGGAAGGGAGAGCCTCGGTTGAGGAACGGCCTCCATCAGCTTGCCCTGAGGACATGTCTGTGGGGAATTTGCTGGATTTCTGGTGGCTGTGGGAGGGCCCAGTGCACTGTGCACAATACCACCCCTGGGCAAGTGGTCATGGGTTATACAAGAAAGCAAACTGAGCCGATGGTGGGAAGTGAGCCAGGAAGCAGCCTTCCTCCATGGTTCCTGCTTCCGTTCTTTGAGCACCTGCCCTGGATTCTCTTGATGGTGGCCAATAAACGAAAGCCAAATAAATGATTTCCTACGCAAGCTGCTTTGAGTCAGTGTTCTGTCGCAGTAACAGAAAGCAAACCAGGATGTTGCCATTTCCAGAGAGCCAGGGGAACAGACCTCAGGCTCAGCTGACATGAAAGGGAACAAGAGATCAATTCGCCACCCCACAGCCGAATTATTTTATATGGCTTTGTAGTGAGTACATTGGCAGAAAAGAATGTCTCAAGCAATGAGCGAAAAGAAGAAAACCAGGTGGTGAGATAGAAGGGTTACTCAGGAAAGTGCCTGCTATTCAA
Source organism: Chionomys nivalis (assembly GCF_950005125.1). Lineage (NCBI taxonomy): Eukaryota > Metazoa > Chordata > Mammalia > Rodentia > Cricetidae > Chionomys > Chionomys nivalis. The sequence goes on along the minus strand of NC_080089.1, from coordinate 66,386,406 downwards.
GCATGAGGACCTGAGTTTGATCTCCAGAACCCACGTAAAAAAAATAAACAAACGAAGCTAGGCATGGCAATACGCACATGTAATTCCGGTACCGGGGGACTTTTTGATTCCTCCTCTGATTGTAGCCACGCTTTGGTCATTCACCCATACTGTCTGGCTTCTATGTTAGCAAATAAGATCAGAGCAAAGTAATAGTGGGAGCTTGCTAACCTAACTTTATGCATATTTAGATACCAGTTACCTCAGAATGTTTAGAATTCAATGACCTTAGAATGCAGCCCATCTAACCCAGTGCCTGGTACATCCTTCAGAAATGGCTTGTTCAATGAACTGGAGAACCCCATTATGGCATGAAAAGGGCCAGCCACTATTTGGATCTTGCGTGTCCTCCAAAGGCCCATGTTACAGATGTGGTCCTCGGAGTTGGCACCATTGGGAGATAGTAGACTATTTAGGGGATGGAGCCTAGCGAGAGGTCTTTCGGTCTTTGGAGCATGCCCTCATTGAGACCCAGGCTCCTTCTCGTTCCTTCTCTTGCTTCCTGATGCTATGATTTTATTCTGCCATCTGCTTCCACCATGGTGTTTCTACCTCACCCCAGACCTGAGAGGAACAAGAACAGCCAATCGAGGACAGAAAATGTCTAAAATTTTGAGCCCATGTTGTATGAAGCTGCGGTGGACTGCATTCCCAGCGCCCGGCCACCCGCACTGTTAGCTTTACCCGAAATAATTACACGGAAACTGTATTCTTTTAAAACACTGCCTGGCCCATTAGTTATAACCTCTTATTGGCTAGCTCTTATATATTGTTCTAACCCATTTCTAATATCTGTGTAGCCCCACGAGGTGTAGCTTACCAGGAAAGATCTTAACCTGCGTCTGTGTCTGGTGGGAGAATCATGGCGACTGACTGACTCGGCTTCTTTCTACCAGCATTCTGTTCTGTTTACTCCACCTACCTAACTTTTTGTCCTATTAAAGGGCCAAGGCAATTTCTTTATTTAACCAATGAAATCAACACAAAACAGAAGACTCTCCCCCCATCAAGCCCAAATGAACCTTTGCTATTTATAACTTACGTGATTACCTTCATCTCTTTGTCATATAGCAAAAGGAAGCTGGATACCACAGGACGGTTTCATTATAACAGTTTCCCCTCTCTGAGGGCGGGAGCTGGTATTTTGTTATCTGTGAACTCATGTGTCCCTAAAGTGTAATCAGAATCAGTGGAAGTCTGTTCAGTTCGTTACAGATGGATTGTCCCCTACCTAAAAGAGAAATTAGTGATAGTTTATGACATGCCAATTAATAGCTGGACAACGGTGGTGCACACCTTTATCCCAGCACTTAAGAAGCAGAGGCAGGTGGATCTCTGTGAGTTTGAGCCCAGCCTGGTCTTCAGAGTGAGCTCCAGGACAGCCAGAGCTGTGCAGAGAAACTCTGTCTTGGGGGAAAAGAAGAAGAAAAGCAAGAGAGAGAAAGAGAAAGGAAGAAAGGAAGAAATATAGTTTTTCTTTAGTCTTTTTTTTCCCCCAAGACAGGGTCTCCCTGTTTATCAGTCCTGGCTGTTCTGGAACTCTCTTTTTAGACTAGGTTAGTTAGCCTTGAACTCACTAAGATCCGCCTCCCTCTACTTCCCAAGTGCTGAGATTAAAGGCATGCATCACCACGAACCAGCCTTACTTTCCCTAAAAAGTTTTTAAATTATATTTATTTGATTCTCTTACCCACCTTCATCCCTCCCTCCCTCCCTTTCCCTCCCTCCCTCTCTCTCTCCTTCCCTCCCTCCCTCATCTCCGTCCTTCTCCCTCTCCCTCCCTCCCTCCCTCCCTCACAGAAAGTTACATGTGAACAGAAGTCTCAGCAATAGAGTACTATTTTTGATATTTTTATACTTGTGGTTTAGATCATTCTTTAGGTTTAGAGAAGTGAGAACATACTCTCTCTGAGCCCCAGGGACAGGCTTGTTGGAGATGAGGATTATGTCACTGCAGGTAACTCTTCATCCTGTCTGTTCTCTGCTCATAACTCTTGGGGCTCGATCCCATCGGCCCAGGCGCACTCCGTCCTTAATCCCCGTGTCTCAGCTCAGTGGCGGCAGAATGTTTGAATTATGACCAGCGCAAGAGACAGATTCCCCCAGGGGTCGTGGAGGAAGTGATTTACTCCAGGTAATCCCAGTACCAGGTCTAGGAAATCATCTGTCTCCACTAAATGGTTTCCATACTGTAAGGGGTGGGGGGGGGGGCAACACGGAGTTGGGGGTGGGGGAAGTAGAGATCCCGGAAGGGGAATTCTCGCATTCTCCCCCACCTCCGACGCAATAGATTGCTGTCATTTTAGTCCCCAGGTCTCTGCATAAACTCACACCACAAACACTTGCTGCTGGGCAACTTTATGGAGAGTGAACCAGGTTCTAGTTGCCACCACAAGGATGTTCAAGTCGGATGTTACCCCTCAGTGGAGGAAGCTGACAGAGTCCAGGAGTCCACGAGTGAGACTCCCTGTGGCTCTCTGGAATTCTGGATTTTCCTGGATTTACCAGAGGGATTTTGTTGGTCTCACTGGTGCAAGCCCTAAAGCTCTGTCTTCCTTTCTCACTTGGAGTGTCCCAGAGCAAGAATGTCTGAGGCTTCCCAAGAGAGGAGAGGCTTCCAGCTACATTCTGAATGACTAAGTGTGTGGTGTGTGTGTGTGTGTGGTGTATGTCTGTGTGTGTGGATGTATGGGTGTGGTGGATGTGTGGGTGTGGTGGATGTGTGTGGATGTGTGTGTGGTGTGTGTGTTCACATGTGTGTGTTTATGTATATACAGCTGTATGTAGAGGTCAATGTCAGGTGTTTCTTTCAGTTTCTCTCCACTTTATCCTTTGAGACAGGAGACAGATCTCTCACTGAACCCAGAGCTCAACAATGCCTAGACTGGCGGCCTAGAAAGCCCCCCAAGGGTCTTCCAGCCTCCACTCCGCAGGGATGGGATTACAGGGGCTCATCGCCACCTCTAACCTTTTTACATAGGGGCTGAGGACTAACCAGGTAGTTCCCCATGCCTTGAGAGCAAGCACCTTATCAACAGGGCCAGCCCCTCTGAGGGACAATTATTTTAAAGTCGATTCTGCCTCAAACATGTGCGATAAGGATGTTTGTGGAAGGCAGCAGATGTGCCGCCCGCCTGCAGTGAGAGCTTCTCCCTTTCTGTGTTAGAGTGTAATGGAGTATATTTAATGACATGCCTTCAGACTAAGCAGCCACGGTGAAGAAACCTTCCAAGTTGTCCAGAGTCATAAAATCATCAAAGTTATCAGAACTGGAAGACAGGCCTAATTTTACAGATGTGGAGCCAGAGGCCAGATGGTTGGTCTCACAGCTAAGGGGCAGCGGGGCTTGTGTTTGATCTAGGGTTCCTAACGTCATATTCAGAGCATTTCCTGTGAGGCTCCTCTGTCTGCCTTCTCCTAGCTGGTGGAAGTGGGGCTGCATATAAAGTTAGGAAGGCAGATAACTGGTGGATGAAACCATGTCATTAAAAAGAAAAAGGGGAGGGGGTGGCTCAGTGGGTAAGAGTATTTGCCATGCAAGGACTGAAAGCTGAGTGTGCCTGTACAGTGCAGGGAGGGTCACAGGGACTTGTGGACCACTGGCCTAGCCCCAAGGTCAGTGAGAGACCCTGAGGGATGCAGAGATTATAGAGCAGGTAGGGTATCTGACTTTCTCTGACTTGACACGTACATGCATTCACACATGCCTGCATACATGTGGGCATCTATTCTCTTTACATATACCCTGCATTCACACACACACACACACACACACACACACACACACCGAGACAGAGAGCGGCTACTTGCCTCAGACAGAGGAAGCAACAAAGACGGTTCATCCCGTAGGTGCCCTAGCGAGGGTCACTGAGTGAAAAGCCCTTACGCCGAGCTTTGAGACACGCCTTGCTGCCAGACAGACAACCCTAGCTCCCATGGTTCTGTGGTTTTATGTAGCATATTTTATTTATATCAGCTATAACATGAACCCCATTTTAACTGACAGCCACACTGAATGTCCAAAAGGACACAGGGATGCGAAACAGTGGAGCTGGAACTGGGGCTCAAGGCTGGCTGTGTTTCATCTTAGGCTCTGCTAAGAATGTGTGAGCTGTTGAACAAGGGAGGGGCCTGTAGGAGTGGTCAGTTTGAGGTTGGGCAGCACAAAGGTCCAGGGCTTTCTGATGGTCTAACCAGATGTCCTTCAGGGATCCCAGAACTGAGCTGTAAAATCCAAAGAAAGCTCCCACCAACAAAGAGCCAATCCCCATTGTGCAGATCATAGCCTAGCTCAGCTTCCCCGTCCCTTCGAAACTGGAATGCCAGGGCACCCTCGCCCACAGACTTCATAGGAGATGAAGAACAGGTCTGGTCTGAAGCCAGGCCAAAATTTTCTGCTGATTTCCTGTTCAGAAGAAAAATAAACACCCTGAATGGCTTCTCTGCCTAAGAAACATTCCCCAAGCAAGCAGGGCATTGGGCCCATTACAGGCTGATGATGCTGACAGAACCGGCCTCCTCATTACTTTGTCATTACTGGGTCCAGCTCTGTCCCCTAAATAGCACACCTAACTTCTAAGTAGATCCTTGCCTGTTAAACAGGGTCAAACTGTGACTGCTATAGACCCTGGATACTTTTGCTTTTATGAACCTCTTCCTCCATAGATATATGGAGAAGCTGCCCTGCTCTCCCCACACTGGCCCTTCCTTTCACACCCCAGGGCACTGTTTGCTTTCAGCAAGCAGCAAGCCTCTATTTGCTGAAGGAAATTCAAAGTGGGGGAAAGTCCAGTAGTCAAAGGCAGTGAGGAGGAAAGCGGCCTTTAAAAAGCCCAGAACCAGGCGGGGCAGTGGCCGCCTACACCTTTAATCCCAGCACCTGGGAGGCAGAGGCCTTGTGAGCTCAAAGGGAGTCTATCAACAGAGTGAGTTCCAGGACAGCCAGGGTTACACAGAGAAACCCTGTCTCGAAGAAACTAAAAATAAATAATTAAGTAAATAGATCAGGGTGTGGAACCTGAGGCCTGGAACTTCTCTTTCTCTAGGACTTTTCCACCCGATTCCGCAGTGTCTGGAGGAATTACAAATCTGTCATGCGAGACTAAAGTTCAGAGGAGCCAGAGGTAGGAGAAGATGCAGGTGAAATGAAGCCAAAACCCACATTCATCTTGCTACTTCTTGTGAGTGGGAACATGTCAAAAGACAGACAGGAGTGTCACCCCACAAGTGGTGAGGTCCCAGTCCTGGGAAGTCCTGGTGGCAGCTCCTACCTCAGAGCTTCAAGAGAGAAGAGACACAGCAGTCAGGCTTGTGACAGATGGAGAAGAATGTCATGCAGATTCAAGGGTGCTGATCCGGATTATCATCCCCGACAGAGAAAGCTGTAGAAAAGAGAAATGAACCTGTAGCCTAAGCCCCTGGAAAACTACCCTGAGCAGTGTGGCCACACAATAGCAGGCAGGCAGGTCAGGAGGTACAGAATGAGGGAGGGTATAGAGAGAATGTAGACATCCAATGGACAAGGATGGAACCAACCAGATGGCAAAAGGCCAGGTTACAAGAGTGACAGCTGCCCATGCCTTGGGCTTTGTCCACTTGCCAACTGTGTGATACGTCCAGGGTACCCATGAAAAGGTCGAGCATCATGGCCAGGTTAGGTAACCCTGCAGCAGGAACAGGCAGATAGGAGGACCAAGGAATCAGAAAGTCTCTGGAGTGGAGGTGAGGAGCAGGCCAAAATCTTGACAGTTGCTATTAATAGCCACAAGCAGGACCATCTGGTCAATCGGTTCCCTGGCACAGGGCCCCCAGCCAGCCAATGAGCTTAGCCCAAAGGCCTGTGAAGCCACAAGAGCCACACAGCAAAAATTTATTGAATCTAAAATAATATAACAGGAACAAAATGAAAACTAAGGCGTTTTAACTACGTGTCCAGAAAACATGTAAGCACGTCAACCTCATGCACATTTAACTTTAGCAACCTCTAAATTCTCTGGAAGTCATGGTAAAGTTTGTTTCCTGCTGTCTCTCACATCTGTGCCTGTGTGATGATAGCCAGGCATGCAGCCACCTGTGTAGTAAGTGAGTATTTGTGGCTTAACTATTTCAAAAGAGAAAAGTAAGATCCTGGAACAGGGAAGATGGCTCAGCTGTAAATCATTCCTTAGCAAGTGTGAGGACCTGAGTTCAAGTCCCCAGAAACCCACATACATGGCAAGTGGGCATGGTGTCTCCCTTGTAATTCCAACCTCTGAAGGCAGAGATGGAATCGTTAGAGCAAGCTGGTTGACAGAGGGACCCTAGCTCAGTAAGTTGGATGAGCAACGGAAGATGATTCCTGATATCCACCTTGGGTCTCCACATGCTGCCACACACATTATAATCATATGCTCACACACACATGCAAAAAACATACACATACCACACACACATGAAAAAGTGAAAAAGGCTTAAAAAAGAATAGCAAGGTCCTTTTGATCTTTTCCACAGTAAACGTTTTCTAGTTAATATAAGAGTGTGTTTAGTGTACCAGATAATGATATTGAAGGTGGATTCTATTATTAGAAGGCCTTTGGGCGGTAGCAGTCTTAAACCAGCCCCAGGCACAGGCTCTGACACTGAGGTTCAGGCTTCATTAAGTCAGATGCTGGAGGAGTAGATAGGACTCCAGAGCTACAGGATAGTTAGATTAGCTGAGCCTCAGAACCTTCCAGTTCAGAGTCTGTTCATATCTAAGTGCTTTTACCCCAGAAATGTTATTCAGGGGAATGAGCTTTTACATGGCAGGCACAAAAGTTCCTTGGGAGGAAAGTGCACCTTGCAGTTGTGATGAGCTGCAGTTAAGTTACAGTTCCCCTGGAGTTGATAGAGCAGAGACAAAGGGGGAGGGAGAGATAGATAGATAGATAGATAGATAGATAGATAGATGATAGATAGATAGATAGATAGATAGATAGATAGATAGATAGATGATAGATAGATAGATAGATAGATGATAGATAGATAGATGATAGATAGATAGATAGATAGATAGATAGATAGATAGATAGATGATAGATAGATAGATAGATAGAGATAGACAGACTTATATATGGAGAGAGATGAAAGGAAGAAGAGAAAACAAACAAGAAATAAACAAACACAAGATAAGCTGGTGGTAATTCACTGTTTGGCTGGTAGCAATGACCTAGGTGACCAGGCCCCTGCCTAACAGTATCACCTAGCCGTGATGGGTGTGCTGGCTCTGGCTGAACTATCTGCCACCATTAGGCACTAAAAGTGGATACTCATGGCAGGTTGGCTGGCTTTTTGCCCTTTGGTGTCTTTTTCTTCCTCTAATAACTCCCCCCTTGGGCTCAAGAAAAAGACAGAGAGGAAGCAGCATTCTCGGGCATCTCTCTTCCCAAGCCCTCATTTTTATCTTTGGTGCTGTTTTCAGGCTTGGACTAACGCTGGCCCTATCGTCCCCAGCTGGGTTCTCTCTTTTCCCACCCTCCCCACCTAGCTGTTTTCACCGTGGGCCGGCAGGCTCCCCTCACCCTATACAGCAGGCTCCCTTCACCCTATACAGCAGGCTCCCTTCACCCCTATATACAGCAGGCTCCCTGCACCCTATTCAGCAGGCTCCCTTCACCCTATTCAGCAGGCTCCCTTCACCCTATACAGCAGGCTCCCTTCACTCTATACAGCAGGCTCCCTTCACCCCTATATACAGCAGGCTCCCTTCACCCTATACAGCAGGCTCCCTTCACTCTATACAGCAGGCTCCCTTCAGCCCTATATACAGCAGGCTCCCTTCACCCTATACAGCAGGCTCCCTTCACCCTATACAGCAGGCTCCCTTCACCCTATACAGCAGGCTCCCTTCACCCCTATACAGCAGGCTCCCTTCACCCTATACAGCAGGCTCCCTTCACCCTATACAGCAGGCTCCCTTCACCCTATACAGTAGGCTCCCTTCACCCTATACAGCAGGCTCCCTTCACCCTATACAGTAGGCTCCCTTCACCCTATACAGCAGGCTCCCTATACAGCAGGCTCCCTTCACCCCTATATACAGCAGGCTCCCTATACAGCAGGCTCCCTTCAGCCCTATACAGTAGGCAGACTGTACATCCCCGACCGATGGAAAGTGAGGCCGACTGAGAGCGGTTTCCATCCAGCCCTAGGACAGCAGGATCTAGACTTCCTCTTCTTGCCTCACCCTCCCCTCCCCAGCTGACTTCAGGCAATGACTTCATCCCTGAAGTAGACAGTGGAGGCATTGGTAGGGCCGCTGGAATTTTCCTCTTCCTCACTGGCAGGTGACTGGGAAAGTAGTTCAACAGGTATGCATCCCTGTCTGACCCTCCCTCTGCTGAATCTCCCTGACCGTTACTAACTCTTCCATCCCCGGGCTTGATTTTCATAAGGATGGACTGTCATCCCTCCAGCACTTTCCTGATCCCAGCGATCTATGTAGTTTATATAGCCATGCTAGGGACAAGGAGGTCAGGCCTCAGACTTGTGATTCCTGCGTGATGGACGAGGAACCAACTCCAGGTAAACTGCCCAGGCCGGTGCCCTATGGCCCAGGCATAGAGTGAGTGGAGAAGCCAGGCTAATAGCCAGAGGAGCGCTGGGACCCTGAAGGTCTTCAGGGGATCACTGATATCATTAAGTAACCTCCAAGGAAGCAGTGGGTCGAGTGGGGGTAGGGAGATGTGTGGGAGGGAGTTTTCAGGACCCAGAAAGCTTTTGGGGCTCTTAAAATGCTGACATCATATGAAGTCATTGAATACAGAAAGATCATTTTACTGATGTCAAGATTCCTCTAATTCATCTTTTGGCGTATTAATTAATTCTGCAAGTGTATAAGTACATCGAGTACCACTCCATGCCCAATCAATATAAGTCCACTTGCCAAAATCAGTGCAAACATGAGCTGGAGAGATGGCTCAGGGTTGGAGAGATGGCTCAAACATTGAGAGCCTTTACTGCTCTTTCAGAGGATCTGGATTCAGCTCTTAGCACCCACATCAGGTGGCTTATCCAACCTTTGACCTCCGTGAACATGTGTATGTACATAGTGTACACAAAACTCACTCAGGTACACACACATATACACATACATTTTAAAGATTAATTTAAAAATCAGTGTAGCCAAACACCAAAATTCACAAAATTATTTAGTCAATTAATTCATTGAGGACTTTTTGTTTGTTTGTTTGTTTGTTTTGTTTTTTGAGAAAGGGTTTCTCAGTGTAATATCCCTGGCTGTCCTGGAACTCACTTTGTAGACCAGGCTAGCCTTGAACTCATAGAGATCTGCTTGTTTCTGCCTCCTGAGTGCTGGGATTAAAGGTGTGTGCCACCACTGCCTGGACACAAGGACATTTTTAAACCAAATTTATCTCTTTCGGTTATAACTTAAACAGCAATATTTTAACAATTAGAAGGTTAAATAAACACAAATATTTAAATTTTTTTTCTGCATGAAACACTACTTTACGGGTCTTTTCTAGCCCTTATCTAAAACTGTTTTGACTGTCTCTGAATTCTTTCTTTACATACTTTTTAATTACCTCCTTATTTAATTTATTACCTTATTTACTTATCTATTTATTTGGAGTCATGCCACAGCACATTGTAGAGGTCAGGAATCTAACCCTGGTCCTCTGGAAGGACTGCAAATGTTCTTAACTGATGAGCCATTTCTTTGCTCTCTTCCTTTTAAAGGTCTTAAGGCATCTTCCAAATCACTATAAGATGGCATTTCTGTTTTTTTCTTTAATACTTGTAATCTACATGGTAACTTATAAAAAACCATTTTACAGTCAAACTGGGGTATTAAGTGATTTGCACAAATACTCCAGCCAAGTCTGATTTCCAGCCTGTCCAGCTTCCAAGTGCATGCAAATCTCTCTTCCTCCGCCACAACCTAAGTGCCCTCCTCTACCACTCCATTACACTGCCATGATATTTGCATCTCGGAATGCAGTGGGAGGGTGGAATGAATGATAAAATGGAAGCCCTTGGCCATGATCCCAGTCTTCTCTAGACAGGAGCTTTTCCTGAATCTTTTTGGAAATATTTATTTTAATTATGGGGGGGGGGGTTGTGCATGCCCTTGGAGGTCAGAGACATAGGAATTCTTGGAGCTGGAGTTATAGATAGTTGTGAACCTCCTGATGTGGGTACAGGGGACTAGGCCCTTCAAGAGCCAAGCTTTTAACCACCAAGCCGTCCCTCCAGTTAACTCTCCATTCCCAGACCCCCGGACTCATTCCTCAGGGATTGGCTGCAAAGAACGAGAGCACGCAGGGGGATGACCCTAGTCATCAGGAAAAAATGACTAGGACACGGGACACAGGCCACAAGTTACTCAAGCCCCTTCGGTGGTCCTTCTTGACCTTACTTTTTCAAGGACTGAGAAGCACAGGCTGGAACTCCAAAAACACTGCTGCCACCTGCTGTTCATAGTCTGCATCCTCCTGGTTCTTGTCTTCCTTAGATCAGTCTGGCAGCCTCAGCGAGAGTTTAAGCCTTTTTTTCTCAAGAATCTGTAAAGGACCGGCTCCAAAGCTACAGAGAAACCCTGTCTTGAAAAACCAAAAATAGATAGATAGATAGATAGATAGATAGATAGATAGATAGATAGATAGATAGATAGATAGATAGATAGATAGATAGATGATAGATTAGATAGATGATAGATAGATAAATATAGATGATAGATAGATAGATAGATAGATAGATAGATAGATAGATAGATAGATAGATAGATAGATAGATAGATAGATAGATGATAGATAGATAGATAGATAGATAGATAGATAGATAGATAGATAGATCTGTAAAGGTGATTCATCAATAGAATAAAAGGAATAAAAAAGCTCCAGTATCTTTATTTTGCTTTGTTTTTGGTTTTTCAGGACAGGGTTTTTCTGTTTAACGTCCTAGCTGTCCCGGAACTCACTTTATAGACAAGGCTGGTCTCAAACTCACAGAAATCTGCCTGCTTCTGCTGGACTAAAGGCGTGGACTATCAAGCCCTCACCTGGAGTAACTTTTCTTTTTCGAGACAAGGTTTCTCTATATAACAGTCCTGGCTGGCCTGGAGCTCGCTCTGTAGACCAGACTGTCCTCGAACTCACAGAGATCCACCTGCCTCTGCCTCCCAAGCATTGGTTTAAAGGCGGGTGCCACCACCATCCAATAACTTTTATAATTGTTTCTGAGGCATGTGACCTTGGGGCAAGGCCTTTAGTGTCCTGGAGTTAGTTTCGGAGTGTAAAATAAAAACCACAGAAATATTGTTTCATACTGTCATTTAAATGGAATAAGGGAGTCTTTATTTTTTATTCTTCATTATTTTATTTTACTTATTTCATTTTGAGATAGGGTCTTATGTAGATTAGGCTTGCCTCAAATTTTCTATGTAACTGAGGATGACCTTGAATTTTTGATTCTCTTGTCTCCACCCTGTTCTGAGTCACAGGATTGCAGGTGTATGGCATCGTGCAAGGTTTACATGGTGCTGGGGATTGAGCTCAGGGCCTCCTGCATACTAGATAAACACTCTACCAACTAAACCCACCCCCTCTCAGTGATGTATCTTCATACCAAAAAGAATGTTAAATATGTGAACGGCAAGTCAGGATAGACACAATTAAAAATCTCTAAATTATTTAAGCTCATGATATGAAATAAAATGAAATTTGCTCTGGCAATGCTGTTGAATTTGTCCATATTGGGTTTCATGTTCTAAGTTGATGAGGATAACTGACCAGGTCTCTTCCTCAAAGAGGGCACCAGATCTCACTACAGATGGTTGTGAGCCACCTTGTGGTTGCTAGGAATTGAACTCAGGTGATGTGGGAGTGTCATATATCAATCTGTTGATTTCATTGGTTAAGTAATAAAGAAACTGCTTGGCCTTCATAGGTTAAAACATAGGTGGGTGGAGTAAACAAACAGAACAGAATGCTGGGAGGAAGAGGAAGTGAGCTCGGACGCCATGCTCCCCTCTCCCAGGCAGATGGAGGGCAGCTCCTCTCAGAGGCAGACACGATGAAGCAAGCCGCCAGGTCAGACATGCTGAATCTTTCCTGGTAAGACTGGTGCTACACAGATTATTAGAGATGGGTTGATCGGGATATGAGAATTAGCCAGTAAGGGCTAGAGCTAATGGGCCAAGCAGTGTTTAAAAGAATACAGTTTGTGTGTTGTTATTTTGGGGCATAAGCTAGCCAGGAGGCCCAGGAGCTGGGGCGGCAGGAACGCAGCCCGCAGCTCCACACTACACTCAGGACCTTAGGAAGAGCAGGCAGTGTTCTTAACCTCTGAGCTATCCCTCCAGCCCTGGAATCCCAGCTCCAGGGCATCACACCACTGACACCACTGGCCTTCACAGGAACTGCACCCATGTGTGCACACCAACACACACACCCAAAATACACATAATTTAAGAAATAAAATGAGCCAGGCAGTGGTGGTACACAAATTTAATCCCAGTACTTGGTAGGCAGAGGCAGGTGAATCTCTAAGTCAAGGCCAGCATGGTATAGCAAGTTCCAGGACTGCCAGAGCTACACAGAGAAACTATGTTTTGAAAAACTAAAATAAATAAATTAAAATAAAATAAAGTGATTAAATCTAAACCACCTCTGCTTACATTATTATGTTTAATAATTTATTTTTAGTTGTGTATTTCCCTATATATGACTTTATAGTGATCATCAGGAAGTTTGCCATTTTCTTTGCATTTTTCAAGGGTACCTGAACCCAGGCAGTGGTGGTGTACACCTTTAATCCCAGCACTCTGGAGGCAGAGGCAGGCTGATGTCTGTGAGTTCAAGGCTAGCCTGGTCTACCAAGCTAGCTCCAGGACAGTCAGAGTTATACAGAGAAACCCTGTCTTGAAAAAACAAAAACAAGCGGGCCGGGCGGTGGTGGCGCACGCCTTTAATCCCAGCACTTGGGAGGCAGAGGCAGGCGGATCTCTGTGAGTTCGAGGCCAGCCTGGTCTACAAGAGCTAGTTCCAGGACAGGCTCCAAAACCACAGAGAAACTCTGTCTCGAAAAACCAAAAAAAAAAAAAAAAAACAAGCAAACAACAAAAACACAAAAGAGTACCTGCACCAATGTTTGAAATGGTGAAGGTGTAACTGATCTTTTAAAAGTTTTATTTATTTATTCATTCATTCACTCATTCATCTGAAAGAAGAGGAAGTGGGAATAGTCTTGAACTCATAGGCCCAGAAAATGGCTTTCTGAACAGATTATTAACGCACACACTAAGAACAACAATTAATAAATGGAGCCTCATGAAACTAAAAAAATCTTCAGTAAGGCAAAGAACACCATCATTCAGACAAAGCAGCAGACTACAGAATGAGATGCTGTTTAGTAATTAAAGATTAGGTCATCATTCTTGGCTTTTAACCGGCGGAGGCATCTCAGCAGCCCCTGAACGCACTTCCTAAATTCACTTGTGTCTGCTGCCTGCATCCATCAGAGTGTTTCCAGATTTCACAACACTTCTTTCAGGCAAATGAGCAACCTAAAACCAAGAAAATGGGAGCGGCCTTTTTCCAGTCCAGTTCCCTTGGGAGCTGATATACGTAGTAAAGCTAAGAAGCTTGGCTCCCTTCAAGAAGCGCTAAACAGCACACCAGATTCTGTTTGCCTGGAAATCTTTTCTGAGTGTGGATGGCAGTCATCAGATGGGAACTTGCTTGCTGCCAGTCTCATCCCTTCTGGACCATTAGCTTATGTTGCTGCTTTAGAAGTTCAACAGTGCTAAATCTGTCTACTGGTGAGTTCCAACAGTGCATGCAATTACTCCAGGACAGCCCACTTTCCTGGGTTCTTCAGCCCTGGATGTGACAGGGAGAGGGGAAGCTGGGTTGGCTGCTCTCGCGCTCACAGAAGGAAGGGGTCCGGTACTAACATGCTTCCCACCTCCTGGTGAAGACATAGCTTGTTACCAGGACTTCTCTTCTTGGTGCCAAATGTTTTTCCTCTAAAATGTAGCCCCTGAAAAATTTCTTTCATTTGTGGAAATAAAAATAGCATTTAAAAAACATAGCATCTGGGACTGGTAGCGGTGGTTCAGCAGTTAGAGGACTGGATTTCCGTTCCCAGCATCTATTTAAGGTGGCTCACAACTGCCTGTAACTCTAGCCTCTGTCCTCTGCAGGCACAAGCGCACACACACACACACACACACACACACACACACATTCACATAAATAAAAGTAAATCTTTAAAAAGATAGCATTTATATTTGTTAAGTTTGTAAAATCTTAGAAACCCATGTTGGCTGGGATGGTTGCAATGATCTTTCACACACACCTCGTAGCATAATTTGTAGATCCTTTTGGAAAGCAATAGATAGATGCTTGCAAGAAAGCTGGAGATTTTCCATACATTTTGAGCTGATAAATCTATTTTTGAGACCTTATCTTAGAAGGCAAAATATTACATTTACAAGTCTGCCCAAGCCAGGAATAGTGGCACATGTCTTTAATCCCAGCACTTGGGAAATGGAAACAGACAGATCTCTGAGTTCAAGGAGAACCTGGTCTACATAAGGAGTTGCATGACAAACAGGGGTACGTAAAGAGACCCTGTCTCCAAAACAGCAATGCAACAACAACAACACAATAACAAAAATCTATACATCGAAGTAACAATACCCATATCACCAAGATACAAACCAATAGAAAAACCTAAATCCTGACCCAAAGGGATCATGACCAAGTATACTCATTGAATACTATGTTGATCTTAAAATGATAAGTAAAGAGACAGGTAAGATGGCCCAGATGGTAAAGTGCTTGCTAAGTAAGCAGGACCTGATTTTGGATACCCAGTACCCATGTAAAAGGCTGGTTGTGGCTGTGTGCATCTGTAACCCCAGCGCAGGGTGGGGTCCGAGTCAAGAGGATCTCTGCAGCTTGCTGGCCAGCCACTCCAACTTACATGGTGAGATCTGGGTTGGCAGAGATCCCGATCTCAGAAAACAAGGTGAACAATTGAGGAAGACATTACATAGTGATTTGTGGCCTCCGTATGCACATGCACACATGTACATGCATGGTGCACATGTACTCACACATGCACAATGGTAAACATGGAGTCTATATAGAATACAAAATTCTATGTCCATTTTCACTGCATCCTCCTGCCTGCCGTCTATGCTAACAGATAATAACTAGGCTGTACGGGCAACTGCATGAAGAGTTGTGTTCAAAGATAGATCGTGGGTGATTTTCTTGTTTTCAACTCCTCTGTAATGTAGTTACATTATAAGAAGAAAGATAGGCATTCAAGGCAGAGAGTTCTATTTCTAGATCAGCAGAGTTACTCTGTGCCTCTTCCAGGATCAGGAAGGCAACCACCATCAGTTTGAGAAGCTGAGAGTTTCCCATTTCCGTCACTAATAGACGGGGGGGGGGGGGGGGGGGGAATCATTAAGCGCCACGATGTTTGGGAAATAATGTATTGCAATTAGAAGCAAAGTGGAGGGGGTTATCCTAAACCTTCAATAGGCTGAACTGTTGCCAAGATGCCGCTCTTGTCTACCTTGATGGAAGAAGGATCTTGAAGTGAGTATTAGATACACCCAGGTCTGCTCTGCTTCTGGCTAGCCCTTTGTGATTCCCAGGATAGCTAATCCACAGCAGATGGTGCCCAAGGGGGTGTATATAACCATTTTATAGACAGGGACACTGAGGCTTTCAGGGTCACAGGGCTAGCAAATGGCTGGGCTAGAGCTAAGCATTTGAGAGTCGTCTGCCAAAAGAGAATATGCTCTCTTTCTCAATGCTGCTGTGCCGCTCGGAGTTATGAGGATTATGGGAGACAATACCGATTAACTTTGTGTGCGTGGATGTGTGTGCTAATCTGTGCGTGCAGATCCACGTGTGTGCGTGTGGAAGCGGAAGCCAGAGGACAGCCTCCAGTGTCCTGCCTCAGGAGCCACTCATCTTGTTTTTGAGATGCGGTCTCTTGTTGATGTGAGTCTCACCAAAGAGACTAGATGGGCAAGCAAACCCTAGCTAGGTATCCACACATCCCTGTCTCTCCAGAACTGGGATTACACATGTGAGTCACCGCCCCGGCACTTTACGTGGTGCTGCAGGTCCTTGTGTTTCTGTGGCGAGCACTTTACCAGCCAAACACCCCCCAACCCCTGATCAACCTTTTAAGGGGAGAAAGGGATGTTTTGTAAGATGTAAATGGTAGACATGGATAGGGAGAAGCAGACAAAATACGCTGGAGGGCCCCATGGCAACACATTGAAGACACAGTGTGTGTTCATTAGAAGAAAATGGCTCAAGATGTCTGTGTCTATGGGTCCTCAGTAAGCCAGGAAGCTGAGGAAGACTTTCAAACTTAGACCCAGGGCATAGAAATGAGAGGAACAGTCTTTAACTGGTTTCTAAGGATAGCACTTAAAACACTAAGCACACCGTGATGTCAACAGTAGCTTTCACTGCCTCTCTGATTTGTTGCATAGACCAGACTCCTGTGCTTGAAGCACTTCAGCTTGGGTTTCTCAGAGTGGGCTCTTCAGAGTCACTGTCATGTGTGTATGAGTGTCCCTCAGTGGCGGAGCTTTCATAGGTCTGGGTTCAATCCACAGAGCTACCGGAAAGAAAAAAAAAACTGATATTTGCATATTCTGGGTTATCCAGGTATCACTGAATAGCTAACTACCTCATGGGTTCAGTGTTGGCAGTGTCTTCGTGTTTAGGTAATTTGGGGGTGACTAGTGCTATTTGAATTGTCACAAGCTAAAGGAAGAGAAAATTGAGGTGATCTTCTTCTAAACAAGTAGAGGCCAAATAAAGCAAGTATATAGAAAACTTCCCTAGCCACAAACACCAAAACGTGGACCTGAAAAATTATCACATAGCCTGTGGAGTGTAAGTATGCTAAATTCAGATGGGCCCTCTTAAGAAAAACAAAATATCTAAACATGGACTCAGAGACAACTCAGTCAGTGCAGTGCTTGGCGTGCAAGCATGAGGACCTGAGTTCAAACCACAGAACCCAGGTAAAAGCCAGGCATGGTGGTGCACACTTGTAATCCCACTGTGGGTGAGCAGAGACAGGCAGATCCCTGAACCAGGCTGGCCGGTCATCCTTGCCTAACCAGCAAGCACCAGGTCCTAGTGAGAGACCCTGTCTCAAAAACAAGGTGGATGGTGTCCGAGGAACAGTATCTAAGACTGATCTCTGGCCACACATACAGGCACACACGTGTGCATATATGCAGTGTACCCACACACCTATGTACACTCTAATACACACACATACACTCACATTCACATCTGCACATGTACATACGTCAGAAAGAAAAAGAACGTAAAGCAAACAGATAGGAGTCTGTTCCTTTGCGGTCATTCAAAAATGAAAGCCTGGCCAGCAATGACTTTTTTGAGTCTTGGGAGTCACTCACACTCTTAATAATTAAGGATTTCAAAGAACTTTTGTATATATGGCTTACACCTGTCAGTATTTGTAGTGACATTGAATCGTATTTTAATAAATAAAGACTGCCTGAAGATCTGAGAGTGAAACAGTCCCGCTGCTCAGCCTTACAGGCCAGATTATGGTAACACACACCTTTAATCCCAGTGACATGCACCCTTAGTCAAAGTAGCCACACTAGTTGCCATAGGAATCAGGCGGTGCATGCCTTTAATCCCAGTGGTGTACGCCTTTAATCCCAGCCCTAGAGGGGATTATAAAATGGGAGGAGACAGCTCTCAAACACACAGTCTCATTCTGAGATTCCTGGAGGCAGGATCGCCATTTCAGACTGAGGTGGAGGTAAGAGCCAATGGCTAGTTGTTTTGCTTTTCAGAGCTTCAGGTCAAACCCCAATTTCTGACTCTGAGATGTTATTCATCATGCTTCAAGTATTTACATATTAGAAATTAAAACTAAGAGTCTAGAGATGTGGCTGAGCTGATAGATGCTTGCCTGAAATGCCTAATGCCACGGGTTCTTCCTGTACCAAATAAACCAGGTGTAGTCGAGCACCTCTGCAGTTCCAGCACTTGGGAGGAGGAGGGGGTGGTCATGAATACAAGGTCATCCTTGACTATATTTTAGGTTAAGGCCAGTCTGGGATACATGAGACCCTGTCTCAAAAACACATGTGAAAGCCGGGCGGTGGTGGCGCACGCCTTTAATCCCAGCACTTGGGAGGCAGAGGCAGGCGGATCTCTGTGAGTTCGAGGCCAGCCTGGTCTACAAGAGGTAGTTCCAGGACAGGAACCAAAAAGCTACGGAGAAACCCTGTCTCGAAAATCCAAAAAAAAATGTGGAAAAAAATGTGAAAAAAAACGAAAGCAAATAAATTGTAAAGAAATGGAAGGGAAAGAATTTAAAATGAGGCAAAGGTATTAACTAATTTGTTTTCAGATATTAATAATAAGCCATTGTTAACACAAATGATATTTGGAAGAAAATATTCTTTCCAAAAAGAAAATTCTAGTGAGAAGAGTAGAATTATTTTATACTTTTTACAGAGCTCATATTCAAATGAACAGAAAGTATCTGGGTTTTTGTATCTGAATATATTTACATATTACTTTTGTTGACATATATGAAGAAAATATGACCTCACGCTTATATGGAACTGGAAAAGAGAAGCATGTTTAGTAGACTTTTCAGGTCATTGTGACTGTTCTTTGATGTCATACCACACTTCAGCAAATGGTACTTCCTTCAGTGCAAGCAACATCTGCAACCATTGAATGTCTCGTGTTCAGTTACACTTAAACCCACAAGTTCATCTCCTGTTTTGACCGTACATGTTTACATCTATTAGCATGTGTGTTTGTGTGCGTGCGCATACCACAGAACAAGAATAGAAGTCAGAAGACAATTTGCAGCTCAGAGCCTGCCAGCTGGCTCAGTGGATACAGCTGCTTGCTGTTGGAGATGACAACCCGATTTTGATCTACTGAACCCACACGGTGGAAGGGGAGAACGACCCCTGAGTGTGGTCCTCTAACCTCCACACTGCACTGTGGCATGGCTCTCCTTGCCCCTCACAAAACAAACAAACAAATGAACAAATAAGATATGTCCAAAGTGTCCAGTTCTGTTCATACGTCAGCTGCACAGCTGCTGTTTTCAAGACATCTGTCACACTTGAGTCTGCTGTAGACATGTTTAATATGTACTTCTCATTTTATAGAAGTGAATATTTGGAAAGAATGGTTCACCAAGAACTTTCTTAAGTGAGGCAGTCCCTTCTCACCCCCCACCTCCTAGTACCATCATGAAGAACACAGTTACTGCTTATTCCATTTGCTGGCACTGCTGTCTTGATTTGTGAAAAGTGACATCAATTTCAGTTTATACTTCCTTTGAGTCACCAAGGTAAATGTTAACATGTGAAAGGGCCAACGATTTATTATTATGATGACGATGATGATTATAGTTGTAAAAACAGAGATTCCTTGAATGTTTTCTGGGACCCTCGAGGGTCTAGATCAGGTTCCATAAGATTGCACTGGGTCCTAAGTGTTCTGAAGTGACCTTACAGTTTATTATATTTACCCCAGTGGTTAAGAGCACCTGGCTGCTCTGGCAGAGGACTGGGTCCCCAACATCCACAAGCTGGCTCACAAACACCTGTAACTCCAGTTTTAGGGGATCTGATGCCCTCTTCTGGCCTCTGCAGGCACTGCATACACATGGTACACATGCATACAGGCAGACACACACAAATGCACAATAACAATGAATGAATCTTTTTAAAAAATCAACTTTAGTAAAGTTACATTTTAATCTTATAGAGTTTAGTCTAGTAAAAGTGCAACTTGCTTTTGCCTAACAGAAAAGAAGAGTCCAAAGGTTATAATTTATTGCTCTGTAAGGGAGGTTAACACGTTTCAAATCTAACCTAGCAACTGAACACACATGATGCACAGACATACATGCAGGTAAAGCACTAATATTATAAACATATAAAATAAAAATAAACATTTAACCTAGAAACTACCTCCTAATGTTTCTTTTTGAAATTATTTATAAATGTTAGCCTCTCACTCTTTGAACCAGTCTCAACAGTTTCCTGTTTTAGACACAAATTAATGAATGAATGTAATAATATCATGGTTCATGTTCATTTTTGTTACTGTGAGTCATGATTTTGTCTTATTTTGAAACTGTCCCTTAGCAACCTGAAGTTTTGCCATCAGCATGGTTACCACAGTCAAGTGGCTAGCAACAACTCAGCTTCAGTGAAGCATCTTTAAACTAATGCCATTAATTTAAACTGTTTTGGATTTGTGGCTCCATGTGCTTAAAGGAACATACCATATGAACTGCTAGGTTTACTAGATTAATTTTATTTGAATGCCAGTTAGGTATACATCAACATGGAACTCTATATAAATGCCTATGATGATTGGATTTAATTGTCAGCTTGATGAGATTTAGGATCAAACTATGATGTGGGAGAGCCTTCTGTTTTGTGTTGATTTCATTGGTTAATAGAGAGACTGCCTTGGCCCTTTGATAGGACAGAAAATTAGGTAGGCGAAGTAAACAGAACAGAATGCTGGGAGAAAGAAAGCATAGTTGGTCAGTCACCATGATTCTCCGACCTGAGACAGCCATGCTGAATCTTTCCCTGTAAGACACCACTTCGTGGTGCTACACAGATTATTAAAAATGGGTTAATCAAGATGTGAGAATTCGCCGTTAAGAGGCTGGAACTATTGGGCCAGCCAGTGTTTAAAAGAATACAGTTTGTGTGTTGTTTTTTCACGGCATAAGCTAGCCAGGTGGCTGGGAGCCGGGTGGTAGGAACGCAGCCCACTGCTCCTTTCAACAAAACTAGGAGATACGCCTCTGGGTTCTGTGAGGGTATTTCCAGAGAGGGTTAACTGAAGGGAAGACCTAACCTCTGCGTTGGGAGACACCTTCCCAACAGCCTAGATTTAGGAAAGGTGTCCAAGGGGAAAGCCATGCCTCCTGCCCACCTTACCACTTTCTGGGAATGGAAGTCCATGCTGCGGCCGCGTCCATTCTCCATGGACCCAGACTCCAGTTCCTCTGGCACTTCTGCCAGCAACTCTCCAGGGAGAATCCAGGCCTTCAGTGCTGGACTGGCCCTGTTGAGGCATCAGGTTCTCTGCTTCTCTAGAATGAAGATGGCCATTGTTCCATTACCTGGACCCTAGCATGTCAGTCAACCCTAATAAATCTCCTTCTATATCCCACTGTGTGTGTGTGTGTGTGTGTGTGTACACATTCTATTGGTTCTATTCCTCTAAAGAACCTTGCCTAATTAACAATTAATAGCATCTTGAAACTGTTACAAAGTTTTAAAAACTGTTTAGTAGCACACAGAGAGCCACAAAAATAAAATAATACATCCCTGAGTCTCTGGTACTGTGGGAATTTCCAAATCCAAGAAGACAATGAGAGCACTCTAGTGATAGCTGGCACTAGAGCAAACTCACGAGGCCACAGACTCCCATGATGCCTTTGTCGTTAGCAGACAACTCAGCAGAAGTACATGAACACCCGTTGAGAAAGCCTTAGTGTCCCTAGACCAGAAATCCCGCTTCTCAGAGCCGCTTGACAAGTAGTACATCTGCCTACCTTGGAGGACCCTCCTGGAAAATGGGGCAAGACTGGGCAGCTGCTTTTGAGCATTTCGTGCCTCCATTCTTTCCCTTTTCAGTACCTGTCTTATCTCTCCAATCATGTTCTCTTGGCTGATGCTGAGACAAACTCCTACACTTTTTCCTTAGTTTAAATTAATTATTAATCTCAAACTATTTAATCACTCTCTTAATCTGTTGCCTTAAATAGAGATAAGGATAATCTCTACCTCATAAAAGCTGTTGAGTGCCTTACTAACAACACCTCCAAAGTGCCTGACAATAGAAGACCACAGCAAATCATTGCTATTAACATAATACTCAGCACCTAAGTGCTAAATAAACGCCTGTTAACATTAGTCTAATTTATGTATTTATTTTCTTAGTGTTTCAGTGTGTGTGTGTCCTTGTGTGCAAGTGTGTGTGTGTACATATGGAGGCCAGAGGTCAACACTGAACACTGGGTATCTTCCCTGATCATCCACCTTCTGTTTTGAGGCAAGGTCTTTTTTTTTTTTTTTTTTTTTTTTGCTTGTTTGTTTTTGTTTTTCAAGGCAGGGTTTCTCTGTACAGCTCTGGCTGTTCTAAACACACTCTGTAGACCAGGCTGGCCTGCAACTCTAAGAGATCTGCCTGCCTCTGACTCTGTCTGCCTCCTGAGTCCTGGGACTGAAGCAAGGTCTTTGACTGGATTTCTAATTCATGGATTAGACTAGATTGGCTGCCAATGAGCCCAGTCTCTTGTCTCCACCTCCCCAGTGCTGAGATGACCGGCGCATGTTGTTACACCCAGCTTTTAAAATGTCTTTATTTTATTTTATTTATTTTTATTTATTTATTTATTTATTTATTTATTTATTTATTTATTTTGGTTTTTCGAAACAGGGTTTCTCTGTGGCTTTGGAGCCTGTCCTGGAACTAGCTCTGTAGACCAGGCTGGTCTCGAACTCTTTATTTTATTTTTTTAAAAGATTGATTTTATGCAGGGTGGTGGTGGTGAATGCCTTTGATCTCAGCATTTGAGAGGAAGAGCTAGGTGGAGTTCTGTGAGTTCGAGACCAGCCTGGTCTACAAAGCGAATTCCAGGACAGCTGGGACTATTACAGAGAGAAACCCTGTTTTGAAAAACAAAACAAAAATAGATTGATTTTTATTCATTTTAAATTTGCGTTTATGTGGGGGGGGTGCAAAATTGTGTGCAGTGCCCTTACAGTCCAGAAGGGGGTGTTTGGAGCTGGAGTTAAAGATGGTTGTGAGCTGCACCATGTGGGTGCTGGGAATTGAACTCTGACCCTCTGGAAGGGTAATGTACTCTCTTAACTGCTGAGCCATCTCTCTAAATCTTTTTTAAATGTGACTGCTCAAACTTAACACCCAGGTTTTCATGCTTGTATAGCAAGTGCCTCATCACCTAACCTATCTCCCCAGCCCTTGCTGTGACCGTACGTGATAATTGAAAGAAAGTCAAATCATACTTTAAGAGGTTGCTAGGCAGGGCGGTGGTGACACATGCCTTTAATCCCAGCACTTGGGAGGCAGAGGCAGGCTAATCTCTGAGTTCGAGGCCAGCCTGGTCTACAGAGTGAGTTCCAGGACAGTCATGGCTACACAGAGAAATCCTGTCTCAAAAAAAAAAAAAAAAGCAAAAAGAGAGTGCTATAGTGTCGTCTTCAATATCCTTTAAAGGCTCATATGGCGAAGGTATGGTCCCTATGGCAGTTTGGGTGGAATATCCCCTATAGGTCTGGCATTTATTCTTTGTCCTCAGTTATGGCACTCTCTTGGGGAGGTTTAGGAGGTGTGGCCTTGTTGGAGGAAGTAGTCACTGGAGGTGGGCTTTGAGAGTGTCAAGTCTCCTGCCATTTCATGTTGGCTCTCTCTGCTTCCTGCTATAGAGTAGATCTTCAATGTCCCTCGAAGGCTCAAAGTGTGAGGTCTCCATGTCTGCTGCCTGCTGCCGGGAATCCCTGCCAATCAATCCAGGGCTGGACTGGGATGAGGACAGCAAAAAGCCTAGAATACAAAATTAAACCTGTGTCTCTCCCAGCACCCTCCCCTTTTCAGGAGTGTCTATTGCTGTAGCTGAGTCTTAAGCTTTCTGAAATTCTTGCCATAAGGGCCTCTTGACATCTGAATTCTAAAACTTAGTAAGTGAAGTGGGAGGAGTTAAACCTTTGGCCACCCACTGGGAGAGGATGATGTTTGGAAGGTATTGCTACCACTAGGCTAACTTCTGTAGGCTTGCAGTTGGGACCATTTCCCAACATCCTCTTCACCTAAGAGCCTGAAGTGATGCGAGGGATAAGCACTTTCCCTTTCCATAATGGAAAGATCTGCTAAATGAATAGAGTTTAGACTGCAGAGTAGAAGTCAACGCCTTAGATGAGGTCGGATGTGTTCACTGTAGTGTAATGGGAGACAGACCACAAACCCTTAGAATGGGAGACAGTAGGGGTATTTTCCTTGAGAATCCCTGTGGATTCCACTTACAAGCTCAAAGTCCTTTAAAGGAAACAACTGATGTCTTTTGGGGTGATCTTTCTGAAGACTGGACATAAAATATAGAAAAGGGAGTGAGTGCCCCTACTATCCACCCCACTCCACCCTTCTTCAGGATGGGAGGCTCAGCAGAGAAATTGTTATAATTATTAGAATTTTCTAAAAATGTTATAGGCACTTGATAAAACCTATAAGAAGACAATAAAGATTAAATGGGCTCCCAAGCCATTCATTTCCCTCTCCCCCCTCCCTTTCCTGTAAGGCAGGGTTAGACTGCTTAAAACAGAGAGTTGAAACACATTGTGTCCTGTTCTATGCCCCCGCCTCCCACCCCGCAAGTATACAGTGAGTTGGTGGCTACCCTACTAGTCCCTGGAATTCGGCTGTGCCTGGCACCTGACCTTGAATCTGGAGTCTGCGCAGCTGTGGGGAAGTAGGCATTGATGTATAAGCAATTCAGTCTGCGGCACTTTGTTAGGGCAGCCCAAGATGATGAATACAAACACGCATGGCCACATCTAGTGCCTACAACTTAGACAGCTTCCAGAGACCCAACTAGTCTGTTCTGAGCTCACTAATCTCACCTCTGTGTCTCCTTAATCTTCACTGTCAAGTAAACAGGTGGTGATCACTTTTATTATTTTCAAAGATCGTCCAGACAAACCATTCTTGGGATTGCAGTGACAGAACAGTGAATTCCAGAACTGGGCGAGGTAATAGGAGCCACCTAACCTTTCTAGGCATTTGGATCCCCACCCATCAAAGAGGGATTGTACATTGTCCTACTTTCCAGCCTGTTTCTCAGGATCTAAAATCTGCACACAACTCCTGAGCGTGGTCTTCCTATGGTGGAAGGAAGGAAGGGCCAAGTTTCCAAGGCTACGTCTGTCAAACAGGTGACACCGCAAAGTGATGTAGGGAAAGAGGAAGAAAGGATGTTCTGGGCAAGGAAAACCGATGACAGAATGGAACTAAAGGGACCCACAGTTTGCTTTTCAGGCCGTGAGATGAAATATGAATGGAGGAGAGTTGGGGTGAATCACATACATCATGGCGATGGATGGAGTCGTTACCGTCGGTATTCAGTGCCATTGTTTCTTGTAAAGATGCCGCCACCTCCACCTACTCGGTGAATTAAAGCATAGCCATGACTGAGAAGATGAGTTTTAATGAGGAGATGGGGGGAGTGGTGAGGCTCAGGTGTACCCAGAGCTCAGCTATGACGCTCTGGGAAGTCCTTAGGACCTGTGTTAGATACAACAGTCAAAGCACTACCTTGCTTTCTTTGCTCTTTCCCCTCTCCATTCTGAGTCATTGAAGGAGAATAATGGGCAGTGTACTGGCTGCTCTCTATCTGGGAGCCTTCACTCTCATTCCCAAGGCACGCACCTGTCTTCCCAATAAGCCCTCTGTTGAGGTTGAGTGTGTGTGTATGTGGCGGGGAGCTGAGGAAGAGACCATTGGGCAACAAAATCTGATTGGATAGTTCACAGGCCCCTCTGACTTTAACCAATGAGTTTGATTGAGTCATCCAGCTTGTTATCAGCATGCTTTGGACCAGAGATTTGAATCTGAAAACTTGGGTATTCTCTCCCAGTACCGCATCTACGTGCCATGTTAGGGAAAGGTATGTTGAAAGCGCTGGAGAGGGCTTAGGAAGTAAATTGCTTGCTCTTCAAACCTAAGGACCTGAGTTCAGATCCCCAGCACCCACATAAATAGCTGAGTGTGGTGGTGTGCCTGTGACACCAGGACCAGAGAGGCAGAGACAGGGGGATTCCTAGGAATTGTTAGCTGGCCAGTCTAGTGAGTGAGCTCCAGGTTCAGTGAGAGACCCTGCCTCAAAAGATAAGGTAAAGAGTGATAGAGGAGGGAACCCACGTGTCTCTGCATGCACCCACACAATACACATGTGCACCCAGCATACATATCACATGTACATGCACGTGCACACACAAACAGGAAAGTAAGGGAAAAAATAGTCCAGATAGATTCTTGGGAAAGAGAATCCACTTTAACAGAAAGAGGAAAGGAATAGACATGCCCCTTGGAGGCGCGAGGCCATGAAGCAGATTGTTCTGGACCCTGTTGACTCTTGTGCCGGGAGCTATTTGGTTTGACCGACTGCCAAATCCTAAAGTTCACAAGACAGTCACAGCGTGGAAAGAAGCCAGCATTCCTGGGGTAAGATTCCCAGAATTCCCAATTTATTGTAAGCCTCTCACCCCAAGGTCAGCCCCTCTCCAGTGTGGTTTTAGAAACAGTGTATCCCCCACACAGAGACACCAAAGAATGTTATGGGTATTTGGACGGTAGAAGTAGCAACAATGTTGGCCACCCACAGACAAGATATGAATATGTAAACTTCCCCCAAGATGCCTCCCCAGCCATATCTGAGGTTCATGGGATGGAACGACTCACTCATGAGATAGCTGTGCACTTAGGGCTGCCTGAAAATGCCCAAGAGCTGGCATTTTCCCCTTTAAAAATGTATCATTCCCATTGGGATAAACCTCACTTAATAACTCCTAGTTGCCTTGAAGTTTGGTTACCTCTTTGAAACTTTCTACTCTTTGGTTTTTAAGAAACCCAATCCAGCTCCCTTTTTCTACTGCCATCACCCCAGTCAAGTGACCTTCATGAATTTTCTGTGTACCCACTAGAGCACGGGTTCTCAGCCTTCCTAATGCTGTGACCCTTTAATACAGTTACTCATGTTGTGGGGACCCCAACCATAGCATTATTCCATTGCTACTTCATAACTGTAATTTTACTACTGGTATAAATTGTAATGTAAATGTCTGATATACAGGGTATCTGATATGTGCCCCTTGTGAAAGAATCACTCAACCCCAAAGGGGTCACGACCCACAGGCTGAGAAGCACAGCACTGGAGCCTCCTACTGCCCTCCCCATAGCTTCCTCATGTGGTCACCAGAAAGACTGTCTAATGCACAAATCTGTGTGTGTCACCACGTTCTTGCTGAATATTTTCCACTCTGAGGCTGAAGCCCAAGCTGACCTCCCAGTGAGTCTCTCCGTGATCCTTCCCCTCCTCTGCCCCTCTGGCTGTCACATTCACACACACGCAGCTCCCCCACCTGTTTTCTGCTCCTTCTCATGATCACAGTTCACGGAGCACTTCCTTGGGGAAGGTTCTCACCGGGACCCCCAATCTAGGGCAGTCTCTTTGTTTAAAACTGTCACTAATGGTGTCTCCCACACCACCCTTCCAGTGCGCCTTTATCTTCACGTGTAATTAAACATGCACGAGTGTGATTATCTGATAAGTACCCACCCTTCTTACTGGTCACTAGGCTCCCTAAGAGCAGGGTAGTGGTGTCACAGATGAATCCTTCAGGTCTACCAGATGCCTGGCTCTCAAAAAGGAAAGAAAAAAAATGCCTGAGCATTTATTGAATGGCCTTCAGAGAGGTATAAACGAAGTGAGAAACATAGAATGAGAATCCAAGCTTTGTTGGTGTTTGGTTTTGTTTTTTGAGACAGGGTTTCTCTGTGTAGCTTTGGAACCTGGCCTGGAACTCGCTTTGTAGATCAGGTTGGCCTCAAACTCACAGAGATCCACCTGCCTCTGCATCCTGAGTGCTGGGATTAAAGGTGTGTACTACCACTGCCCATCCATGTGTAGGCCAGGTTGACCCTGAACTCGTGATCCTCCTGCCTCTGCCTTCTTCAGCAAATCCTCTTGGTGTGTGCCACCACAACTGGCAAATCCTCCCAGTACGCACCACCACAACTGGCAAACCTTTTGTTTTTTTAACTGTCAACATAATTGAGAAACTAAGGTCAGTGTTCCCCAAAATTCATGACAGATTTACTCATAAAACTCAACACATAGGTTGGGTGGAGGTGGCACATGCCTTTAATCACAGCATTCGGGAGGCAGAGGCAGGTGGATCTCTGTGAATTCAAGGCCAGCCTGATCTACAGAGCGAGTTCCAGGACAGCTCCAAAACTACAGAAAAATCCTGTCTTGAACAAACAAACAACAACAATAAAAATCCTCAACACATAGCTAGGCACAGTGGCACACCATGTAAGCCCAGCGCTCAGGAGCTTAAGACAGAAAGATTTTGAGTTTGAGGCTAGCCTGGGCTGCATTGAGAGATCCTGTCTCAAAATTAATCAGAGCCAAATAAACAAAAACAAACAAACAAAATCTTAACATGTAACACATGAGATGATGTGTACCAAAAAGTCCAGGTAATAGGGAAAAATGAAAGAATCCAGAGGGGAAGTCCTAACAGATTATCAACACCACAGAGAAAGGGATAGCATGTTTGGAACCTAGAGTGTGTGGCCAAAGGATGGCAAGGTGGGATAGAAGGGGGAAAGGTTAGATTTGAACTGTCTACATGCCTCAACCTAGACTCACCTGGGAAGAGAGCCTCAACTGAGGGATCGCCCAGAGCAGGTTGTCTGTGGGGGTTGTCTTGGATCCACTGGGTCCTCTCTTCTCTTGGCTGTGGATGGTGCATAACCGGCTGTTTGAGCTCCTGCCCCAACTTTCCCCAAATGGCGAGCTATAATCTGGAACAGCGAGTCACATAAACCCTTCACCAGCTTTTTGTCAGGATGTTTTATCACATCAACAGAATTAAAAGTGGGGGACAGCAAGCAGTGATGCTCTATGCAACACCAGGGCCACATGCTGCCCCAAGGACAGCTTTGTAGTATGGCCTGTCAGAGAGGCAAATGCACATAATTAAAGGGGACCCAGGGTGGCACCATTTCTATGGAGCAGTCACCTGGGATGGTACTGGTTCTGTGAATTAGTCATAACAGATGACTCAGGAGGGAGACTGGGAGTAAGGAGATTGACCAGAGTCTGTCAGACAAAAGTGTATGGCACCTCCCAAGAAAAGCACAAAGTCTGAGTGCTGGAAGTTTCCAGACCCCATTGTTTGGAGGCAGGTTAGCAGCTACTCTCTGATGGCTGGTGGATGACCATGTCCACCATGATCACAAAGATCATCTACACTCCTATGCTCCAGGTTCTGTTTCCTAGACAGCTCTAATCATAAGGGCTTAGCTGTAGCCATACATGCAGAGAGAGAGAGAGAGAGAGAGAGAGAGAGAGAGAGAGAGAGAAAGAGAGAGAGTGAATTACCATATCTGGTTAAAGAATGACCTCAAAGTGTCCTCATCTTAGTCCACCTGGAACATGTGAATACGTTACTATCTTGGGGGACAAAATAAATTTTGCATGTGTGACCAAAATAAGAATCTTTTTTTATTATAAACTGATTGGTTCATTAGCTCAGACTTCTTATTAATTCTTACAGCTTATATTAGCCCATTATACTTGTCTACGTTAGCCACATGGCTCCATACCTTATTCAGCAAGGCAGTCACATCTTGCTTCTTCTGTGGCTGGGTCATGACTGCAGACTGCATTCTCTTCCCAGAATTCTCCTATTCTCATTACCCCACCTCTACTTCCTGCCTGGCTACTAGCCAATCAGCATTTATTTAAAATATAATTGACAGGGTACAGACCATTCTCCCACAGCACTTCCCCTCTCTTTTTTTTTTTTAAAAAAAAAGAAATTCGGGCTGGAGAGATGGCTCGGCGGTTAAGAGCATTGCCTGCTCTTCCAAAGGTCCTGAGTTCAATTCCCAGCAACCACATGGTGACTCACAACCATCTGTAATGAGATCTGGTGCCCTCTTCTGGCCTGTAGGCATACACACAGACAGAATATTGTATACATAATAAATAAATATATATATATAAAAAAAAGAAAGTCAATAACTCTGAATCTAATATCCTTTGTTTAGCTTTTCTCCTGACCATTATTCATAACAACTTGTAACCAACATTCTAAACAAAGGAAAATATCCATAGTCCATTTTTTGGGAATGTGGGCCTAGTTTTCCAGGCTACTTCCTGCTGGTTGGAGGCACTGATAATCTTATGGGGACCTAAAGACCATAATTTAGAATTATGATCAAGTCCTGACTGGAGTCTGTGAGGCTTGATCATCTCAGGCAGCAGTCTTTGAACTGTTCTGGATGTAGAACTCAGACATCTGGGCCATCTGTTTCTACCGATTTTTCAGGTGATCTTTCTTGATCAAACCTGATTATTCTTATCTCAGAATGAATCCACATCCTCTCATTATCTGTGGAAACAAAAACAAAACCTCTCTCCAAAGTAACATACTTCAATTTTGAACTTCAATTTTGAAGTCAAGGTATTTTCAAAATACCTATCTTGGATTAATTCAGCAGCATTTATAAACAAATATCTTTTAGCAGTTGTTGCTCCTTCCTCAGCATTCAAACAATTCAAAGAGAACATAATAACATACAGTATCCAGACTCTCTGTATTTTTCATCTTTACATGACTTTATTTTAACCTCTATTTCTTTTATTTTTACTTTTAATTTTTGGCTTTTTGAGACAGGTTCTCTCTCTCTTTGGCTGTCCTGGAACTCCCTCTGTAGAACAGGCTGTCCTTGAATTCACAGAGATCTGCCTGCCTCTCTCTCCCAAGTGTTGGGATTAAAGGTGTGTGCCACCACACCTTGAACTCACAGAGATCTGTCTGCCTCTGACTCCTAAGTGTTGGGATTAAAGGTGTGCCACCATACCCAACTACTCTCTTTTTTCTTTTTTCTTTTAAGGACTTTAACCTTTTTATTTTTTCTCCCAAGCCTACATATATTTTTAAACATACTGTAAACCATTTAGAGGTTTTCTTCATCTGAATCTATCTTTACTGTATATCTTTCTTTTTCTGACCACATGAGACTTTAATTTGCTAAGCAATATGGCTAGGATTAAAGCTGCAGTTCTGAAGGCTAGAACCAGCCTATTCCTTAGCTTTCTGAGATTCCAGCCTCATGGCAGAGGTACTGGCCAGGGTCATGTTTATTGCGACAATTCTATGGCATTTCAAGGTCCCTGTCACCATTAAAAAGCATGCAGTCAGCTTCTCATCAACACCATTTAAGTGTTTTGTGACAAGACCTCTTAAAAAAGCTGCAGGGTTTTGCAGCTAATGTTGAGTCGGAAAGCCTCTCTTAAATGAGAGTGTTTGCCTCTAGCGAGCAGAATCCACCCGAGAAAGTGCTGCTATCAATAAGCTGTGCTTTATGCTATCTTTTTTTTTTTTTTTTTTTTTTGTCTAGAATTATTTCCCAAGCTCTCTCAGGCTTTATGTGGATGCAATTGTCCAGATGTTGGGCACCATTCTGTTGTCTGAGTTTTCTGTCCTGCCTGGTTCCCGCAGTCATTAAGTCCCAAAGAAATTACACAGAGGTCTATGTTAATTATAAAATGATTTGCCCATTATCTCAGTCTTCTTAGTAACTCCTACAATTTATATTAGCCAATTATACTTGTCTGTGTTAGCCACATGGCTTGGTACCTTATTCGGTGAGGCAGTCACATCTTGCTTCTTTTGTGGCTGGGTCAAGACTGCAGACTGCCCCAAGATAAGAATCTTGAAGAGATTATCCTAGATTATTCAGATAACTCAATGTGGGGGGGGGGGCATTGATTCTGTAAAGATTAAAGAATTCTCTAGAACTACCCTATGGGGTCAGAGTATCCCTACATTCCCATGAGTCCTAATCCCCAGTGTGACTGTATATAGAAAGAAACCAATAAAGAGGATGATCAGACAAGGCTCTGGGGTCATGGGCCTGTTGTTGGAGGGTTGGAGGGCTTAAGAGAAGGCACAGGGAGAGCATTATAAAAAAAAAAAAGACTGGCCCCAACTACTCAGGATGCTGAGGCAGGAGGATTGCTTTAGTTCAGGAATTTGAGACCAGTCTGGGCATCACAGTGAGACCCTCTTTCAAAAATACAACAGTAGGAACAAAAAACCTACTGGTGTAAACTGAGAAATAATTGTTCCTTCTCAAGAATCTGGCAGGTGTAAGAGATCTCAGTAGCCTAGCTCTTTAGGCTGACAGCCCTGCTACCCAGAGTTCCCTGAGGAAGTGAAGCTTCAGCCTGTGGAAACCTGGGTGGCCACAGTCCTTTCTTCAGGGTCTCCTTCCTCCTCCCATCTTAAATTCCTGCTTGAATTTCCTAAAATCCACTTCCTGATACGCAACCTCTGCTGGAATTCTTCCATCCCCAGCCAAGACACAAGGTGGCTGGACGTGTGGCTTGGTAAGACCAGATCAGGCCAGACTTCCCAGACCAGGAGACAATAGGGAGCAGAGGCCAGCCAGCCTGGTCCTTCTAGCAAACCAGGAAACTTGATTTCTCACTCCCTGTGGTAGTGAGGGTCCAGGAGCACTAAATGTCACCCGTTAAACTCTCTAGAGCAGTGGTTCTCAACCTCTGGGTTGTGGGATCCATTTGAGGTCACATAGCAGATGTTTACATTATGACTCATAACAGTAGCAAAATTACAGTTATGGAGTTCCAACGAAAATAATTTTATGACTGGGGGTCAGCACGACATGAGGAACTGTATTAAAGAGTTGCAGCATTAGGAAGGTTGAGAACAACTGTTCTAGAGACTGGCACTAATCTATACTCACGTTGATTAATCGATTAGTTTCTTATTGTCACTGTGACTGATTACCATAAACCTAGTACCTACAAAAATAGCATTCATTCTCACAGAGCCTGAGAAGTCAGAAGTCTGAAACTAGGCCTTCCGATCCAAGATCAAGATGTACAGTCTGAATTCAGGACTGCATTCCTCCTGAGAACTCTGGGAGAGAATGTGTGTTCTTGCTATTTCTGGATTCTAGAAGCTGCCCTCCACCCTGCCTCCTGTGGTGGTTTCCACTGTTGACAGGGTCTAAAATCACCTAGGAGACAAACTTTGAGAAGACAATTTCCCTAACCAATCAAAGGCTGCTTCTCTGGCCTGTGGTTTCTATTCTACTGCCCTACATTCCTCACCGTGCCTTCTTCCTTTGACATGTCTTAAAGGCAATAACTTGGGCTGCGGAGATGACTCTGTCAATAAAGGCGTTTGCCCACCAGCCTGACAGCCTGAGTTTGAGCCCTAGGACCCAAATGGTGGAAGGAGAGAACTGATTCCTGGGTTGTATTCTTACTGCCACACGATGCCAAGGCATGCATGTCCCACACCCTCATAGTAAATCAATCAATAAGTGTAATAAAGGCTATATTTGTGTATGCCAAAGGTTGTTTGGATCAAGAAAAACTTATCAGCTTCAAGATCCCTAATCCTTTCCCTAGTCACATGTTGCTGACCACCTCATAGTCACCACTAAGGCCTGGCTGGCATTCTGCCTGAGCATTCTGGAAAACACTCAAATCACTGAGAGTGCCAATTACAAAAGTCTAGAAAGCAAGATGCTATCAGTAGTCAGTGCTGGATTACAGGCTGGGTAACTCACTAGCAGAGGAGATTGACAGATGTTTCCAGTCCCGAAGATCCAACTCAGACACCCTTAGAGGCTGTTCCCTAGCAAGGAATTCTGGAGATGCGGCTCACTCCCCAGCTGGTGGCAGGCTTGTCTAGCACGCACAAAGCCCCGGCAGGACACAACACCAGTCACGGTGGTGCTAGCACTGGGAAGCCACAGACAGAAGTACCAGAAGTTCAAGGTCATTTTCTGTTACGTGCTGAGTTTCAGTCAAGCTGGGAGGTACAAGACCACAGAGCAAAATCAAAAGGAAAGAAGAAAGGAAGGAAAAGAAAGAAGAGGGATGGGGAGAGAGAGGAAAGGAACAGCAGGGAAGGGAAGGAGAGGGAAGGGAAGGTGTTGAGAGCCTGCTGAGTGAGAAGCACTGTGCTGCGTGATGTGAGGCACAGGAGAGGCCCGAGAAACTTCTAGAAAGAACTTTCCTTCTTCAACAACTTCTTCTTCTTCTTCTTCTTCTTCTTCTTCTTCTTCTTCTTCTTCTTCTTCTTCTTCTTCTTCTTCTTCTTCTTCTTCTGCCTCCTCCTCCTCCTCCTCCTCCTCCCCCCCCCTCCTCCTCCTCCTTCTTTTTTCGAGACAGGGTTTCTCTTAGTAACCTCTCTGGCTGTCCTGGAACTCACTCTGTAGACCAGGCTGGCCTCGACCTCACAGAGATCTCCCTGCCTCTGCCTCCTGGAGTGCTGGGATTAAAGGCACATGCCACCATCATCAGGCAACTATCCCAACTTCTAAAATTAGTGTTTTTGTTTATTTGTTTTATTGCAGGCGACAGGGGGTGGGGATGGGGACCATTCTCTGTCAGTGTTCCGAGTTACACAGGACAATCAAAGAAAGAGGATCACTCCAGGATGAAATATGACCTTGCAGGCAGCAAGGAGGCTCAGCTCAGTTAAACGGACTGAACCCCAAGCAGCTTGCAAAGGTGCATTTATTGATTGTTACATAAAAGTTGCTTTAGGGGTAAAACCAGTTCCTCATACCAAGTCCCTGATCAAATCTCTGTTTCGTGAAGGAAAACATCACATCCCTGCAATCTTTGTCCTTATTGTGCACTATTTGCAGCACCCAATAATGCAAGACATTCCAGGTGTGCCCGGGCTGTTAGGCTGTGCTGCTCCTTCAGGAAACCCGCTCTGTAGAGAAGAGAAAACAATCACTGTTTTCTACAATGGGTTCTTCAAGGTCTAAGTCCCTCCAGCAAACAACTATTGCATTCTATGTTTACTCTAGATACAGTGTAAAACAACTCACTCATTCTGTTGTGTATCCTAGACACAATGCTTCTACTAGATTCCCACTACACTTTAGTATTATCTTCATAACGAACCCTGAGCCCCTTGCTGGGACAGTTAGAATATTGTGTCATATGACTGAAAGTGGCTTCAGAGTGTGTGCTAGCTTTCAAGCATAGTCTACAATTCAGAAGGGACATGATTAGCCTGGAGTGACCCACCTTGGTGGGAGAGCTGAGCCTAAAACCCTTGCCCCTGGCTCCTACCATCTGCTTTCTTTACACTTTACACTGTTAATAGAAATATTTACTTAGGTGGGTTAATTAGGGGCTGAGTTCTAAGGTTACTTACCAGTCACTTGTAAATTGAATTCTACCAGCTGCCTCTCACCCTCTCCCTTGCAGCTGGTGACCTTTGCTCCCTGAGCCCCCAGATGCTCTACTGACCACTGAATCGAAGCCCTATGGGAAAATCCTTGATAATGCTTATTCCTGGTCTGTCTCCAGACCTACTGACTCAGAACCCATCGCTGGGGCTTGAGCTAAGGAAACTGCATTAAGAACAAGCCCTCTATGTATTTCAGCTCACACCAAAGTTGGAGAGTCAGCTACTAAAGCAGAGAGTCTGCAACGGCCTGGTACTGCCCACATCTGCTGCCTCTAGCTTCCTGCCTCACGGCCAGCAGCCAAGGCCACTCCCTGCCGAGAAAACTCTTGATGACAGATGCTCTGCACTTTCAGGCCTCCAGGCTCTCACCTGGTTTGTCTTTCTTGGACTGGTTTCGTTGTTGGATTTCTGTAACCCTTCTAGCTCCCTCTGAAATGCCCCTTCTCTCTGTCACTCTTTAAGTCTGCCTCCAGACAGACTCACCTGCCAGCTCCTCTGCACAGCTCATTGCTAATAGTCTCCATTACACTGCTAAGCATATTAAGGACGTCCTAACTCTGGACATTTGTCCCGGCCTGCTAGGAGTGCACATTGCTCAGTTCATGCTAGAAAAGCGTGCCCTTCCTTCCCCTGGAGTCAGTCCATGGCTTGGCAAATAGAACCTTAGCAAGATTGCAACCACTTAAGCAAGGTATACAGCCTGCTCAGCCATGCTCAGAGCCTCTCCTTCTGCAGACTAGGAGCCTCCTGCTGGCCTGCTGGCCTTGCGAATGAATGGTAGGCAGAGTGGCTCCCCCCAGGAGCAGCATATCAAATGCTGTTATAAAGAAGGTCCTTGGAGCAGTAGAGACAACATGAAGGTTTATTCACTCTCCGTGGACTTTAGCTTTTCAGTATCTACACGTTGAAATTTACAATCGTAATGGATTAAATAAATATGGGCTACTTCATACTTTGGTGTGTGCGTGTGTGTGTGTGTGTGTGTGTGTGTGAGAGAGAGAGAGAGAGAGAGAGAGAGAGAGAGAGAGAGAGAGAGAGAGAGAGGTATGTATGTGCCACCATACCATACCATACCTGGCTCTTCCGCTTTGAGACAGGATCTCTACTGAACCTGGAGCTCACAGTTTGGGCTAAGCTGACCATTGAACTCCCCAGATGCATCTGTTTTCACCTCCCCAGCACTGGAGCTGCAGGTGCATCCTGCCATGCCCAGCTTTTTATGTGAGTGATGGGGATCTGAACTCAGGTCCTCAAGCTTGTCTGGCAAACACTTTGTGGACTGAGCCATAGCCCCAGCTCCACTCTTTGTTTTTGACCCCAAACAGAACTCATTTCCATTCTTGCAGGAAGTAAATATATCTGTGCCTATAAGAGAAATGGCCTCACTGAAAGACCATCCATTACCATGCTCACGCATCAGCGAAATCACGACATCCTTCAGGCCTCAGCAGAGACACAGCAGCTGCAGAGATATTGCAGAATCTCTTGTTCTACAGGGAGAGGACCTAGAGCTTCAAGAGGTCAGCTCAGTTTAAAGAGTTTCAAGGCTCCCATGGTGGCAGAGGGGCTGCATTCACGGTACTTGATTGAATTCTTTTGAAAGGTCATTATGACACCTCAAGAAGAGACTATGTACTAACTTTCTGCCTGTTTCCACCCAAGAGCAGAATAGGCTGGCTCCTCAGGTGACGGTGCTGAATTCTTAGTCAGCTACACAGTGACGAAACAATTAACGGAGAGGTTGACAGAGAGAAATTTGCGGAGGAAAACAACCTGTTTGAGCTTGTTTAACTGGAGGACTGGTTCCTGTGTGGCAGCAAAGGAACCAAAGAATGTCAGTGCTTGGCAAACTTTTTTCTTTTCTTTTGTCTTGCTTTTTATTTTGTTTTGTCTTGAGACAGAATCTTGCTATGTAGCTGTGCTGGTACCTTTTTTCCCTACTAGCACAAGCCTGGACATGTGGGAAGAGGGAACTTCAGTTGAAGGATTATCTCCAAGTCTGTGGGAGGCATTTTCTTGATTGATGGTTTATGTGGGAGGACTCAGCCCACTGTTGATGGTGCCACCCCTGGGCAGCTAGTCCTGGATGGTACAAAAAAGCAAGTCATAGGGAAAAAGCCTATTTTTCGTATTTCTCTATGGTCTGTACTTTAGTTCCTGCCTCCAGGTCCCTGCCTTGAGTTCCTGCCTTGCCTTCCCTCAATGATGGACTTTGACCTGTAACCCAAATAAACCCTTCCCTCCCCAAGTTGCTATCAGCCAATGTTTTTATCATACAGCAACAGAAACTAGGACAGTAACCCAGCCTGGCCTTGAATTTGGAATATTCCTGCCTTAGCCTCCCAAATGCTAGGATTATACAATATGCCACTTAGCATCTCGTTGTTGCTGTTGTTTATTTAAATCTTTTATTTATTTATTTTTTTTACTGTTTATACATGTGTGCTGATTGTGGGTTTATGCATGTAAGTGTAATTTCCATGGAGACCAGAAGGAGTGCCAGATCCCTAGAAGTGGAGTTACAGGAGGTTGTCCGATGTCTGGTATGGGTACTGGGAGCTGAACTTGGAGTCACTTTGAGAGCAGTTATACAGTGTTGTGGGAGAATGCTCTTGTACACTGTAAAGATTTATCACTCATATTGATTCAATAAAACGCTGATTGGCCAATAGCCAGGCAGGAAATATAGGTAGGGCTATAAGCCTAAGAGAATCCTGGGAAGAGGAAGGACTGAGATGGAGTCACCAGCCAGATGTGCAAAAGAAACAAGATGAGAATGCCTTTTTGATAAAAGTACCAAGCCATGTGACTAAGCATAGATAAGGATTATGGGTTAATTTAAGTTGTAAGAGCTAGTTAACAATAATCCTGAGCTAATAGGCCAAACAGTTTATAATTTATATAAGCCTCTGTATGTTTCTTTGGGAATGAATGGCTGTGGGACAAGGTGAGACAGATACTTCCATCTACAAACAGCACTCAACCTGGGGCACAAATTCACACAAAAAAGAGCCATTTACCTGAGCTTTTTAGTTACCAGCATAGGCCAGAGCTGGACTCTAACCTAGTCACTGGGTTCAGGAGAAAAACTAGCACTCGCAGCTCCCATCCATCCCAGCTTAACTTCCATGTAAAGATGGAAAATACACAGAGAATCTAGATGCTGTATGTAATTGTGTTTTCTTTGAATTGTTTGACTGTTGAAGAATGAGCAACAGCTGCTAAAAGTCATTTGAGTATAAATGCTGCTGGAGCTCCAGATCAAGCTGTGAGCCGACCGTGTCTCCACCTCGCCAGGAAACTGCTGAAGTTCCTGTGGGATCAAGTAGAATTTTATAAGAACATAATGGATGGAGAAGAGAAAACCTATGGTGGCTGTGAAGGCCCTGATGCCATGTACGTCAAATTAATATCTTCTGATGGCCATGAATTTATTGTAAAAAGAGAACATGCATTAACATCAGGAACAATAAAGGACATGTTGACTGGACCAGGTCAATTTGCCAAAAATGAAACCAATGAGGTCAATTTTAGAGAGATCCCTTCTCACGTGCTCTCAAAAGTGTGCATGTACTTTGCCTACAAGGTTCGCTACACTAACAGCTCCACCGAGATTCCTGAATTCCCAATTGCACCCGAAATAGCAATGGAACTGCTCATGGCTGTGAACTTCCTAGATTGTTAAATAAAATAAATTATAAATATAAATAAATAAATAAATAAATAAATGCTGGATTAATCCAACCTGTATATTTTGAAAATGCCTTGACTTCAAAATTTAAGTCAAAAGATATGTAACCTTGGAGAAGA
This sequence comes from Chionomys nivalis, assembly GCF_950005125.1. Taxonomy (NCBI): domain Eukaryota; kingdom Metazoa; phylum Chordata; class Mammalia; order Rodentia; family Cricetidae; genus Chionomys; species Chionomys nivalis. The sequence continues at coordinate 66,347,426 of NC_080089.1, read as the reverse complement.
AGTTTTGTTTTTGTTTCTATAGGATGTGAGAGGCTGTGAATTCATTCTGGGTTAAGAAAAGTAAGATTTGATTAAGGAAGATTCCCTGAAAAATCTCCAATATGAATGGATGGCCCAGATGATTCAATATTTTTAGAGCACCTCTGTTGCAGTTTCCCCTGAGTTCTACATCCAGAACAGATTCAAGACTGCTGACTGAGATAATCCAGTCACACAGAATACTCCAATCAGGACTTGACCATAATCCTAAATTTTCTTTGGGTCCCCATAAGATTATCAGCATCCCCAATCAGTAGGAAATAACTAGAAAATTATAACCACATTCCCAAAAAATGGATTATGGATATCTGTCTTTGTTTAGTGTGTTGGTTACAAGTTGTTATGGATAGGGCTGGAGAGATGACTCAGTTGTTAAGAACATTGCCTGTTTTTCCAAAGGTCCTGAGTTCAATTTCCAGCAACCACATGGTGGCTCACAACCATCTGTAATGAGATCTAGTGCCCTCTATGGCCTGCAGGCATACATGTAGACAGAATATTGTATACAGAAAAATAAATAAATATTTTTAAAAGTTTTTAAAAAACAAATTGTTATGGATAATGGTCAGAAAAAAGTTAAGCAAAGGAAATTAGACTCAATGTTCTTGTTTTGAAAAGAAAAAAAGGGGATATAGATATATAGAATAAAAAGGTTGATTATTGAATCAACTCTGAAAAGAAAAAAGGGAGAATATAGATATAATCTTGTTTTGAAAACAATAAAGGGAGGATATAGATATGATAAGATAAAAAAGGTAGGTTATTGGATCTACTATTAAAAATCAACTACTAGTTTTAAATGTTTTATACTGGATTGGTCTTTTGTATATTGTATTCAAATTTTGAATAATGATACAACTTTGAGATTAATTTTGTTAGAACATACTGTACATATATTTCTACTCTTGTTCAAGGTATTGTACCTATATAACTCATTTAACAATATAATACAAATTTCTAGTCTTTGAAAGTTATTATTACCAACTGTTTAGGATAATAAGGAAATGCAGGTTAGTAATTAGTCATCTATTATAATGGAACTTGTAGTCACATTAGGTATGTTTTCAAGGTGAAACAAAGATATATTTTAGATAGACAGGTCATCTTCAAACACTTCAGAGATCTATGGTATATAATATATATTATACATTTATATTAACACATTTTAACAACATAGGCTCATTTTTATGACAATGAGACATGTCTGGCAGCACCAATCTATTTTATAGAAGATGATTGGTATTGAAGAAACTCTGCATGGAATTTTTTGTGTGGCAAAAGTAAGCTGCTGAGCTAGAAAATGCCCTTTCCTTGACTACTGGCAGTATGCTGTCCTAATTGGACAAGCAGGACACAAAAGAAAGTAACTAACAAACATTGCCAAGACAGGGAGGAACAGCCCTTCAGAATATCCTGCTTCACAGAAAGATCTGTTGGATATGCTGCACCTGTAGACTGAAGATGGATGCCCCAACATTGCAGAGGAACTTTGGGTGACTGTCCAGGAGGCCAGCTGTTTCTGTCATTATTCACATTTTTTGTAAGTTGCTTGCTTGCACTTCCTGCTTACTCAGTTAATATTTCCTTCTTGGGTTTCTGAAGCAGTTGAAGATGAGATAACTATAGTTATAGTTTACCAGACACAAAAAGCAAATTATGATAGAAAGCAAATACATTAGGTACAAGACTTTGGACTCACCAAGATAGGATAGATATGGAGTATTTTTTCTAAATTTATCAAGTGCAAATGATCTAGACATTATTGAAGTATTTATTGCCTGTATATATTGAATATAGCCAATTATGCCTACTGTATATGTTCTTCTTATACTAGTTATAGCCTTTCCTTTTTTTATTTTAGACAAAAAGGGGAAATACACTGATTTTTTTTCTGTCTTTCTTTCTTTGTCTTTCTTTTTCTTTCTTACTTTCTTTCTTTTTTTTAGATGCAGGATTTCTTTGTGTAGCCTTAGCTGTCCTGGAACTAGTTCTGTAGACCAGGCTTGCCTCAAATTTACAGAGATTCACTTACCTCTATCTCCTGAGTGCTGGATTTTAAAATGTGCACCACTACTGCCCCACACAATTATACAGTCGTAATTGCTGATCCATTTCTTCAACTCATTGGTTTTTATTTATTTATTTATTTTGATTTTGATTGAGCTTTACATTTTTCTCTGCTCCCCTCCCTGCCTCTCCCCTCTCCCTTCAACCCTCCCCCAAGGTCCCCATGCTCCCAATTTACTCAGGAGATTTTGTCTTTTTCTACTTCCCATGTAGATTAGATCTTTGCCTGTCTCTCTTAATGTCCTCATTGTTGTCTAAGTTCTCTGGGATTGTGGTTTGTAGACTGGTTTTCTTTGCTTTATGTTTTAAAACCACCTATGAGTGAGTACCTATGATAATTGTCTTTCTGGGTCTGGGTTACCTCACTCAAAATAATGTTTTCTAGATTCATCCATTTTCCTGCAAAATTCAAGCTGTCGTTATGTTTTTCTGCTGTGTAGTCCTCCACTGTGTAAATGCACCACATTTTCCTTATCCATTCTTCGGTTGAGGGACATTTAGGTTGTTTCCAGGTTCTGGCTATGACAAACAAAGCTGCTATGAACATAGTTGAGCACATGTCCTTGTGGTATGATTGAGCATCCTTTGGATATATACCCAAAAGTGGTATTACTGGGTCTTGAGGAAGGTTGTTTCCTAATTTTCTGAGAAATTACCATACTGACATCCAAAGGGGTTGTACCAGCTTGCATTCCCACCAGCAATGCAGAAGTGTTCCCTTTTCCCCACAACCTACCTCTCCAGCATAAGTTGTCATCAGTGGTTTTGATCTTGGTCATTCTTACAGGTGTTAGATGGAATCTCAGAGTTGTTTTGATTTGCATTTCTCTGATGACTAAGGATGTTGAACATTTCCTTAAGTGTCCTTCAGCCATTTTAGATTCCTCTGTTGAGAGTTCTCTGTTTAGGTCTGTACTCTATTTTTTTTTATTGGATTATGTGTTCTTTTGGTGACCAATTTCTTGAGTTTTTTATATATTTTGGAGATCAGACTTCTGTCTGATGTGGAGTTAGTGAAGATCTTTTCCCATTCTGTAGGCTGTTGTTTTGTCTTGTTGACCATGTCCTTTGCTTTACAGAAGCTTTTCAGTTTCAGGAGGTCCCACTTATTAATTATTTCTCTCAGTGTCTGTGCTACTGGGGTTGTATTTAGGAAGTAGTCTCCTGTGCCAATGCATTCAAGTGTATTTCCCACTTTCTTTTCTATAAGGTTCAGTGTGGCTGGCTTTATGTTGAGGTCTATGATCCATTTGGACGTGAGTTTTGTGCATGATGATAGATATGTGTCTATTTTCATTCTTCTACATGTTGATATCCAGTTATGCCAGCACCACTTGTTAAATATGCTTTCTTTTCTCCATTTGATATTGTTTTTTGCTTTTTTGTTAAAAATCAGGTGTTCAAAGATGTATGGATTGATATCCAGGTCTTCTATTTGGTTCCATTGGTCTTTCTGTCTGTTCTTATGCCAATACCAGGCTGTTTTCAGTAGAGTTTGAAGTCAGGGATTGTGATATCTCCAGAAGTTCTTTTTTTTGTACAGAATTGTTTTGGCTATCCTGAGTTTTTTGCTTTTCCATATGATGTTGAGTACTGTTCTTTCGAGGTCTTTGAAGAATTTTGCTGGGATTTTGCTGGGCATGCGTTGAATCTGTATTTATTTATTTATTTTGGTTTTTCGAGACAGGGTTTCTCTGTAGCTTTGGAGCCTGTCCTGGAACTTGCTCTTGTAGACCAGACTGGCCTCGAACTCACAGAGATCTGCCTGCCTCTGCCTCCCAAGTGCTGGGATTAAAGGTGTGAGTTACCACTGCCCAGTTCAGTTCATTGTTTTTATTTTCAGTAAAATAAAAAGAAAAATATTAGAGGGAAATTAACAGTTCTGATCATTATACTGCTTAGTCTAGTCACTAGTTTCATTTTTGTTTTTGTTTTCCTGTTGAAGCACATTTAACCTTCATAGAAACTCTGTAATGTAGTTATAATTAAGTTACAAATGAACAAAGTGAGGAACAAGCACTTATCATCGAGATTCAGACCGTCCAAACAAAGCAGTCCTGTGCTTTATATGGGAGAGGTGTGGAGGCAAGGCTGTGCCTTCAGTGGATTGACATCTGAATCAGAACAGCCAGCACAAACAAAGACACATAAGATCAAACAGTGGGGCTGATACCAACAGGGCCGTCTATGGGAGGAGATGGGACCTGAGCTAAAACTTGTGTAATAGTCTTAAAATATGTGAAGATACACACGATGAGGCTGATAAGGGTTTGTCTTTGTAATTGCATTTTTAAAACTTTATTTACAAATAATTGTATTTCCACATGCCCTGGTAATTAATATAACTTATTACTTATAACTTTTATAAAGAACAAATTCATGCATTTTTTAAAACATTTTATAAAACTACAGTAAAATACCATGGTTAAGATAGTAACATAAAAATAACCTATCAAAGTTCCGGGACAGGCACCAAAGCTACAGAGAAACCTTGTCTCAAAAAACAAAACAAAAAAAAAAAAAAAAAAAAAAAACCTATCAATGTAATTCAGGTTGCCTTGGTTTTTTTCCTATTCTTTGTGTATGTGTGTTTCCATGAAAATTAATGACATAAAAAGCATGTACCTACTCCATAGCCAAGCTGAACAGGCCTATCACCACCAGAATAACTCAGATCAATCTTTTAAACTATACTTTGCACCCTTCTGTTGTAGGATATTTTGGTCACACTCTGACACTCCCAAGACTGACTGTAAAGTTTACTGTAAATCAAAGAGTGGAGCTAGCTATTAGCTGACCAAAATTAGCCAGAGAGGTTTTGGAAGATCAAGGAAATATAGAAAGACACAGGAAGTAATAGGAAGGAATCTAGAAAGATTCTTAGCCCTTTCGGGTCGAGGAAGGGGAGAGCAAGAAGGTCACTGGTCGCTTCTCCACTGTTTCTCTGATCAATCAGGTTCTTACCCCATATCTGACTCCTGAGTTTTTATTGATAAATAATAATTATACAAATGCTTCACCTGGTGCCCAATGTGGGGCAAGGGATCATGAGGCAGCTGTTCATCTCTGGCTTTGCAGCTGTTGGAGTCACTACCATGGCTGGCTTTCCCTCCCTTCCCCCAGGTCCTCTGTGAGAGTCTGGGATTTTCTCATTGCAGTCTCTCAGTCGTAGCCTTCAACTCCTGCTTATCCACAGTTCCAAGTGCCACAGGTGGCTGGGCCCCAAATGCTGCCAGAATTAGCCACCTACCCCAGCTGGCTCTGTCCTTCAGGCAGCTCTGTGCCCTTGCTTCCTGCCACATGGGCTTCTTCTGCATGTCCCCATGTGTCTAAGTTGCAGACTGCTTGCTCCCTCTCCCCATAGGTTGCAGGCTTCCCCTAGACCCCTTCCGCAGGCCATTGCCATGCCAGGTTGGCTGCCTCAACACTGCTTCCGCTGCTGCCGCCTCTGCCACACACTCTCAGATCCCAGCCACATGTGAGCTGTGGCAGCTACTCCCCGCCAGGCCGTGCACTGCCCATAGTCTCTGTCCAGCCATGCAGCACAGTTACATCCAGTCTCACACTTCACTGTTATCATCAGCAGAGCTGGTGAGATGACTGGGAATTCTTAAAAGGAGAATTGGTTTTTTAAAAAGAGTTTTTACCCATGTTAAAAACGAGGAACAATATTAGGATGCAGGGAGTTAGGTCTCTGTATGGTTCCACAATGGATGGCTTGATGATGGAAAAATTAAATGAAGGGATAATAGACTTAGCTGGGATTGACATAATGTCCATTATAATCACTATTGGTTTGGTAATTCATGTGTTATCCTTTAAAAGTGGTTTGACATCTGTGCCAAATATAAAAAATTGACTGAGAAGATATAAGCCTTAGAAATACCTAATAATGAAACTAAGAAAACTACACAGAGACAGAGGAGTTTAGAGCAGAACCTACCTTACTATTGCATTATGAAGCTGAAGAGGAGTGGCCCAACCTTAATTTATTCAGTTACCATTCAACAATGACCACTAGATGATATACACCCCCAAGGTTATACAGGAGTTTACTGGGACCCTGTAGAAATGTTAGACTTGAAGAAATTTGAGAAAGCAGTGGTTCATATGACATGCATTCACCTTTTGTGAAGCAGATGTTAAATTCATGGGCAATTCAGAACAGCTTTATTCCACAAGACTGGAAAGATTTAGTTATAGCAATATTAGAAGCTGGTCCTCAGTTACAATGGAAAACATGGTAGAGGGAGGAAGGTAAGGTCATAGAACAATGAGGTGGGCATAGAGGTATGTAAATTTCCCAGAACTAGCTTCTTGGTGAAGGTCAGTATACTGACTTACAAAGCCAGCTTAGATTTGATGGTCACACCTTGTCCCTATGCTGTATAACAGCTTTGAATGCTTGGGACAGGGTTGAAAAACCAGGAAGGAGGACTAAATCATTAATAAAATTATACAAGGCTCAAAAGAAGTCTTCACTGTTTTTTTTTTGTTTTTTTTTTTTTGTTTTGTTTTGTTTTTTTTACAAAGATTGACTTCAACTGTAAATAGAATGATATCAGATCCCAAAATTAGTTCCAGAGAATCTGGCCCCCTTTCTTCTAATTAGGCACACACATGATACACATAAATACATACAGATAAAGTACTCATACATATGAGGTAAAATAAAATTAATATTTAAAGTATAAAAGAAGTGGTCAGTGGTAGCTCACACCTTAATCCCAGCACTTGGGAGGCAGAGGCAGGCAGATCTCTGCGAGTTTAAGGCCAACCTGATCTACAGAGTGAGTTCCAGGACAGACTCCAAAGCTACATAGAAACCCTGTCTCAATAAAGAAAAAAATATTTAAAATATAAAAGAAATAGGCAGAGGACCCAGCTGTGATGGTGCACACCTGTAGTCTCAGCACTTGTGATGCCAAGGCAAGAGGATCAGGAGTTTGAGGACAAACCAGGGTACTTAGCAAATTCCAGGCCAGCCTGAGCTGTATAACATAACCCTATCTCAATAAACAAACAGACAAACAAATAAAGCTACAAACAAACAAAACAAAACAAAGCCAAGGGGGCTGGAGAGATGACTCAGTGACAAAAAATACTTGCTGTTCTTTTCAAAGGATCCAAGTTTCATTCCCACATCAAGAAGAGCACAATTACCTGTAATTCCAGTTTTAGGGAATTTGAGGCCCCCTTCTGGTTTCCATGGCACTGCATGAATACACCTATATACACTTAGGTACAGACATGCACATAAGATAAAATAGTTTTTAACAAAATAAGAGAAGATTTTAGTGGATATTACTCCAAAAAAAGATGTATGTGCTACTTCAATATCCAGAAAGTTGAATCCATAATGGTTCTTCTTTTCTTTTTTTTTTTTTTTTTTTTTTTCTTCTTTTTGGTTTTTCGAGACAGGGTTTCTCTGTGGTTTTGGAGCCTGTCCTGGAACTAGCTCTTGTAGACCAGGCTGGCCTCGAACTCACAGAGATCCGCCTGCCTCTGCCTCCCAAGTGCTGGGATTAAAGGCGTGTGCCACCACCGCCCAGCACTGGTTCTTCTTTTCTTTTCTTTTCTTTTCTTTTCTTTTCTCTTCTCTTCTCTTCTCTTCTCTTCTCTTCTCTTCTCTTCTCTTCTCTCTTTTCTTTCTTTCTTTCTTTCTTTTTTTCTTTCTTTTTTTTTGAGACAGGGTGTTTCTCTGTGTACCCTGACTGTCCTGAAACATGCTCTGTAGACCAGGCTAGTCTTGAACTCAGAGTTCCACCTGCCTCTGCCTCCCATGTGCTGGGATTAAAGGCATACACCACCGCCATGCATTCTTTTATAATTCTATTGCCCATCAGTACAATAAGAATTAGATATGAGTAACCACTGAATATATTTTTGCATTGACCCACTTAGAAAAAGTAACCTTTGTTTTACTATATAGTTTTATTTAATGTGTAAACTGTATTGCTATACATAAAGTATGGCTTCATTTTTTTTTTAAAAAAAAAGAGCACTCATAGTTAAGGAAAAGATGTAGAAATAGCATAACAGCATCAGATCCCAGAGGAAGTGCAAAGCAGAACCTCAGTGAAATCCAGTTCCTACCTCCTGGGGTGGCTGTCAAGAGAAGGCCAATGACCGCAGCTACACGGAGGAATTGAAACTGTTACACAGTGCTGGTGGGCAGGAGAAATGCTGCCCTTTGGAGCACAACTAGATACAAGGAAATAACTCTGCAATTCCACTTCCAGCTATAAGAGAAATTATAGACATTTAGACAAGAAATGTAGCAGTTTCGTGTGCAGTGGTTGAAACCAGAAGAATCCAGTCCGCTGGTAAGTGCATACGTGAACTGTGTTACAGCTGTACCTGCAGTACGACTGCCTGTTGAAAAGCAGCAAGCTGTGCTCGCTTTGGCAGCACACTAAGACTGGAACAATGCAAAGAGGGTTAGCTTGGCTCCTGTGCAAGGGTGACACTCGAATCTGTGAAGTAGTCCATTTTTTCAATTGTGCTGATATATTTAACATACACACAGAGACACCTAAAATGTCCTAAAGTGGACATTCATGTAAATGTAACTACAGTTGCAGAATGCAAACATTTAGGAAAGAGCATTGATTGTGTCGTAGCTCATTCATTTGCAGCGGATCTTTGTTCCTTTTCCCTCAAGTTTGGAAATGGCTATGCTAAGTTGGGGCTTTGCTTGAATTCTGCACTGGGTCCTCAAACGAACTGATGTGAATGTAGCTTTGGCCCCTGTGTGAAGGAGCAGTCACACCCCCAAAACAGAATAGGAAAAAATATCTAGAACAATTTCAAGTTTTATCTTTTTGTATATGAACAGAAATACATAAAGATAAGGAAGAGTAAGCTGCAGCCCGTGTGCTGCCTGCACTGACTCCAGAATACTTACACTGGATGAAAGAAAGGGCGCTTTAAAAGGATATGATCCATGACTTCATAGGTGGAAAGCCTAGAAAATGCGACCTTCTGCTTCTCCAGCCTCCACCTCCCAAGTGCTGGAATTCGAGGCATGTGCTACCACACCTGGTTTATACAGGGCTTGGACTGGAACCCTGAACACTAGGCAAGAACTCTACCAACTGATCTCCCCAGCCCACGGACAGAGTCTTTTTAAAAGAAAAGTCTGGAATATTAGCACCTCTGATTGCACCAAATTTCTATTCCTTTGTGCTTCCAGTCTTATGTGTGTTTCTGTGTTTGCCACTGCACATCAGGGTATTCAGCCTTTTCTGCTTTCAACTTTGAAATTATCCTCCATCAGGATTTTCTGGTATCAGCTTTTACATTAAAGATGAAAATGCAGACAGGAAAATTGTGCAAACCTTAAATGTACAGCTCTGTGAACTGCAACATGAATGCAAACAAGAAGCCTTTGCTTTGAAAACAAGGAACTCAAGGGCCACCGGATTGACTTGATTGACGTGTGTGACAAAGGCAGACACAGCTGGACACCAGTTAAGGCACCAGGAGAGACTGTATTCTATGGCTGCCAAGGGCAGAGAAAGAGCTGAGTTCCGTAGGATGTGGGCAAAGGTGATGGGGTGGGAGAAGAGAGAGTGGGAGGGCTGAGTCAGGAGCATGGAAAATCATTAGAAGCAAAAGGTCTTTGCTCCACATGAATTCCATCCAGTTTGCTAACTGGCACTTATGCCTTATCAAGTGAGACTCCTACTCTCTCCTTACCCCCGCCCCACCAAGACTGGGTAACAGGGGACAGGGACTCTATCTTCGGGTGGTAGCTGGAACAAACAGTGACCCTTTTTGGAAACTGAGTTTTCTCAGCCAGGTATTTTGAAGAAAAATAGGGTCATTCCAGCAATTAAACCTTGAACTGTGAGAAAATGTGTGTTTGTTCAAGTGTCTGAGGGCAAAGGCTGAGGCCCAGGAAAGCAGAAGTCTGAGAGGAGCCTGCCTAGAGTTTGGTCAACGAGTGAACCTTTGTGCACAAGTAACCCACAGATTGTATGACTTTCAGAACTGTTCTTGAAGCAGGAAGAGGTCAAAGGACAATTTGTAGGAGTAAGTTCTCTCCTTTGACCATGTCAACAGGTCCAGGTTGTGGTTGCAAGATTTTTTAGGCTTGGGTGCAAGGATCTCCATCCTCTGTGTCATTTCACCCTCCCTCCAACATAAATCTTAGCACACAACATAGGCTCATTTGCTTCATAATTTGGCAGGTTCTCAGAGGAGCTGGACAAGGACACTGTGTAATGGTCTGCTCTGTCCCTTTAAGAGACAAGCCAGGCCCACTCCCTCCTCTGTCCACCTCTTCTCCCCGTTTCCCCTTTCCTGCCCATAACTCACTAAATAAATATCCAACCTCACTCTGCATGGTGTGCTTGTCAGTCTGTCTCTCACCCATCCTGTGACTTCCTGTTCAGAACCAGCTGCCTTTGGAGAACTATGGTGTGGTCTCATGGTGTGCCCATCCATCTGTCTGTCTGTCTGTCTGTCTGTCTGTCTGTCTCTCTCTCTCTCTCTCTCTCTCTCTCTCTCCTTGTGGGACTGGCTGCCCCATGGAGGTCTCTCACCCACCACGCAGCTCCTTGCCTGGGACTCTGTGGCCCGCTGAAGCCACTCCAAGGAACTGCGCAGTCCCTGCCTGGGATTGGCTGCTCTTGGGACCCGCTGCCTGCTGCCACTTCGGAGACCTGCAGCCTGGTCTTGGGACCTGCTGCCCACTGCCACCACTTGGGACCTGCAGCATGGCCTGCTGTGGTCTCGTTGGCCCGCTGCCCATTGCTGCCACTCAGGGACATGCAGTGTTTCTGCCATTGCACCCCTCGGGGGAACCTGCAGCATTTTACTTAAACCATAACAGACTGGCTGGATCCTGATTCTTCGATTTGATGTCTGGCTTTGGTTTTCTGACTTACAGAGGAGATGATGCCTGCTGTTAAATCAGTAATGAGTAGAAGTCACCCAGTGCATGGTAGCACTCTATTTACAGCGAGGTCTTCTCACCAAAGGTAAGAATGGTCTAGTCCTCTCCTGGCTTGAATTCCATTATCCAGACCCATAAAAAGATTCTTTCAAGTTAAAAGTCAAGATCTGAAAATGAAAATCTTCGGAGAATTAAACTTCAGCAGCAATTCTATAAAAAGTACATTTTTTTTTTGGACAGGGTCGCATGTATTCCAGGCTAGCCTTAGATTCGCTACATATCTAAGAATAGCCTTGAATAGCCTCTCTGATCTAGCCACCTCCGCTTCCCAAGTGCTAGCACTGCAGACTTGTGCCACCACACCCAGTTTCTGTGGTGCTGGGTAGCAACCAGTTTCTGTGGTGCTGGGTAGCAAGCTGTGTCTTCACAAATGCTAGGCCAGCAGACTACCATCTGAGCTACACCCCAGGCCTTAAAAGTGCATTCTAGAACTCATTCATATAGTTTTCTTTATCCATGTGTATAAATGTGTGTGTGTGTACATGCATGCTTGCATGCATATGTACATGGGGAGGCTGGAGGACAACCTCTCGTAGCATCCTCAGGAACACCATCCACCTCCTTTGAGACAGCATCTCTCATTGGCCAAGAGCAGCTCACCCAAAACAGATGGTCCAATGAGTCCCAGGGATCCTCTTGTCTTTACCTTTCTAGCACTGGAATAGAATTGTGAGAAACAGAGCATATAACACCGGTGTTGAGGCTAGAGAGATAAGTCAGCAGCTAAGATCACTAGTTATTCCTCCATAGTACCAGGGTTCAAGTCCTACTACCCACATGATGGCTCACAATTGTCTGCAGCTCTAGTTCCAGGGGATACCCTTGTCTGGCCTTTGAAGGCACTGCACACAGGTGACAAAGAGAAATACATGCAGGGAAACCACTCATCCACGCAATAAGTAAATCTTTAAAAATTAATAATCTCAGTGTCACAGAAAGACACATGAACAAAGCAAAGAGTAGCTCGGCTAGGCAATTCACTTTGTAAAAAGTGTATGCCTGAACCCAAACTGGCTAGTCACACGTACCAAGGCCAACATGGCTCCTGTCTTTTATCCCTGGTGTAGGTGTGGACTGCATCTAATCCATACAAAGCCGGAAGGGAGGGTTCAGGAAATGAGTCCTTGTTTGACTGATTACATTCGACAAACAAATCAAAAACTCATTTCTCACAGGAGCACATGCTATCTAGCCAAGGTGAGGGGTAGGAATTAAACTTAGGTCTTCGAGCTGTACCAAGTCATTCCCCAAAACCCCCACACAGACTTTTCCATAATATTGTTGAAGTTTACCATGTGCCAGTCACTGAAACTAAGCCTCAGCTGGGAAGGAACTCACAAATCATTGGCAGATAGATCTCAAAGTCAAAGCCAAAAAGTTAAGAGAAACTGTAACCCAGGTCTGAGGGCTGCAATACAGTGTGATATCTGGAAGAAAGCAACATTGAGGGGGGAAATGAACATTCCAGGAAGAAGGACAACGCTGTGCTCAGGATTGCAGGCATTGTCTTCTATTTTCAGAGAACTGCGGTAAAATTGCAGACAAGAGGTGGGAGGCGCACGGTGGGAAGGAAGGGGCCTGAACCCTTCACACCAGGCACATCCTTAGCTGCAAATTCAAATACAGTTTTGCAATAGAAGACAAATTATTAGCACATAACGAGTGGAACTGTTTAATTATACCCCACATGAGAGGGAAAGGGGAGTGTTTTTAGCTACATAGATGCAATGGAGACATGCATTAGGACTTTTACTCTTTAGGCACCCCCAGAGGCTGGCAAACACTGCAGGGAACAGGCCTGGGCATAGAAGGACAGCCATTCCATCCCCGTGGGCCCAGGCCATGTTATACTCGCTGCGTCTGCCTCCACTGGCACCGCTGGGAAGTCATGGGTCTTAGCAATACACCCCCAGCTTCCCAAAGCCCACGCTTCTGCTAAGAAAAGCCTATTTCAAACTTTCTGACAAAAGAAGAAGGCTGAGGATGTAAATTTCTGGGCCACCACCTACCCACTCTGTAGATTTGGGCAAATCCCTTAAATCTCCTTTTACTCCGGTGTTCTCATGCGTCTGATGGCAATGACAAGACAACCAACCTCCAGAGTGGTGATGCTGCATAACGGGGTGACGGGTCATGTGCTCAAAGTTGTGTGTGGTACAGAATGAGCACTGTGTGGTTGCTAGCATGATTGTCACCGAGCAGGATGTTAAGTCAAGACACAAAATTCTCCTAGAAGAGACACAGGGCTGAAAAGATGGCTCAGAGGATAAGAGTGCTGGCTGCTCTTCCAGAGGACCTGAGTTCAATTCCCAGCAGCCACATGATGGCTCAAACCATTTATAAAGAGATCTGGCATTCTCTTCTGGCCTGCAGGCATATATGCAGGCAGAACACTGTATACATAATAAGTAAATATATCTTTAGAAAGTGATGAAAACCCATTACACTTTTTTCCATTTTCATGTGGTATATGCATGTGTATGCAAATTTGCATTACTGTGTGGGAGCATGTCAAAGTCCCAGATTATGATGGGAATTATCTTTAATTGCTCATCTAACTTATTGGTTTAGGCTGGGTTTCTTAAACTTAGACCTTGCCAATTCCAGGTAGGCATCATGCCCACTGGGTATTTTTACCTGGATTCTGGGGATTTGAATTCCAGTTCTCAAGTTTGTGTGTCAAGTGTTTTAACCACTGGGCATCTCGGTGATGCCCAGGAGTTAGTATTATTAAGGTGTGCATAAGGCGGCGGCAAGAGGGTGTTGCTGGGGACACTGGACGGGAAACTTGCTAAGGATGTCACATGTTTGAGGAGAGAAGAAGCAAGGAAAGAAGAAAGTGGGAGGAGGAGAAAAGAAGGAAAAAGAAACAGAGCTTAGAGGCAGAGAGAGAAAACTAAAGTGGGAAGAAAGAAGAGAGGGAAAGAAACAGAATTAAAGTGGAGGCGATAAAGAAAAGAAAGGGTATAGGGAGGAATGAAGGAAGCAAGAGCGAAAGACGACAAGAAAAAAGAAGAGGGGGAGGGAAGAAATAAGGGAAGGAAAGAAATAGGGAGGAACGAGAGAAAAGAAGGAACAAAGACGTGAAAGAAAAGACGACGGGAGAAGAAAGAGACGGGAGAAGGGAGAGGAGGAGAGAGAGGAGGAACCAGTGAAGATAAGCAGCCAGAAGGCAGAAAGGAGGCCAGGATCAGACGCTCGATGCGCTCGTCGCTCGCTCACACTCAGGGACTCAACTGGGCGGGACTGTAAGGCCCCGCCCCTCGTCCCGCCCGCCGCGGGCCGGGCCTGTGCGAGCAGGGAAGCAGCTGGCTCAACAGAGGCTCAACAGAGGAGACATGTACCGGCTCCTGTCAAGTGTGACAGCTCGGGCTGCGGCCGCCACGGGCCCGGCCTGGAGCGGAGGACGGCGCGGGGCGCACGGGAGACCCGGCCTGCCCGTGCTGGGCCTTGGCTGGGCCGGGGGTCTGGGGCTCGGGCTAGGGCTGGCGCTCGGGGCGAAGCTGGCGGTGGGGTTGCGGAGCGCCGGTCCCACTCAGTCCCCCGCGGACCCCGAGGCTGCGGGCACCGAGCTGCCGCACGAGCAGGCCCTGAGCCCCGGGAGCCCGCACACGCCTGCGTCGCCCGCAGCCAAGGGCTTCTCCAGAGCCATCGAGAGCAGCCGCGATCTGCTGCATAGGATCAAGGTGCGGGCCCAGCGGACGCCAGGGCTGCGGCTTCCGAGAAAGACTTCTCGTTTCCCGACCGCCGGGCCGCGGGTTGACGCTCTCGGGGTTGCTCAAGTCGCATCTGAGGTCACCGGCCGCGGAGGGGACCGCCCCTTCCCCTTTGGAGAGAATGCCCTGAGTACCCATCGCGGGCCACGGCAAACTGAGCAGAATCTTTACCTCCGGTGGGCGGGGCCGAGGAGTGGGCGGGGTCTGGTGGGCGGGGTCAGGAGGCCCAGACTGAGAGCGCCTCCCTGTGTACAGAGTTTATACTTTTGAACCACCTAGATCTTTCTTCTTTTATCTTAGGATGAGGTTGGCGCACCCGGCATAGTTGTTGGAGTTTCTGTAGATGGAAAAGAAGTCTGGTCAGAAGGTGAGCAAGTATTACTTAGTGGCTCATTTTGTCACTTGGTGAAATAAAATACTGATATCTTACTGGTTGGAGCTGCAAAAAGTGGCACATATTGTAGAGACAATGTATCAGTAGAATAACCAGGCCGTTTATCCATCTCTGCAAAGTTTGAAATGTAACTAACTGGGCTAGGCTTGTAGCTCAGTGGAAATCGCTTGCGTAACCTTAATGTGCCTGGCTTCAAATCCAAAAGTAAGTAAATAATTAAAATATGACTCAAGTAAACGGAAGTATTCAAAACGACTTGTTTCTTCTCCCAGTTTACTCTTAAGAGTGGATTTATTGATCTGAAAATGTAATGTAGAGCAATCCATTAAATATCCACTATCACACACAGCCCTTGTAGATAGTCCTAATGAGTCAATAAAATGTCAACTTCCGTATAATTTTATTCTTTAATTCGGTAATTTTTTTATTCCTCGTTTCTTTAAAAGGCACTATACTAAATACTAGGGACACACAATATCCCTTGTCCTTAATGAGTTACAATCTATTATTATTTTTATTAGGCAGAAGTGTTAACTATTTTGTTTAGATTTTTTTTTTACCAATAAAAAACCTTGGCATGGTTTGGGATGTAGCTCAGTTGGTAGAGTGCTTGCTATTGGGCGCAGGCTCTCATTATGACCCCCTGTACCACATACATAAAGTGATACGGACCTGTGATCCCATTGCTCAGGTGGAGGAAACTGGAGAAGTTCACAGTCCAATAGTGTGCTCCAGGCCAGCCTGAGTCAAGGGAGATCCTGGTCCTCACTCCTCCCCCACCAAAGTTAGAAGCTTTGAGAGGGGCATTTCTATCCATTTTATGATATGTTTATCAAAGCACTGTTTCATGATATAACTTCAGTGCTGCAGACAAATTGCACCAATTCATCACCTTGGTTTATAGTGAATGGTATTTCAGGCATCGTTTAAGGAAAGCAGTAGTTTTAGAAGACATTGCTGGCAGCAGTGGGGTTTTGAAAAAGTCTGCTTCCCTGAGTATATGTGTATTCTAATCAATATAACCAACTGGTGAAACTATCTTGTGCTTAAAAAATGTTAATAAACAGGTATGATAACACATGCCTATAATCCTAGCAATGAAGAGCTGAGGCAGGAAGATCACCTTGAGTTTGAGGCCAGCCTGGGGTATATACAGCAAGATCTTAACTCAAAAAATGTAACAGGGGCAGGGCTAGAGAGAGAACTCAGTGGTTAAAGACACTTAGTGTTCTTGCAGAGCATCCAGATTAGGTTCCCACATGGGGCACTTAACTGTCTGTAACTCCAGTTCCTCTGTGTGCACACATCTCATATGTATGAGTGTTTTGCCTGCATGTATATCTGTGCATCTTGTACATGCTTGGTACCCAAAGAGTCTAAACTTGACACTCTGAGTTCAATCTCAGGGGCCCATATGGTAGAAGGAGAGAACCAATACTTACAAGTTGTCCTCTGGCATAAATTATATATAGTTTTCCCACTGGTATGTTACACAGTTTATACTGGAATTATACTTTAAATATTTAATAGAGTTCTTTGGTTTCTGCTTTTGTTTCATAGATTTTTTTCATCTAGATAATATATATATGGGGGGGGAGAGAGAAAGGGATGTATGTGTGTATATATATATATATATCTGTATATATATATATATATATATATATATATATATATATATATGGTATTTATTAGAATGACTTACAGATTATGGTTCATCTACTCCAACAATGACTGGGTATGAATGGAAAGCCCAAGAATCCAGCAGTTGTTCAGTCCATGAGGCTGGATGTCTCAGCTGGACTTCAGTATATGCTGGAATCCCAAAGAAGTAGGCTCTAATGCCAGTGAAGGAATGGACTTGCTAGCAAAGTGAAGGCTAGCAGGCAGAGGGAGAAAGCTTCCTTCTTCCATGTCCTTATACAGGCTTCCCACAGAAGGCTTGGCTCAGATCAGATCCAGATTAAAGGTGTGTCTTCCTGCCCCAAAGCTCTGAATTAGAAAGTAGATCTTTCCATTTCAAATTAAGCAGAAACCTTTAACAAGTGTGCCCTCTATTTGGGGGATTTTAGTTAATTCCAGATATAGTTAGTTGACAACCAAGAATAGCCATCACAATACCTGTAATCCCAGATAGAGATAGGAGAATCTTGAGTTCAAGGCTAACCTGAGCTATGTAACAAGACCCTGTCTGAAAAACACGAAAAGAAGTGTAATCATCATAATGTTAAGGTAAGAAAAATTAATAATATCTGAAAATATCAAATGGGAAATTGTTGGGTGCCAGGTAAAATTCCAGTTCAGCTTTAAACTTAAATCATTAGGCTTCCAATTGTCAGTACTGGCAAGACTCTCATTCCTCTGAGTCCGACAGTTTAAATATCTCATGAAAAGCTAGACACAGTGTGTTTTAATTGATATGATTTCAGTGTCAGACTTTTCGCTTTATTTCCCTTAAAGGTTTAGGTTATGCAGATGTGGAGAACAGGGTACCCTGCAAACCAGAAACAGTCATGAGAATCGCAAGTATCAGCAAAAGCCTTACCATGGTGGCTCTGGCTAAACTCTGGGAAGATGGAAAACTGGACCTGGACCTCCCGGTGCAACACTATGTTCCTGAGTTCCCAGAAAAAGAATACGAGGGTGAAAAGGTAGTGACACCCCCAGTACCTTCTCCCACTGGTATGTCACATGGTTTACACTGGAATTATAGTTTAAATAGCTAATAGATTTTTAGTTTCTGTTTTTGTTTCATAGACTTTCATTTTCAATCTAGATGATAATCTGTTGACTACATTTCTGTAATTTAGAGCAAAGGTCTGTACATGGCATTGTCTAAGCCGCAGTTCTGAGTGGAGACTGTTAGTCTTCCATTCCTAAGTTGCTGGCTTGTGATTTGCAGGTCAACACTATAATTGAATTTTTTAATTTTTATTTTACAAGACAGGATTTCTCTGTGTAACAGCCATGGCTATCCTGGAATGTACTCTGTAGACCAGGCTGGCCTCGAACTCACAGAGATGCACCAGCGTCTGCCTCCCGAGTGCTGGAATTAAAGGTGTGCACCACCGTGCCCAACTGTAATTGAATTTTTATGATTTTTTTTTTAGGTTTCTGTCACAACAAGATTGTTGATTTCCCATTTAAGTGGAATTCGTCATTATGAAAAGGACATGAAAAAAGTGAAAGAAGAGAAAGCTTACAAAGCCTTGAAAATGACAAAAGGCTTAATGCCATCTGACCAAGAGAAAGAACCAAAGGAAAAGGGAGGCAAAAATCACGAGAACAACGATTCCCCTAAAGCAAAGGGCGAGCAGGAGAACGAAGCCAGATGCCGGCACTCAAAGCACGGCAAGAAAAAGAATGATTTTGAACAAGGCGAATTATATTTGAAAGAAAAATTTGAAAATTCAATTGAATCCCTAAGATTATTTAAAAACGATCCTCTGTTTTTTAAACCTGGTGAGTGCTAACTCCCTCTCCTAGCAGAGTTGTTGAAGTGTTCTTTCTTCAGAAAACCCAAGAGGGCACCATCCTGACTACTGTCAGTAAGGGGTGTGTGTGCGTGCGTGCGTGTGTGTGTGTGTTTGTGTGTGTGCGCGCGCGTGCGTGTGTGTGTGTGTGCGCGCGCGTGTGTGTGTGTGCATGCATGCGTGCGTGTGTGTGTGTGTGTGGTGCATGCACCTATAAAGGCCAGGGAACAACTTTGGATGTCATTCCTGGGGAAGAGTTCACCTTCAGCTTTGTTTTTACTATTTGCTTGTTTGTTGTGACTTGTGTGGAGGTTGGAGGACAACTGCCAGTAATCCGTTCTCCTTCAACCACCTGGGTCCCAGGGATTAACTCAGGGCATCAGTCTTGGCAGCAGATCCCTTTACCTGTCCAGCCATCTTACCAGCCCCACCTTATTTTTGAGACAGAGTCTCATTGGCTGGAGCACGCCAATCAGTCTTGGCTGCCTGGTAGACCCCCAGCCTGTCTCTGCCTCCCTAGAGCTAGAATTGCAAGTGCATCATGACTTTTTTCTGTGGGTTCTGGGGATTGAACTGAGGTTTTCCTGCTTGTCTTACAAGCTCTTCCCCAACTGAGCCATCTTCCCTAACAGTCGGGAAGGTTGCTGTTTATCTTTAGTGTCATTGGAAGGCTGCCCAGTCATAGAAGATGCCCAGTACCAAGATAGTCATGGAAACTGTGGTGAGGGTTGGAAGGATAGTTCACCAAACAAAACCTGGCTGCGGGTGGAGAGGCAAAGGTGCTGCTGCTGCCCCTGTACATGGCTAGCAAGTAAAGGGTTCAGCAGCCTGTTTTATACTTTTGTTCCTTAAGAAGTTAGGGTTCATCAACTCACCTTTATTTACCCTAAAAGCTAAACTATAAAAATAACTTTTTCTTTGAGACAGTGACTCACTGTGTAGCTCAGCATGGTCTCAAATGTGGTTCTCCTGCCTCAGTCTCCCAGGTGCTGAGATTACAGGTGTGTAGTACCATACTTGATTTTACCTTTTTCATCTTTTTTTTCTTAAATTTACCATCAGTTGATGTGCTATTTTCATTTGGAAAGTAATTTTATGGGCTGGAGAGATGGCTCAGTGGTCAAGAGCAAGCTTGTACTGCTCTCACAGAGAACCTGAGCTCAGTTCCCAGCACCCACAGAGCCACCCATAACTCCAGCTCCGTCCTGGGACTCTCATGCCCCCTTAGGCCTGAGGTCAGCTACCCTCAATAGGCACTCAATTCCCCCATGCACATAATTTTTAAAAATATATAAATAAAAGATTTTACTATGAATCAATATTTTTATATAACTAAGAAAGCCAGTGAAAATATAATTATGAATTTTGTATTTAAAAATAAAGTTTCTACCTATTTTTAGTATGGATCATAAAATCTTGAGAAATTCAAACCAAAAATGAACCATAGGTATATATTTAAGTCTATATTTAAAACAAAGTTTTTATGTTTTTTTTAAACATTTTTAATTTTTATTATGTATATAGTGTTCTGTCTGCATATATGCCTGCTTGCCAGAAGGGGGCACTAGATCTCATTACAGATGGTTGTGAACCACCATGTGGTTGCTGGGAATTGAACTCAGGACCTCAGGAAGAGCATTCAGTGCTCTTAACCTCTGAGCCATCTCTCCAGCCCCAAAGTTTTTATGTTTACATACATTTTATTAAACTAACTCATAGCTGGGCAATGATGGTGCACACACTTAATCCCAGTACTAAAGAGGCAGAGGCAGGCAATCTAAACAAACAAACACACAAATTAACACATGTGCCTAGTTATACTTTAAACAGCGGGATGTATTGAGGAGAACACAACATTTATTTGCTCATGGACAAGCTAGCAGGGAGAGTCAGTGCCTGAGCATCAGCCTACCATGCACAGTGATGTTTGTGTTGCTATGCAGAGGGCCTGCAAAGCTTTTGCAAGGACAAACCTAAATTCAAGGGCAACCTCTGACTCAGTTTATCCTTCCCTTGGCATTCAAAACTTCAGGGCAATCTGATAGCCAGAAGGAAGACGCCTTTAGGTACACTTTTTGGAGAAGTAGCTCCAAGCCCTAATAACCTCTAAAGCGCTAGTTAAGGACTGACACCCCCAGAGATCCCGCAACTCCACTCTGCCCTTTAAATATACCAAACCGTGAAATAAAGTTCTTCTGCCTTTTATCTGTAAAAAGAAAGCCCGAGAGTGTATGGGTCTCTCTGTGCATGTCATTGCTCTTCTCTCCAGGAACGCCAGGTTTTAGCTTTTACTGTGCTGGCCGTGTATATGGGGTTCAATCCTAGCACTTTCCATTCATCCCCAAAAAGACAATTAATGGAAAAATCAAATTTGCTTTTCTTCCACCTTTCTGTTTGATTGCCAGTTTGAAGGATTTTGTTTTGTTTTTTAGGTGGGATATATTTGTGTATAGATATTGTGTATTGATTTTCAGATAAAAGAGCAGATTCATACACCTTCCAGCCCCTGCGTTGAACATTATGCTGTTGTGTCCTGGAACAGGCCTGATGAGGCATGGGCATTGCAAAGTTAACTCAGTGTTGGCACATCATTCCCAACCTAGCTTTAGATGTTGATGTAAAATATTACAACTTTATGAGTCTGACTGTTTTCAGTGGGAACATATTTCACATGTGTTTAAATAATAATCAAGCCTTTTCTTCCCTTCTCCCCATGCAATGATGTCTCAAGGTAGTCAGTTTTTGTATTCAACATTTGGCTATACCCTGCTGGCAGCCATCGTAGAAAGAGCTTCGGGATATAAATATTTGGACTACATGCAGAAAATTTTCCATGACTTGGACATGTTGACAACTGTACAGGAAGAGAACGAGCCGGTGATTTACAACAGAGCGAGGTAAACTGCCACCTGCCGTGTCCAGCTGTGTCGCATCTTCACACTGCTGTCGATTTAAGACCCTGATCGTCCTTGTTTCCATTCCAACGTCGGCTTGCCACATGCTTGGAGCTTTTCTCCGTGCCTGCTTTTTATGAGTAAAATGAGGGAAATAAGTATGTTTGCGATACCTCAAGATGCTTAGTAAGTTAAGCATGATGTCGCATGCCAGCACCAGGAGGATGAGGCACAGGGATTGCTGTGAGTTCAAGACCAACCTAGGCTGCAGAGTGAGTGCCAAGCTAGAACGAGACTATCACAAAAGGAAGGAGGGCACCGAAACAATAAAGAAACAAT
Organism: Chionomys nivalis; assembly: GCF_950005125.1. Taxonomy (NCBI): domain Eukaryota; kingdom Metazoa; phylum Chordata; class Mammalia; order Rodentia; family Cricetidae; genus Chionomys; species Chionomys nivalis. The sequence continues at coordinate 66,325,545 of NC_080089.1, read as the reverse complement.
CATGATCTAAGCACCTGAGTAATTGGGTCAAAATTCTACCTATCATGTACCAAAACAATTTGGTCTTTAAACATCTTTTCTTATTTTTAAATTTACCTCTGATTTTTCATTACTTAAAATATATTTTAACTAATTCATCCTTAGAAAAAGTTAACAATAGAATAAGAAATTCACATAAACCCATCACCCAGATTCCCCAAATGTTGTAGTTATGCCATATTTATATTATCTGATTGCATGTTGGTGTTTCCTGGGCCATTTGGAAACAAACTGCAGACATGGCATTCATTATTCACAAATGCTTAAATGTGCATCTTCTAAAAATGACAACATTTGTGCAGTGGTTTAACCAAATTTTCAGACTTTATTACAGTTTTGTCCATTGTTCCAGTAAAGTCCTTTGTGACATGCGCTCACATATGCACATAGTGTCTGGTCCAAGGACTGATCCAGCATCCCACATTTCTCTTCTTGTCCTGTGTCTCTGCAGTTGCATGCTGTAAACTTGTCCCATTGTTGGTAATGGGGTTTTAGTGACTTTAGTAAAGTGTTACCAGGTTTTTTTCCTCCTCCTCCTCCTCCTCCTCCTCCTCCTCCTCCTCCTCCTCCTCCTCCTCCTCTTCCTCCTCCTCCTTCTTCTTCTTCTTTTCCTTCTCCTTCTTTTTTTCTCGAGACAGTGTTTCTCTGTGTAACAGTCCTAGATGTCCTGGAACTGGCTCTTGTAAACCAGGCTGGCCTCAAACTCACAGAGATCTGCTACCTCTGCCTCCCGAGTGCTGGGATTAAAGGCGTGCACCACCACCGCCCAGGCTTCTCTTCTATTTTGTAAAGATTCATTTATTTTATTTTATTTTATTTTATTGTGTGTGTGTGTATGTGTATGAGTGTGAAGTTGACCTAAGATTCCAGAAAAGGGCATCGTTGAATCCCTGGAATTAGGGTTGTGAGATGCAAATGGGTGCTGGGAACTAAACCCAGGTCCTCTGGAAGAGCAGCCAGTGCTCTTAAACACTGAGCCATCTCTCCAGCCCTTCTCTGCTTTCTGTATTTGTTTGTTGGAATTCTATTAGTAGAAAACTACTTTCCTCCCTTATTAGCTATGTTTTTTTCATATTACTATACATTTGTAGGTAACTTTGATCAATGAGTCATAATCTGTCATTGCCATTATATGGGTAAATGGTTATTATGTTGTATATATTTTTTGTTTGTTTTTCAAGACATTTTCTCTGTGTAGCCTTGGCTGTCTTGGAACTTGCTCTTAAACTCATAGAGACCCAACTTCCTCTGCCTCCCAAGTGCTAGGATTAAAGGCGTTCACCACCTCCCAGCATACATATGTGTGTGTATGTACATATATGTGTTTATATGTATGTATATGTATATGATTATTAGTTATGTGTATGTGTGTGTGATTGCATGAATTTATGTGAAATGTGTGTGCAGGTGTTCATAGAGGCTAGAAGAGGCCATCAGATCCCATGAAGCTAGAGTTTCAAGCAATTGTGAGCCTCCTAGTTTGGGTGCTGGTACCTGATCACATGTCTTCTGCAAGTGCAATAAGTGCAGTGCTTTTAACTGCTGAACCTTCTCTTTGGTCTCCTATATGTGTATATTTTTTATTTTTGGAAATTTGAGAGAGCTTTATTTAGCCCAAACTGGCCATAAACTCAAAATCCCCCTACTTCAAACTTCTGAGAGCTGGGATCAGAAGCATGTAATACTGTGTGCCCAATGCATATTTTTAATCAGGGTTTTATAGTTGATATTCTGTATGCTAATAGTGAACATTAAGATGTTCATGTTTGTGTGTTAATTGGGTTAGAATGAAAAAAGCTCTCCTTACTATGGGTTCAGTTTTTAAAGATTGAAAGATATTTAGTGAAGTATAACCAACTACAATTTTTAATCATAATTTTTGCTAGAAACTAGCTGGGCGGTAGTGGTGCACGCCTTTAATCCCAGCACTTGGGAAGCAGATGCAGGCAGATCTCTGTGAGTTTGAGGCCAGCCTGGTCTACAGAGGGAGTTCCAGGACAGCCAGGTTATTGCACAGAGAAACCCTGTCTTGAAAAAACAAAAACCATTTTTTTTTCCCCTAGAAACTTGGAAAGGGGGTTTTGGCAGAGAATTTTGAGGCCAGCAACTAATAAGGGTTTTCCAATTGTGGTTTCTATTTTATTACTATTTGGTGTAAGAGAAGGGTAGTGCACTGAACAATTCAACTGTGAATCTTTCCTTGCATATTTTGAATAATATGCTTCAAAGGACCTTATTGGCACTTTCAAAAGAAACAGAGAAAATGGTGGTACTTTGGGAGTTTTCAAACTTTATTTTTCTATTTCCTCATTAGTTTTATTTAATCTTACATTGTTTTGGCTCAGTTTTCATTTTAAGTTGCTACCTTATCTTAAAGGATTAAATATGCATTGCAAATCAGTTTGTGGCCTAAAAGACACAGAAGAAATTAGGTTAGCAGCAAGCAATGAATTTTAATTTTTTTAAAAAGCCCTGTGGCTCTTGCGCGCTTGAGACTGTCCGTGTTTGGGATCACATTGCCCGAGTGTTATCTGCAGGTCCTAGCATCATACTCTACTGCAACCAAAAAAGTCGGTGGAAGCTAAAGAAAGACTCTCTGATACCAAGAGCATACTTATATGAGCTTATTGTGAATGTGATCTAATATTTGAAAAAGTATCTAAGTCTGTATGTGAGGGGGAGAAGGACATTGTGTGCACTAATTGAGCTTTGCTTTTAAAATTAACTCCCCAGGCCCCCGTGTCTGTGTATGTAAGCCCATGAATGTGTATTTAGAAGCCAGGGAGTCAGCTATCCTCTCTCTCTCTCTCTCTCTCTCTCTCTCTCTCTCTCTCTCTCCCGTGAGGTAGGTTCTCCTACTGATCCTTGTCTAGACCTGTCCACCTGCCTCAGGCCCCAGCTCTGGAATTCCAGGCATGTGTGGGTGGATTCTAACTCAGGTTCTTACGCTTGTACATCATGCACTCTTACCTACTGAGCCACCTCCCTAGCCCAAGCCTGTTTCTAATCTGGAAACTGAGACTTTGTAATTGTACAGAGTGGACATCAGCTATTATTTGCTGTTTTTGTAACTTGCAAAAAATGCCCTCTTCTGGCACACAGGCAGACATGCAGGCAGAACACTGTTTACATAATAACTATATTCTTTTTAAAAAAGAATAGGAACAGCCAGGCGGTGGTGGCACATGTCTTTAATCCCAGCACTCAGAAAGGAGAGGCAGGCAGATCCCCGTGAGTCCGAGGCCAGCCTTGTCTACAAGAGCTATTTCCAGGATAAGCGCCAAAGCTACAGAAAAACCCTGTCCAAAAAAAGAAAAAAAAAGGAACTTGGTTTCTTGGTGTGGAAATCCTTAGTCAATCTCCTGCTTTATTGGGTCTCATTAGTATTTTCTGTTGGCGCAGTACTTTCAATAAAAATCTTTAGTTTTGGGGGTGGGTAGGCTCGGCGGTAGTGTGCAGACCGTATGAAACAAAGGGGAACCCTCTGGTGTCCTAAGTTGATGGACTCAAACAACGGAGTCCTCGGGACTGTTATATTTGATATTCTAGGTATGGCTTCACCTTCTGTTTGTTTCCTGGTGTATTTTAGAACTAAGCATTGTTCTTGTTTGAAGCTCCTTCATGCCTTTAGCTGACAGACTAGCAGGCTGGGTTTCAGTGTAGGATTTGAGTTTACTCTTGTTTTTCAATTTTTCCGTGAGTTTTTATTAGTAGTCTCACCATGATTCAGGACGCCTCATTACTCAAATATAGTGATAGGGGACAGAAGAGAGGCAAGGTAGAGCCAGGTCAGATCTTCCCAGGCTGAGACCCAGGATGTGGCATGTACACATGCTGCTCCCCTTGTGCAGAGCTAACATCACCCCTTTTGTGGCTTTCTTAACAGCAGGGGATGCCCCAGCAGTTCTGCCAGAGGTTCCTTGTCTGGTTCTGGCTTGGGAAGGGGCTGTCAAGAGGGGCAGTCTTATAATTCTTCCTCCTCCTCCTCCTCTTCTTTTTTTGTCCTAGAACTCACTTGATAGACCAGGCTAGCCTCAAACTCAGAGATCACCTGCTTCTGTTTCCCAAGTGCTAGGATCAAAGGCATGTGCCACCATTGTCTGGCAAGTCTTGTAGGTCTTGATCTCAGTTTTCTGTCCTCAGTCATGCTGCTGACTGCTGAAGCCGCCCCGTGAGAGCTCAGTGCAACCGTAGCAAAGATGGCCGTGCCAGGCAGGATGCATCACTTGAAATGTGAAGGCCAAGAGTTAAGTGAGGCTGCTGTTTGGAGCTGCATTCCGTGCTGCACAATGCTGTGTTTTGCTGTGCTGGGGATGGAACCCAGGGCCTCGCCCATGCTAGGCAAGAGCTTTGTCACAGAGCTACACCCCCAGATGCTTATAATACGCATTTTTAAATTTAGCTGGTTTCTAAGCCTCTCATACCAGTAAAAAAAGAAGTAATACATAAGTGCCTTGAAAACATTCAGAAGTGTTTAAAAAATGAAAATATTTTGAATTTCTAAGTTTGCAGTTATATAACGCTTCTCTTTTGCAAAATGTGGAGAATTCCAAGTAAGTGGAGGCTGTTTGTCATCTGGCTTCACTCCAATTACTCAGTTACAACTACCAGTAACTTTTGAGAATCTGTGTGTTCCATTTTAAAAGAAGAAAGTCCCTAAGAATTTAAAATAGTTCCATTTACCATTCTACTGAACCAAATTATTCTCACAAAAAGCTAATTTGTTTTCTGTCCAAAGGAATTGAGAGATTCAAGTCTAGAATCTGCCTATATGAAGTTTAGATTTCTAAATTAAAGACTGTAACTCTCTGAAATTTGCACTTGAAGGAAGCACAGATGGGGGTCCCTAATGTCCAACCTTCATAACTGTTTTCAAATGCTTTGCTGTGAAAAGGAAGTTACACAGAACTAATTGTTAGCATGGGATATTAGTGATTCAGGTTTAGAAGCTCAGAGTTTTCTCTTAGGAGATAAATACCTTAATGAGAAAACACACTTCCTTTTAATGGTTTCCAATTATGTGACTCCCTTTAGATGCATTGATTAATTTTAGTTGCTGAGCTGGCACCATGAGAATGATTGGTTTTGAGGAAGAAGCTGACATAGGAGTGGGAGGAAAGAAGGCTAAGACACAGCAGAAACTGGCCAAGTAAGGTTCCTGAAGTTAGTGTTAGACACAGGAAGACCTTATGGTGTGGGAAGTCCTTCTGTGTATGTGTTGTTTTTATTGGTTAATGAATAAAGAAACTGCCTTGGCCTGTGATAGGGCAGAGTAGAGCTGGGCAGGGAAAACTAAACTGAATGCTGGGAGAAAGAAGGCAGAGTCACGAGACGCCATGTAGCCACCAGAGGGGAAAGATGCGAGCTGCCAGCTGGAACCTTGCTGGTAGGCCACGAGCCTCATGGTAAAATATAAAATAATGGAAATGGGTTAATTCTAGATGTAAGCGCTAGCTAGCAATACACTTAAGTGATTGACAATCAGTGTTTTAAATAATATAGGTTCTATGTGATTATTTCTGGCAGCTGGGAATGAGTGAGCAACCTCTCCCAACAACCACATAGTAACATCTTCTGTTGCTAGGCATGATCATGCATGCCTATGACCCCAGTACTCAGGAGGCAATGGCAGGAGAATTGTCCTGTAGCCAGAGTATACAGTGGTGCACTCAGCTTTGCTCTATGGATTTCTGCTTTACTTGGTCAGTAGAGAAAGGAAAGTAGGGTTGTCAAGATGAGTGTATTTGATGTGGTTATAATGACTGAGACAGTGTTCTGGTGAGCCCATCGCCAGGGTGGATGAAATAATCAATGTCATAGTTAGAGCAGAAAAAGCAGGTGAAATCAGGAAGAATTCAAGGACCGAGAGCACAGGAGGGGGCCAGCGATGCAGTGATGGACAGAAGAAGGGCAGAGATGTTCCATGTTGAAGAGTTAGGGAGCTAGTGGTGGTGCCTGGAAGACGTTTTCGAGTTTCTGATGCTAGGATTCAGGCTGATGACTGCTTATGACCAGTGGAGCTGCGATGCCCTTCCAGCAGATCACTGGAGGGAGGCGGTTAGCAGACTCAGCCTGAGAGCAGCACCATAGGGATCATGAAAAGCTCTCCATGAGGGAAGTTTCATCTTTTCTTTACTTGTGGTTTCATTGCCTTGACCTCTGGAGTCTCCTCATAGAGAGTAGATCCGCTTTGTCTTCCTTAACACTTTCCCAGCCTCAGAACATACCTGGCTGTAAGAGCTCCCTCAATGTTGTTAAATACATAAGTAAACTACAGCTAGCATTTATTCCTTAGCACCCATGAGAAATATGCAATGTACTCCATACACATGATCTGGACTCTGCATGGAAGGAGTAGTAACCCCCAGATCGCAAAGTAAGATTCTAGAGTGGAGAGACAGTGTAGCATGGCAGAATGCCTGGCTTTAAATCCAGCTCTGTCAATCCCAAACCAAGCACGCATTTATAATAACACCTCTGAAGAGTCTGTTAGGACAAATAACTTTTTATCTTAATGCTTATGAAAATGACCAGACATATAGTAATAACTATATAAGTATTTGATTAATTAAAGTGATTATAGCAGTAAAGGTGAGAATTGGGATTCAAACCGAACTTTGCTGAACCTAGCCTCTCCCACAATCCCTAGGAATTACCATGTTACATCATCACACATGGCATTGGTATGCTATTTTTGTCCTAGAAATCTAGTCTTTTTGCACATCAGCCTTATTTCTAAACATCCTAATGTACATACTTCTTGTTACAAAATTCATTTGTGGCATATGATTCGACACTAAGCCCAAGGACTAGGAGTATCTACCCAATATAAATATTACGTAATGCATGGTATTAATCAGCGCACATTGTAAGTACTAAAAGTTAGATATGCTCAGTATGGGAAAACCATACAATAGGAAGATTTTTTTTCTATGCTTTAGTCATGAACTACTCAGTTATCATTGTCATTTGAATCATACTGAAAATGTATGGTTAGTTTCTAGTTGTATGTATAATTGCTATATTGAAGTACAAACTGCCTCATTTGCACATATTCCTATTTATTACGTAAAGTCAATAATAATAGACTACTAAAATTTTAATGACCATTCTTATTTTATCTTAGATTTTATGTTTACAATAAAAAGAAACGTCTTGTCAACACACCTTACGTGGATAACTCCTATAAATGGGCTGGTGGCGGATTTCTGTCTACAGTGGGTGACCTTCTGAAGTTTGGGAATGCAATGCTGTATGGTTACCAAGTCGGGCTGTTTAAGAATTCAAATGAAAATCTCTTACCTGGATATCTCAAGCCAGAAACAATGGTGATGATGTGGACCCCAGTCCCTAACACAGAGATGTCCTGGGATAAAGAGGGCAAATATGCAATGGCGTGGGGTGTTGTAGAAAAGAAGCAAACGTATGGTTCCTGCCGGAAGCAGAGGCACTACGCCTCACATACTGGAGGTGCAGTGGGGGCCAGTAGTGTCCTGTTGGTCCTTCCTGAAGAACTGGACCCAGAGGCCTTAAATAACAAGGTGCCCCCACGAGGAATAATCGTCTCTATCATATGTAACATGCAATCCGTTGGCCTCAATAGCACTGCTCTGAAGATTGCCTTGGAATTTGATAAAGACAGAGCCGACTAGTCCTAAATGGCAGGGGTCCACAGTGAGCCTTTCATTCTTTGAAATGTTGATGTTCCAAAATACGCAAAAATTTAAGAATACATTTGTAATAGAGAACAGTTAAATGTGGAGAATTATGTTCCTCTAATTGCTTAATTTTGTAACTGTCTTTTTCTTGTACAACTAGTTCTTTACACTCAGGGAAATAACAGTTGTTTCTACTTTTTGAAGAAAAGGTGTTAAATCTTGAAATAAAATATTCTGATAAAAGACAGTACTTTTTAGTTTTTAGGTTTTTTATTTTTACTTTCTTTAAGTCTTGACGTGTAGTATTGACTGGTTTTGAACTTGAATCTTTCTGCTTTACCTCCCAAGTCCCTGGCTTATAGGCATGAGCCACTACACTTAGCTGAAGTATATACTGTTTGAATGTGTAATAGAGGTCTCATGTAACAGAAGACCTTTTAATGTAACAGTGAAAACACATTCATGAGAAATACATATGTATTATATACACACACACACACACACACATATTCATGAATATATGCATAGCAGGTTAAAAGAAACATTTGTCCTCCCACCCTTCCTAAGGCCCTGGAATTGAAAAGTAATGCAGTTGGGTGGGTCTGGGCAGCCTGAAAAGAGGTTTCCGATAAGGTATGGTAGTTGTCCCAAGTGTCTATGGGACTGGAGGAAAGTTGCCAGGATGGCCTGCAGTAAGTCCTGTGGCTGATTTGGCAAAAAGCCTCAGTTTGTCACACATGGGCCTCCCAATAGGGCTGCTTGGATACTTATATCACGGTTGGGCTTAAGAGCAAGTTAAGGAGAGAGGAAGAGGGGCGAGAGAGTGAGTGGGGAATACAGCATAGCAACAACAGTTGTTCGTTACAAACCAGCCAGAATCCACCATACCCGTGAGCTTACACTGCTGTGACCAATCACCTGTCAAGAACAACAGCGGAAAATGAAGGTTTTCATTTCCAGAGTTGCCATCCATCATGGCAAGGAAGGCATGGAACAGGCAGTACAGCAGAGACAGTCCTGTACCATCACATGGGACAAACTCTGTTGGTCTAGGAATCACAGGTCGACGCCCATCTGTCGTAGGAGCCAGCTTTGACAAAACTCCTAGGCTCCAGGGTAGGGGCGTGAGGATTAGAATTATTAGGCAAAAGGAATAGAGATGTGAAAGAAAGAAGAGACAGAAACACAGAGCAGCATTGGGAGGGACATTCAGTGAATACTAAATTCACCTTGTTCATCATTATATACTTCACTCCAAAAGGGGAGGGGGACAACAGACTTGGTCAGCACGACACGAGGAATAGACCTGAGTTCTCCGACCTTTGGCCCAGGTGGAGCAGATCTACTTCAACACTCAGAATACTACTTAACCACGCCCTAGGCCAGAATCTCTCATTTGTAACCACACCTGAGCAAGCAAAAATAAGCTCAAACTCCCAGACACGGTGGAATAGGCTCACATTTTTGGGTCTCCACAGTGGACCGAACACAGGGATGAATACTGAGAATCATTAGGAGCCATTTTGAAGTTAGGCTCCGCAGATAGCTTACCACAGTGTTGACTTTGGGATATCTTGTTGGAATAGTCCCAGATGGAACATGCTGAAGATTACCTGTGTGCCAGTGCACACAGGAAGACACAAGAAAGAAGTTAGCTTTTATGTACTTTATGAGAGAACTTTTCTGTTTCTCAGTCCTATGCCTATGTCTTCACTTTTTTCTAACAGTAAATCAGTATCTGGGTTGTGTGAATTGTAGGCAGCAGTTCTTTCACACATGTCCACTTCTTCCGGACATGTAAAAGGTGGAACCCTGTGCTGAGGGTCCCCGAAGACTGCTGGCCTGCTAAGCTCATGGGTGCATCGTGTAAGCACTGTGCTCAGTAGGAGATCTTGTCTCAGAGGTGGAGAATGAACATAGAGGAAGGACATTGGACTGACTTCCGGCCTCCACAAGCACACTCACTTTTCTTACCCAATGCAGTCAGAAACAGTATTGATAAATCTTTATACCTTACAGGGTTCTGTCTCCAGAGACTGATCCTTATTCAGAAAAAAAAAAAAAAAAAAAAAAAAAAACACAATCCTGTCTTGTTTTTGTTCTTTATACTGAAACTTGTCAAGGGAGATCATTGACTACAAATGATTTATTGGTCTTGTATTAAATTGAAATTTTGTGAAAGTAAAAAAAAAAGGCACAAAAGATTTATACAAATATGCATATTTCCAATTCCCAAAATTTAAAGTATGAACATGTCAAATTTTCTTCACTTAAAATCATACAGGAGAGCCAGGAGGTGGTGGTGCACGCCTTTGATCCCAAGCATGCCAGAGGCCAAGGCAGGCCGATCTCTATGATTTCAAGGCCAGCCTGGTCTACAAGAGCTAGTTCCAGGACAGGCTCCAAAGCCACAGAAAAACCCTGTCTCAAAAAACAAAAAAAATCTAAACCAAAACCAAATCATACAGGAGAAAAACTAACACCCAAAGTCCCACTCCTTTAGACTAGCAGGGAACCATCAGGATTGGTTCATTTCCTCTCATTTCCTTGTTTGACACTTTACATATGTAGTACATAATAATTTCCTTATGTGATACATACTAATGTTTTCTATTGCATTATACAAATATACTACATGTTTTTCTACCTTCCTCAAAACTCAGGACTGTTACTGTAATCTGGTCAAGTTTATTATAAAATCCAGTTTGTTGTAAGTGCTGTGAACTATCCAATTGTGAAGTTATACTGCACTAGCCACCTTTTTTTCTAGACAGTTTCTGGGACTTGCTCTGTAGATCAGACTGGCCTTGAACTCACAGAGATCCGCCTGCCTCTGCCTCCCAAGTGCTGGGATTAAAGGCGTGCGCCACCACCGCTCCTACTCAATTTCTTGATAGATGCTTTTCTACGAGCACATTGTGGGTTGAACCATATGACATTATCAAAAGAGAAACCATTGAATATAGTTTTACATAAACCTTGTTTATATGGCAACTTAATTTTTTTAACATCTGATGGCACAATTGTTTTTGCTTTTACCTAAAACTTAAGAAGTTAAGACATTATTTTCACATGCCCTTTGATCTTTTGAAATTTCTCCAAATTTTTCACAGTCTACTTACTCAGACCAGGAAAAATTAAAGTATTTAAGAACTGACCAGGTATGAAATTACATACCTTTAATCCTAGCACTCAGGTAGGTAGAGACTGCAAATCTTTTTTAATTTGAGGCCTGCCTGGTCTACTTAGTGAGTTCCAAGACAGTCAGGACTACATAGAGAAACTCTGTCACAACAACAAAAAAATTATGAATATGCTCACCGGATAGGGAGTTAAGTAGGTAATGGAGTCTAAAATTCTAATTGGCAAAGCTAGTTAGAAGCCCACCTTTTCATATGAAAAGAGAAACGGTGGCTATAGTGCAATATAACATCACAATTTGGTAGTTCACAGCAGTTACAACAAACTGGATTTTATAAACTTGACCAGATTACAGTAACAGTCCTGAGTTTTGAGGAAGGTAGAAAACATGTAGTATATTTGTATAATGCAATAGAAAGCAATAGTATGTATCACATAAGGAAATTATGTACTACATACGTAAAGTGTCAAGGAAATGAGAGGACACACACCATAGCAAACTGTTTACTAGCCAGTTTCCTACCGTTCTGTTGGGCCGTAACCTGTGTGATTTTGTGACTCTTTCCCTCACAGGCCGAGTCACTCCTCTACCCTTTAAGCTAGGCTGACTTTCCTGCTCCTGACCTGTCAAATGTGGTAGAAGGGACCGTCCAGCTTGCCTTCACTGCCTGAGACCACTGCTGGCTTACTGAAGAACCACAAAGTCCTAGACACAAGATAGCACTAGTTGAGAGGCATGACTTATGCTGGACCCAACTCAGCTTCACTTCCAGTTAAAGCTGTGTAAGTGAAACTAGATGAGACCAGCAGAGGAAGCAGCCAACTTACATAACCATGAGAAAAACAGATCATCACTTAAGCCATTAAACTTGGGGGTGGCTTGTTTTACAGCAAGTAGTCAACACAACCGTGCTTTTATTTGCCAAGAAATGGGGACATTTGGAGGAAAGTACTTTATAATACTCATGCTAAAAAAAATATTCTAAAAACTGGCCAGTCCTCCAAAATCACATTTTGTGGGATACAACTTCAACAGTTTAGTAAACCAAGTCACATCAAAATATAAATTGGGCCTGGAAATACAGCCCAGTGATAGACGTAACATGCCTAACTTAATGTGCAAGGGCCTGAAATAATACAGCTACAAAATAATTAGATTTTCACTAGAAAATTTGACTGCAAACCAAGAACAACGTATTGCTCAAAATACAAAATGAAAAACAAAGATGGCACTATAAAACCACCCTCCATGCCTGTCGGTGGTGGCGCACGCCTTAATCCTAACACTCGGGAGGCAGAGGCAGGCGGATCTCTGAGTTCGAGGCCAGCCTGGTCTACAAGAGCTAGTTCCAGGACAGGATCCAAAACTACAGAGAAACCCTGTCTCGAAAGAACAAAAACTAAAGGCACCCCCACACACTGACTGTCGAAGCACACAGCATGAGGGGAGAGCCATGAGAACAGAACACGGACAGGGCTGAGGGTCTTCTGAGCCTGGGTCTGGGCAGCAGTGGCAGCTCCAAGTTCTGTTGCTACAGACCAATCAGCACACAAGAACTACATTCCTAAGGAAATATTTAAAAGGTAGGTTTCTAAACTAAATCTACAGGGCTATTTTTCCCCTTTCTAGAAGTACTAGGGATTCAACGAGGGCCTCATGTATCCTACGCAAGTGCTCTACCACTGAGCTACAGCCCCAGCCCGAACTCTTTGCTTTCTAAGGTGAGGTTTTGGTACACAAGAAAACAGAATGTGGTGGTGTGGCAGTAAATGAGCCAGATGGAAAAGAAATAAATTGAGAAAATTTCCTATTCTGACAATACCTTTGAAATAAATGTCAAAGAACATTTAAGCATGGAATAACAGCAACACCATGGCTTGACAGAACACTTTGCCTACACGTGTGAAAATGGAGCTATAATATCCTAAAAAGATACATTTAATAGCACTCAATGCAATTTAGAGTGGTCTGAAAGTCAAATATTTAGGGTGTGTACACTCAAAATGGGACACAAACTAGTCAAAATACTAGTTTAAAATATTTAAACCAAGATCAACATACACAGTACAACTTAAATGTATAGCATACTCGCATGTACAATAAAAGAAAAAAGCAGGGGGGTGAACTTGTCTATAATTAAAACTTTATTGAAAAACTGACACCAAAATAGGAGATCACTGTTGTATACTTTATAAAATCAAACACAGTTACATTGTCTTGGTAGAGTCACTAAACTTGATAAGGCTTTCTGTGAAAAACGCAAACTCAGGAACTTGTACAGATGTTTAGTGTTGCTTTCTTCTAAATGAACAGCCTGCAAAGGAATCAAGAGAGTGTATTAAACATCTTACTCTATCTTTGGTGTGATTTTAGTAGTAAAAAGTGCTTTTTAAGTTAAAAAAAAAAGCTTTAGGAATCAGATTAAACAAAGGAACATTAGATTTTAGGCAGAAAACTGTAGTTTCTATTATTAATATAAATGAATATATAATTTTGCTACAATAAATGTTGTACGAGTTATTCAAATTATGTCGTAGGCTCTGAGACCATAAACCCCACCCCAACAGTTCGCACTGTTTTGAAGATCTCTTGTCTTTCTCCTCAGTCCCTTTCCTCTACTCAGTCTCCCACAAAGTTAGCTCTGGTTAGAGTTCTTCTCACAGGTTACAAATCTGCCAGATGCACCTTTGACTTCATCTGTTAGCATATGCATACAAACTCCCATGATCATGGCATGAAATAAGTTTCAGCAACCTGAAAGTGCTTATTAATAACAGCAGGCAATCTGTTTGTTTGTTTTGATTTTTTGAGGCAGGATTATCTCTACTTAGCCCCGGTTGCCCTGGAACTCACTACGTGGATCAGGCTGAACTCATGAAGGCCACCTGCCTCTGCCTCCTAATTGCTAGGATTAAAGGCGTGCGCCACCTCTCCCATTCTTACACACCTTCCGTTGACTTTGGACTCTGATCTCACCCGGTCACACCAAACAGATCTTGGATTTACTGCTAGTGCATTTGTAACTCTTCCAGTGAAAATATGGAATTCACAGTTCCCCAAAATATCACAAGCAAATTTCAAGTATTATGGAATTATAAACGTGAATATATTATTATGAAAAAATATATACACAATTATTTTTATTTATTGTATTAAAGTGAAGTTAGAAAATAAATTAGATTTTTAAATTTAGTATTAAATAGATGTCCATAAAAATAAAAGGGGGGGCATTTTAATTGATACATCTGAGATATCTGTTCCTTACTTGGCAATGACAAAAACAAAACAAAAAAACCTCTTTTATGCACCAACTGTATGAGAAATAAAATGTTTTAAAATCTCATTCTGACTTATTTATTTATTTTTTAATTTATTCCAAGTTAATTACACAAGGAGAATAAGAATGTAAGACTAGATATTCTAAAGTTAGAAAACCAACTGTAGTATCAAAGGCATAAGCAGCTTACCTATCTGAACAGAGGACTCTTTAAAGAGCCCACAATAAACATTCTAAATCTTATTACCGGGTTAAAAAATGCCAAAGGCTATACCTTCTGTGAGCCTGGCTTTTCCTCCTGTGGGCTGGCACAGCACTGTTGAACAACCTACACAAAGAACCACTGTCTGAGCATGGCTGAAAACTGTAGTAATCTTGTAGCAGCCTAAAAACAAAACAAAAGGGAACAATACATTAAAAGTTTGCAAAGCAGATGAAAAGTTTTGTCTCATCATGTAAATACATGCTGCTTATACAATGAGCGATGCTTTTACACATTTCCTGTAAACCTTGGTCCCTTCTATGACAGCAGGTCACACACGGAACAAAGTATTTTTGAAGCCACTTAAGTTTTTTTTTAAGGTGAACTTTTATTAAACTTAGTGTTTCTGAAACATTAACATTTCAGAATGCAACAGACACGTCATCTTTTTCAGGTTGTCTTCGGAGTTTGGTGTTTTACACATTGAGACTGTCTCCAGTTTCACAGTCACGTTTTAAGTACTAAACAGCCACATATGGATGGATGATGGAAACCTCAGACAGCACAATTCGAGACTGGAGAATCAACATACTTTCACTGTACAGTGAAAGAAGAAAATCCATCACCTCAACGAACAGCTGGAAGACTTGAGTCTAACCTGGCTTCACCTGGCTCCCATATGTTCCTACCAAACCTTGAGTATGTTCATTTAAAATGTCCCTGCAACAATTCCGTGATCTCAATTCTATTCAACTGTAGATCTTCAGAAGCTTCCTTTAGGACAAGAAAACTTGAAAATTTACCTGGACATTTCACATCCATGAAATAAGAATTTGGGCTCTGAACCAGCCGTTTCTTCTTATGTTTTTTCTTTTCGTCTTCCAAGGAAGGGTGTAAAAGGTCTCTAGCCAGCTGAGTAAAGAAGCATATTGTTACTGCTGGAGTCAAAGCACACTGGGGGCGGATTTAACCACAGGACGAACGCAGAGCAAGAGCAACAGGCACACTCCGCAGAGGGACCACTTCCACCCATACTTTGCGTTCGCCGAGTCCTTGTCTTAGGACTTTACGGCGGTCGAGGCACTTATGATAGAGAACCCCTTCTTCGTTCGGTTGGAAAGCCAGCAAAGCTAAGTAAGAACAAGACTCTGGCTCAGGCCCTAGAGAGGAAGCAGCGCAGCCGATCAGAGCAAGGCCGGGATGACCTCAGCCCAGGGGCTCCACTCCCGATCGCCAGCACCGGGCTGCCTCGTGGCCGCCCGGGGTGGAACGACCGTTGTCAGCAGCTTCGAGGGCCGTTAGCGAGCAGAAGAGATGCCCCCGCCCGCCTTCGGCTGGAAGCGACTCCCCATCCGCGGCCCGCTCGCTCGCGCTCCGGCTAAACAGGGCCAGCCACGCCGCCCGGGCAAGTCGGGACAAGCCCGCCGCGCCCCAGCCCGCACCGCCAGCCGCGTGGATGGCCAGGAGACGCCGCGGGCTGAGCCGCCTGCCGAGGCGCCGGATGGAGAGAAAGCCGGAAAGAAAGTAACCCCGAACCCAAAGTCAAACACTTACAGGCATGGTGACGGCTCGGCCAGCACCGACGCTCCAGACCTCCGAGGTAAGGTGCTTGCTGGCGAGTGCTCAGCTACAACTTCCGGGGATAGAGGCGGCGGGGCGGAGTGGAGGGGAATGCGGGTGGGGCGGCCTCTCTAGGCTCCGGTCTCGGTGGTGCGGCTCCGGCCTCGAATGGGGGTCCAGGTCTACTGAGGGGTCTAAAGAGCTCCTGCGTTAAGCACCGCCCTGGACGCGGGCCAGGCTGGAGAGGCCACGAGGCCACAAGGCTATTGGGTCGTGGACGTTAGTCATTAGAGGGAAGTCAGACCTGAGGCGGCTCCCAGCCTGGCCTCCCTCTGTTCATTATGCTGGGCAGGGGTTGTGCATGGGGTTGGGCACAGGGAACAACAATATTCTCTAGGGTTTTTTTGTTTTTTGGATTTTGTTTGTTTGTTTGTTTTTGATTCGACTCACAACTGCCTCAAATTACAGTTCCAGGGGAATACGCAGTTCTTTTCTGGTCTCTGATGGCAGTGCATGCATATATGTGTGTGTGCGCGTGTGTGCACGCACATACAAACACAGAGTCACACAAAATTAAATTTAAAAATATACTGAGGTTGGGGATGTAGCTCAGTTAATAGAGTCATGTCTTGCATGCATGAGCACCTACACCACGAAACAGATAAATTATTATTAACTGTTAAGATCCCACTGACAGATTACACAACAGGCTCATAGCCTTGTGCATGCTCCTTCTAAGGAGTGAACCTTGAAGTTCTGCACAGGGTAGGCTTGATCTCAGCTTTGCTCTGCTCTGAAATAGTTTTTAAAGGAAACCCATTTGCTGCTGTGTTTGGTACACCAAGAGACTGTGCCCTCTGGAGATTATGCTTATTTCCTAGGGTCCATGGTTGTTATAATTCTCCTGACCTGGGCTGTCATCTGGGTAGCTGCCCCTTTAAGAAACAAGCCCGTCCACTCCCAATCTCCTCCTTTCCAACTAAGCAAGCTGATCTCGTGCCTCTTCTCCTTCTCTTTCTCTTTCCATCTTTCTTCTGAAGAGGCAGCCTCTTCTCTCTTTCCTCCTTCTTCTTTCCTCTCTTTCTCTGTCCCTTTATCTCGCTTTCTCTTTCTTTCTTCCCTCCACGACCCTTCCCAATACCCACTAAATAAACTATACCCAAACTCTCTCTGCATGATGTATCTGTCTGTCTCCCACCTGCTGTGTCCCACACATTAGCAGGGGAACCAGCCAGGGTCGCAACGTCATAAATCATAACAATGGTGAGGAAGACAAATTTGGTATCGTGAACCTGTGTGATTCAAAACAAAGAAACCCTCCAGAGAGCGGAGGAGATGACCGTCTGTCAAGGGCTTGCCTCATAAGAAGAGAGCCTGGATCCCGGCACAGAGGTGGCGGGTCCATGGGGCTCAATGACCAGTCAGTCTAGCCTTAGGAGTTCCAACCCACTAAGAGGCCTTGTCTCCACAAAACACAATGGATGGCACCTGAGAACGAAACTTGAAGTTGATATCTGGCTTACACACACACACACATACACATACTGAATATAAGCTTCATCCTAAGACTGCCCTACCGATATCTCTTATCACCTTTTATATTCTTTGAAAAAGAAGATACACATATAAAACTCAATTTGCATAAAACAGAAGAAAATTAGAATAACCTCATGAGGGGCTACCTTAGGAGAGTGCTTGCCTAGTCTATAAGAATCCCTGGGTTTGATTTCCAACACTGGAAAAAACTAGGAGTGATGGGGCATGCTTATAATCTAGCATTTAGTGAGGATCAGAAGTTTATCATCCTCAGCTACATGAGGCCCTCTCTAGAACACCAAAAATAATAATGGCAAATAAAATACAAATCAATATTAAATATTGTCATACAGATAATATGTACATTATTATAGGTGTACAGGAAAAATAATGGCCCTAAAAGTTTCAGTGTCATAATTCCCATGACCTGTAATTGCCAGACAAGTGTAGTTAAGGTCGGTGGCTGTGGTTTAAATGAGATGTCCTTCATAGTGTCTGGCATTTGAGCACTTGATCCCCAGTTGGTGGTATTATTTGAGTAGGTTAGGAGGTGTGACCTCACTGCAGAAAGTATGCCACTGAAAACCAGTTTTGAGGTGTTAAAAGATTTGCACCATTCCTAGTTTGCTCTCTGTCTCCTGCTTACTCTTAAAGATGTGACTCTTAGTTTCCTGCTCCAGTTGCTTGCCTGCCTGGTGCCACACATCAATACCATGATGGTGATGGTCTCTAATTGTTCTGGAACCATACCCAAATAAACTTTTCCTTCTTGTCTTAGTTAGGATTGCTATTGCTGTGAAGAGTCACCATGACCACAGCAACTCTTATAAAGGAAAAACATTTAACTGGGGTGCTTTACATTTTCAGTAGGTTTAGTCCATTATCATCATGTTGTGACATGGTGGTGTTCAGGCAGACATGGTACTAGTGAAGGAGCTGAGACAAGGAGGCAACAGGAAGTGGTCTGAAACACTGGGTGTGGTTGAGCATATATGAGACCTCAAAGCCCACCCCCACAGTGACACACTTCCTCCAACAAGGCCACACCTACTCCAACAAAGCCACACTTCCAAATAGAGCCACTCCTTATGAGCTTATGGGGGCCAGTTACATTCAAACTGACACACTTCTAAGTTGCCTTGGTCATGATGTTTTATTACAACAATAGAAGAGTAATTAATACAATGAATTTGTGGCGGTAGTGGAACACTCTTTACTGTAAGTATGTATTACTCTCATTGGTTAGTAAAGAGCTGACTGGCCTATAGCTGGGCAGGGGAGCCAAACTAGGAGAATGCTGGGAAGAAGAAGGGCAGAGTTAGAAGAGTTGCCAGGAGATGCAGAAGGAGCAAGACATGCTGGAGGACAGGTAAAGCCCCCTGGCAATACATAGATCAACAGAAATGGATTAATTTGAGTTGTAAGAGCTAGTTAGTAATAAGCCTGAGCTACTGGCCAAGCATTTATAATTAATATTAAGTGTCTATGTTGGCTATTTGGTGGGTGGGAAAGAAAAGTCCACTTACAGGAGGCCTTCCCATACAACAAACCAAGGAAGCAAAACAGCTTTCCCAACTTCTCAGTTTTAGCCTGGTGTGATCTGAGTTAAACTTTTAAAATACAGAATTTTATGCTCATACATTCATATTATTTTAAACCACTGTATTTATGGTGATATCTTACAGAAATAATATAGCAATGAAGACCTGGGAACCAATCTTGACTTTCCCCACCCCTAATTTTCACAATTTTACAGAGAATATTCTAATAAATAAAGTTTGCTGTGGAATAATCATTTTGTACACTGTAAAGATTTGTCACTCAAATTGGTTTAATAAAAAGCTTACAGGTTGGTAGCCAGGCAGGAAGTATAAGCAGGACAACCAAACTAGGATGCTGGGATGAAGAAGGGTAGAGTCAGAGGAGATGCTAGCAGACACAGAAGAAGCTAGGCATGTAGAAAATGAGGTAACAAGCCAGAGGGTAGATAAGAAATATATGTTAATTTAAATATTAAGAGTTAGATAGTAACAAGCCTGAGGTATTGGTCAAGCATTTGTAATTCATATTAAGTCTCTGTGTTGGTTATTTGGAAACTGGTGGGTAGGAAGAAAAAAACTGTCTACAAAAGTTTTGGTTATATCAGGATTTAAACCATCGACCTCTGGATGGCTTAGTGGGTACAGGTGCTTGTCACCAAGCTGCGTTTGATCTAGGAAACTCGTTCAGTGGATTGAGAGACCTGCCTCCCACAAGTTGTCCTCTGACCTCAACGAATGTGCAAGCAGTGTTGGTACACATGATAAATAATTAAAGTAAAAACGTGTTTTTGATTTCAGATTATGAGGTGAGAAAAAGAATTTGAGTTCTCTGCCAGGAAGTGGTGGCACACACCTTTAATTCTAGCAGTCAGGAGGTAGAGACAAGGGTATTTTTAAGTTCAAGACCAACCTGGTCTACAGGGAGAGTTCCAGGACAGCAGGGCTACACAGAGAAACCCTGTTTTGACCCCCCAAAAATAATAAGGGTTATCTAAGAGGATAGAGCTGAGAGAGAGAGGTATGGGAAGGAGGAGGAGAAGAAAAGAGGAAAAGGGAAGGAAAGGGAAGGGACAGGAGGAGAGAGGGGAGGGAGATGATGAAGTTGGTGCAGTTCAGCAATGACCAACTGCACACTAGAGAAGCAGAGAACCCAGTGGCTTCCCAGTTCAGGAAGCTGAATGCCTCAGCATCCCCAATCTGGAAACCGAAAGTCTGGAAGTTCCCTGGAGAGTACCAGATATTAAGTCTAACTTTAAAGGCTGAAGAATTTCGAGTCTGTCAGATGATGACGGCAGCATGGACGTGCTACTCAGAAGGAAAGTGGCTTATAGCCACAGTCTTCATCTGGCTTCTCTATTTTATACAAGCTGGGCCTTGTTGGAAGGTACCATTAAGGGCAGAACCCACACCCCACACCCAGTCAGTCTCCCACATGGCAGTCCTCTGTGGAAATGCCCCCACAGACAGAAAGCTACATTTCCTCAGCCCTTGCCCAGCCTTAATCTAGTCCACTAACAATATCATCCCTGTCCCTGGAACCCCAGGGTTTGACAGGCTTGAGGCTGCTCTTATTCCATTCTTGAGATGTAGACGAGGATGTGAACACGGTGTTACATCTTAGCCATGTAGGCCTTCGCACTCTGTAGACCGGCAGCATCCCAACACTTAGTAAGCTTTTGGGAATAGTCTATGGCAGTCTCTGAGATCTTCAGCATCAGAATCTGAATTTTATCATTTTCCAGTGAGGTGTGTAAACACCTCCTTCTAAGAAGCACTGACCTAGACTTGCTGCATTCTTTGCTCTGTGTGTGGTGCCAGGGTGTAACTCGGACCCTAAACATGCTAAGTACATGCTCTATGAGTTACACGGCCAGCCCCACACTGACACTTTCTGGAGTCTTTGTACTTCTCTAGTGAGAATGTCTGATTCTTGTTACTCCAGGGTCAAGAACATTTCTCCTGGGGCTGGAGAGATGGCTCAGCGGTTAAGAGCATTGCCTGCTCTGCCAAAGGTCTTGAGTTCAATTCCCAGCAACCACATGATGGCTCACAGCCATCTGTAATGAGGTCTGGTGCCCTCTTCTGGCCTTCAGGCATACACACAGACAGAATATTGTATACATAATAAATAAATAAATATTAAAAAAAAAAAGAACATTTCTCCTGATTGAAGCAAGACATCATCCATCTTCCTGTGCAAGGGGCATCTGTTTCTCATGCCAGTGAGTCATGCCCTCCTTTACCATGGGATACTCATCAACTGAACATTAGAAACATCAAAGCAGTGTCATGGGCCAATTAGTTTAGAGGGCTCTGGGGACGACCCACGTGACTGCTTTTAAACACCCATCTGAGGACTTCCATAAAGCAAAGTCCAGAAAGAACTACAGTCTACCATTGTGCACGCGAGCATGCATACACACACGCACACACACGCACGCGCACACACACACACACACACACACACACACACGCATACACTAGGCAGTGGGGGGGGGAGGAGCACGACAATAACACAGCAAGCAGGCCCTCATGGGAGATTAGTACTTTGATGTTGGACTTGCCAAACAGCAAGTAGTCCTTTTTATTTCCTTTTTAGTGATCCCTCATGAAATCCTGAGTTTACATCCTGAAAATTTACCCGCGTTTATTCTCCAAACAGTTTTTATGCCAAAACATAAACTGAGGGGGAAATTCATTAGCATTTTATTTCCTAGGTAGCCAGGCGAATGACTTTGGTCACATCCACACCTTTCCATGCCCATTTTGTCTTCCTGTCCATGCCTGCGCTGTCACATAGACTGAATTAACATCTCTTTTCAGGTAATCTCCCAGAATTACAAAGAAGGAGCAGAACATACCCTGACCCTTTGTTTAAGATGGTGTCTGTTTGTCTCAAAAGGCTAGGCGACCACCTCCTGTGTGGCAGGTGAAAATTGGCCTGAAATTCCGCTGCCATACAAAGTAGAAATATGGATCTGTATAATATGGCCCTACAATTCACTCTCTCTTGTTAGTTTTAATAAAACTTGTGCTTTTGTAGCAGAACAGATGATTACGTCTGTCTTAGGCAAAGACTTTTTCCTTTACCAAATTTACTCGTCTTTGTAATCACAGGCATCTTTTATGCAAGCTCATGTCTTAGGCACCTGGAGAGGAGATGCTTTAAACCCATCATTGACTGTTGACCTTTGTGAAGAAAAGAGGTTAAGAGAGAGAGATACCTTTGTGCTTTGTGTCTTGGAGTCATACTTTTTTGTCAGGAGAAATTATAATGTTTTATGAATAATTATGCTCCCAAAGACTATAGTCTCCTATTTAAAGGAGAGGAGGATTGCCTATGGGCCTGTATAATATGGCCCTACACAAATACAGGTCCTTGTGCTTAAGCGACAAGAACTTTACCCGCTATCATTTCAGTCCTCTAAGATGAAAATAATTTCATAAAGTGTTTCATAAAATGGAACAGTGCATAGTCCAAGTACTCAGTGTGGTAGTTTGAATGTAACTGGCCTCCATAATCTCAAAAGGAGTAACACTATTAGGAAGTATGAGTTTGTTGGAGTGGGTGTGGCCTTGCTGGATGAAACGGATCACTGTGGGGGTGGGCTTTGAGGTTTTCTATGCTTAGGGTACCACCCAGTGTCTCAGTCAACTTCCCATTGCCTGCAAGATGTAGGACTCTCAGCTACTCCTCCAGCACCGTGTCTGCCTGCATTCTGCCATGCTCCCTGCCATGATGATAATGGTCTGAACTTCTGAAACCGTAAGTTGCCACCTCAGTCAAATGTTTTCCTTTATAAGAGGTGCCGTGGTTATGGCGTCTCTTCACAGCAATAGGAACCCTAACTAAGACACTGAATAAATGCCCACTACAATCTACTGTGCTTGTTAGCATTTGGGGGGAAGACAGGATCTCTCTGCATAGCCCTGGCCATCCTAGAACTCACTATGTAGAATAAGCTGACTTCTTATTCACAGAGATCAGATTGTCTATGCCTCCTGAGTGCTGGGATGAAAGGCGTGGGCCACCACTGCCCAGCATGCTTGTTGACAATTTTTAAGAAATCATTTGGAAAACTGGTAAAATAGCTCAGCAGGTGATAGTACTTGTGACAAAAAAAAACTTAACAAGCTGAGTTTAATGTCTGGAATGTATATAAAGGTAGAAGGAGAGAAAAACTCCACACAGTTGTCCTCTGATCTCCACCTACGTGCCATGGTATATGCGTGTATATGTTTGCGTGTATGTGTGTGTGCGTGTGTGCATGAGTGTGCACATTAATATTACTAATAATAAATAAGAATAAGTTTAAAAATAAGTTTGAACTGGACCTCCCAGTGATATAGGCTCTTAGTATATATTCTAAGCTATTTGGAAGACTAAGGCCTAACTTGGCTACAGGGTGAATTCAAGGCCAGCCTGAATGACCAAAGATCCTATTGTATAACAATTTTTTTCTTTTCCAGGACTAAGTATATACTTTGTGACATAGTCCTTCTTTAGTGTGCAAGAAGTTCAATGCCAATACCAAAAAAAAAAGAAGAAACGATCTAAGTCTCCTCATCCTTATACTGTTGATGAGCTACCTCATAAGGATGAAAAGTACAACTTCTTTTCTTTAGCTCGACCTTAAGGAGTGTCATAAATATTTTCCATCTGTACAGAGAACACACAGAAATCCAGAACCTTTAATCAAAAGAAAAGAGATTGTTCTTTTAAATTCCAGTAGGTGGCGCAGGAGCTTCTTGTCCTACATTTGCGGGCCAGAAGGGAGGTCCATCATCTTTGTTTTCAGGAGCCTTCTTGGCCCAGCTTTTCTTCTGACTCAGGCATTCTTCCTGGTCTGTGATAATGGCTCTTCACATAGCTATGTAAATGATTTTCTTAAGACACAGCCAATGGCTGCCAAGAGTTTTCCTAAAGAAAGTTTTATGGTATAGAAGAGATTGACCGTGAGTCTAATTTGCTCCCAATATTTTCTCCTGAACATTCCATTCATCTGAAACTAGTTAACTAAATTAAAAGTACTTAAATTTCAAATTTATCTTACACAAAAATGCCTCTCCATGAAGCATGGGAAGCATGGGGCATAAATGTGTCAAATTATGGAGATATCTGGTTCAAACATCTAGTAGAGGCCTGTTGTTATGAATAAGGTAAGCCACGCTGTCTTTGCATGATTTCATGCAATAGCATTTAGTAAATAAGTTTGTGGCATGCAAGGTATATGTGTGCTGATCCAAAGTTTTGCTAATTTCTCTTGTATAAATATTCCCACTCTGCTGATATTGAAATACTGAAGTCTAGAAGAGGGCACCAGATCCCCTGGAACAGGAATTACTGTGATTGCGAGCCACCTGACATGGGTGCTGGGAAGCCAAACTCTGGTCCTGTGCAAGAGCAGCACTTGCTCTTAACCGATAAGGTATCCCACCAGCCCTGAGTACTGATTCTGAAGGGTGCAGGACCCTGTGGGTGGGTTGTACAGGCAGGGAATAAAGGCCTAGTCATCAAAGACACAGGCTCTATGACAGGGAATTGGAACTGAGACTCACTCTCATCATGAAAGCAGAAGCCCAGACGTCAAAACCCACATTTTTTATTAGAGCAGGACAATATACAGGGTAGCCCATGTCCCCTGAACTCCTGTAACAGGGTCCCCAGAGCCTTTAGCTAGACACAGGATTTGCCTTGAAATCTGAGACAGGGCCATACCTACAAACCAGATTCCCTTTCCTTGGCCCTGATCAATTTTTGGAGAAGCTGAAGAGGATGCGAATTATCCTGTTGGTTGATTTTTGTTTCTGAAACATATATGACTAGTGTCAGCTGGAGGTCAAATCACCCTGTAGAAAGATTCCAGACTAGATGAAACTCTGGATGTAGCTTTGCAAGGCCACCCACTTCCCTGCTTCACAAGAGAATGTTCCAGGAGATGGCTAGATGGAGAGAGATAACCAGGATAACCGTGAATTTGTTACCTCTAATTCTACCAGTAGGAATCACCTGTGTGACTGTCACTAAGAGGCCGGCATGATGAAAACACCAGGGTAGGTATCAAGCAGCAGATCCCTGACTTGGCCCCTCTCCTTGCCTGCCCACTGGCTTACCCCTGCTTGTTGAGTTTCAAGTCAAAGAGAGCTCTCAAACTGATCTGAGCTGAAAGAACTGAGTACTGGTCATGTGCCAGGGCTAAGCCCCACGGGAGGAGGAACAAAGTCCTAAGGGGCCCCTGGGAATGGAGACGCTGTGCTCTTGCCACCTTCTTTCCCTCTCAGGGCAACCTAGTTTCTCATCTCTTCTTTCTGATACTTCTTTGGTCTCTTCTCTTCATAGTCCACTTTCCTCTGCTTCCCTGTATACGTGCTGAATAAGGCCTCACCTGCTTCCTTTTATATGCTGTCCTACTTCTGAGGCCAACTGTGACTGACCAGAATTCTCTGTCCCAATTCCAAATGTGCCAGAGAGAGAATCAGACATTGTCTCAGTGTGGGTCTAGAGTGTCTGCCCCAACCATCCTGGTGGAGGGGGTTGGGGAAAGGAGACACAGACCAAATGGAACCCCACAAGGTACCACTCCTTCATAACCATTCTTGCCATTGTCTGGGGACAGAAGCTGGTGCTCCAAGTCCTCTTCAGGCTGTCTCCTTGCTGCTCTGCCTTCTTCATGAAACACATAACATTAACTGACTATAGTTTATTTCATGCATTTATTTGTTTATTTATTTTGAGATAGTGTCTCACTTTGCAGCTCTGGATGGTTTAGAACTCACTATGTAGACGAGGCTGGCCTCAATCTCATATAGATCTCTACCTCATATAGATTTCTAATAATCTAATCTCATATAGATTTCTACCTCTGCCTGTGCCAGTGGTTATAGTTTCTTATAGAAAACATTTCCTCCATAACCTCAGTTAACTGGTGTTAAATGTCTACAAAAAATGTATTCATGTAGAATAATCAAATCTGGAGATCAAACATAGAGGAAGAAACTGTTTAAATGACAGATATAGCAAGAACTCAGTTGACATGATCTATGTGTGGCCAACAATATGACTTACAACCAAGAAAATTACTATAC
Organism: Chionomys nivalis; assembly: GCF_950005125.1. Lineage (NCBI taxonomy): Eukaryota > Metazoa > Chordata > Mammalia > Rodentia > Cricetidae > Chionomys > Chionomys nivalis. Next base: position 66,299,504 of record NC_080089.1, on the reverse strand, counting down.
ATGATACACAAGTAGTTCATTTGCAAAGAGCATTTTAACACAGGGCTATTATGTGTAAATGAGAATTGATTTAATCATACATAGAGGAGCCAAATAATAAAGTCTGAAATTAGGCGTGAGAAGCAGAAAACTCAGAGGTTCTGATCCAAATGGATTCCTGCTCCAGGTTTGTAAGATAGCATCAAAGGAACTAAGGGATGGGCAGGTTGTTGAGTCTGCTTCTAGGCTCTGAGAGAAACTTTGACTCTTCCTACGATCTGTAATTAATGATGATGAAGAAGGAGTAAAGAAGAAGAGGAGGAAGAGATATTTCCTTTGCAACTGTTTTGTCCTAGATACTATGCTAAGTACTTCACATGGACTGTCTCATTATATATATTATATATACACAAATATATAATTTCTTTCTTCTTTCTTTCTTCTTTCTTTCTTTCTTCTTTCTTTCTTTCTTTCTTTCTTTCTTTCTTTCTTTCTTTCTTTCTTTCTTTCTTTCAAGATGAGGTCTTATGCAGCCCAAGCTAAGCTTAAACTTGCTATATGGTTGAGATGACTTTGAATTCCTGATCCTCCTGTCTTCATCTCCCAAGTGCTTGGATTACAGATGTACACCACAACACCTGATTTATCTAATGCTGAGGATCAAACCCAGGGTTTCATGCATTTGGCACTGGCACTCAACCAACTGGGCTCATTAAATCTTCACAACAACCCAAAGCTGTAGACAATATCATTTCTTTCCATTTTAATGCTGAGGAAACTGAGGCACAAAGGTAGTTAAATGCCATTTCCAAAGTCTCATGAATGGCAACTTGCAGAGCCAATAGACCCAAGTTTGGCTGAAGTTGAAGACTCTTGATCTCAACCAATGTAATATCTATCATATTTAAATCCTCCAACAGAATGTAGCTTCTTAGTTGACATCGGGCTTTTCTCTCATTCTCTTCTTCTCTGGGTAAGTCCTCTCTCTCTCTCTCTCTAAATATATATCTATATATGTGTGTGTGTGTGTGTGTGTGTGTGTCCTTTGAAGAATGTACAGCACTAGTGTTGGAGATTGTATAAAAATGATTAAGATCCTCTTGAGGTTTCGAAGGAGCTCCAGGTCATCCTCTAAGAAGGAGCAACCATGCCCACTATTTTAATGCAGATTCTTCCCACTGGCAAAATACCCAGGAGAAACATCTTTGGAGGAAGAAAGATTAATTTTGGCCCCTGATTTCAGAGGTACAGGTCCACGGCCAGTTGGCTCATTGCTTTTTGTTGATGTGGAGACAGAACATCAGGATGATGGGAGAGTCTGACAGAGAAAGCTGCTCACCTCACAGCAGCCAAGACGCAAAGGAGGTACGAAAGGGCTGGGGACAAGTTATAACCTTTGAAGTGTGCCCAGTGTATCATTTCCTTTTCTGTTGCTGTTCTAAAGCACAATGACCAAAAAACAACTTTTGGAAGAAAGGGCTTATTTGGCTTGTGGTTCCAGAGGAATAAGAGTCCATGTTGGCAGTCAGGCAGGGCAGCAGGAGCAGGGAGCCGAGAGTTCACCTCTGCACACAAGCAGAAAGTGCAGAGATCGCACTGGAAGAAGAGGGAGGTTTTGAACTCTCTAAGCTCACCTCCAGTGATGTACCTCCTCCAGCAAGGCTGTACCTCCTCAACCTCCCCACAGATCAAATATTCAAGTGCTCCATCCTATGGAGACATTTCTTATTTAAACTGCCACACTCAGTGACCCACTTACTCCAGCAAGGCCTCACCTCCTATCAGCCCATTTAGCTATGAACTCATCAGTGGGTGACTCCATTGATGAAGTTAGTGCTCTCACGATCCATTCACCTCTCAGTTGCATCTCCAGCTGGGGTCCAACTCACAGCACATGGGCCTCTGAAGATACTTAATATCCCAACCAACCAGAAAATCCAATAAATACGTGGAAGTTACAATTTATTGCAAATGCATATTGTTAGATGAATTTATGTGAGAGGTAGCGTTCCCATTGTGTTCAAAGGAAGGAGCAATTCCCAGTGTGACTCACCTGGAAGAGCATGACTTCTGGTAAACCAGATAGCTCTGTCCTTATGTGTTTCCTATGTGAATGAGATCCCTGAAAGTAAGACACAGGCTGTAAAGGATGGGATCCCAGAAGGCCCGATCCTTGATACATGTTCTCAATACACAATTGTCCCTGACAAAAATACTGTCAGTGTGAGCTATCAGCCAGAAAAACAAGCCAGGGAGGTAGGGACTACTGCACGGGAGATCTTTGGGGGATCACTTTCTCCACCAAATCTGATGCTTTAGATCTCCAGGATCTTTCTAGAATAGCCTGGGGTATAAAGGGATGCACACTGTTCTTTTTGGTTGTGGAAAACAGCCTATCACCTGCCACTAGCTGGTGCTGCCTGCCAAGCAGACATCTGAGACGTGCACTGGTTTCATGTTTGTGCCTCTCCATTACCATGCCCTGCTTTCTATCTGGGAAATGCACCCCTGCGAATAGGATTTGAAGGCTTAGCTGTGGCAGTCATAAGCAGGATGCACTCCAAATGTAGCCGGCTTGGGGTGAAATAGTGCTAATGCCCCTTTTCATTTATGGACAACTTTACATTACAAAGCCCATCCCAATCATCACTAATTAAACCTGCCACTCATTGCCCTCTGGAGCAGGCCTGAATTGGTCTGCTTATTTCACAGCTGACAAAGCAGACAGAAAGGCTTAGGGATTTGCTGAAGTGAAGTGGGGTTCAATCCAGGAAGCCTGGCCCCATTCCTTCTCTCATTATTTGCCTGGAAGAGGCCTTCAGAGTGCTTGCTGCTTAACTCCAAGCAGCTTAAGAAAGTCAGCTGGGAAGAGGAGCTTGGCAGGGTAGCTGTGGCAGCAGCGCAGCCCAGAGCATCAGTGTGGACCTTGAACTGTTTGGAAACAGCCACGTCATATTTCTGTGATTCTCAGGGAATTGTAAATGCATACTCCTCCAAGTTTCTCCTGTTGGAACAGGAGCAGGACAGTAGGACCCGAAGACAAAGTGATCTGCCAACTACCCACACGTTAATATCATTACTAGAACCTTTATAATTGTCTTGCTGTGTCTGTGGGGTTCACATCTGCAGATTCAACTAAGCACATATAAAATACTTGGAAAGAAACTGTACCTATACCGAACATGTACAGACTTTTTTCTTGTCGTTGTTCTTTAACAATAGAATAGAACTAAATTTACCTGTCTCTTACATGACAGTAGGCCTCAGAAGTAATATACAGATAACTAAATGTATACAAGAAACATTGACATGAAAATTCTGTTTATATGAGAGACTTGAGCATCCACAGTCTTTGGCATCTGAAAGGGATCCAGGAACTTAGTCCCCCGCAGATCCTAAGAGATGGCACTATACTAAGATACTCTGACTCAGGGGCTGGGAACAGATCAGTTGATAGAGTGCTTGGCTAATATGCACAAAGCCATGGGTTTGTTCAATTCCCAGCACCACATAAACCAGTTTATGCGTGTAATTCTAGTACTTGGAAGGTGAAGACAGGACAACTAGGAGCTCAAGGCTATCCTCAGCTACATAGGGAGTTCGAGGCCAGCCTGGACTAAGTGAGACCTCTCGTAAGTAAGTAAGTAAGTAAGTAAGTAAGTGACTAAATTGTTGAAATCAAATCTCTGGAAACAAGTTTTGATAAGCGAGTGAACACAGAGAACTACAGGCTGGAAAGATGGCTCAGCACGCAAAGCCCTTGCCTTGCAAGTGTGAGGTCCCAGGTTTGAGCTGTAGAACCTACATAAAACGCTGGACACAGTAGTGCACACTTGTGATCCTAGAGATGGAGAGATGGGAGTCAGAGACAGGCAGATCACTGGAGCTCACTGGCCAGTCAGCCTAGTCCATTTGGCAAAGGTCCAGGCCAATGAGAACCCCTGTCTCAAACAAAATGTGGAGAGCCCCTGATGCACACACAGGTGCACCAACACACATATATGCACAAACAGAAAATAGAACTTTTTAAACATCAAAAAAGAAAATATGAAAACACAACAATAGTTTAACCTCATGCCCTAATCCTTCTTTGATGACCCAGAGGACCCTCCAGAATCACATATTTCTCCGGGATTATTATGTATGCTGTCTTTGGAGAATGGTTGAAAGAGGAATCCTGTGGTAACTGGAAGATAGAACCTGATATCTATAGACTCACTTCTAAATCTGTGTGTTAAAATGTCAAATATAGAAATGAACCTGTGTATTACTGCATATATGCTGTGGGACAATGGTCTATACCCTGCCAGTTGTATTTTAAATAAACACCAATTGGCCAGTAGCCAGGCAGGAAGTATAGGTGGGACAACCAGGCAGGAAGTGGAGATGGGGCAGCAAGAATTCTGGGAAGAGGAAAGATTGAGTCTGTAGTTGTCATCCAGACAGAGAGGAAGCCAAACATAGAGCAAGCAAGATGAGACTAGATGAGACTGCCTCCCCAAAAAAGGTACTAAGCCATGTGGCTAACACAGACAAGAATTATAGGTTAATGTAAAAGTTAATTTAAAAAAGCCTGAGCTAATAGGCCAATCAGTTTATGATTAATGTAGACCTCTATGTATTTCTTTGGGACTTAATGACTGCGGGACCTGGTGGGACAGAAACCTCAGTCAACACATTTAGAAACTCTGCATTATAGGACAAATGTCTGAAATAAAGAGTATCCAAATGCCTGGCATTATCTAGAATTCATGGTTCTCCACCTCAAACAGATCAAGGACTTTGTTTTCGAGATATTTTTGATAAGGCAGTATTAGTATTGCTGTGCATCAGTACCATGATTTAAATTTGTTAATAAAACCCAAACAAAAAGACTGTCATTTCTATTCAATATAAACATTTTTATCTCTGCGTGCCTAAATGTATGTCAAGCCCCATCTTAATCATTAAAGATACAATGTGAATCTAATTCACCTTCTCAAGATATTTAAATAATTCATGTTTAATAATATTTCACTAGGCATATCAATTTTTTTTTTTTTTTTTTTTTTTTAGTTTTTCGAGACAGGGTTTCTCTGTAGCTTTGGTGCCCGTCCCGGAACTAGCTCTTGTAGACCAGGCTGGCCTCGAACTCCCAGAGATCCGCCTGCCTCTGCCAGGCATATCATTTTACAGCATTTTAAATGCCAGTATAGGAAATTAACCTGGGTATGATGGGACCCTCTGACATACCTTATAGTTCATCCAAAAGACAGGGTAACAGGCAAGAGAAAAAAAGAAGAAATATCTTAATTAAATTGACATTAGTCTTTTTCTCAAAAGCATAGCATACAAAATGCTCATTGAAGAGCCTAGTATAGGGATGACTCCTCCCTAATCATGAGGACTGAAGTTTGGCTCCCCAACACTCATGTAAATGTCAAGTAGGTTTAGTGGCTTGTCTATAACACACTGGCCAGAAAGTGGAAATGGGATCTTTACAGCAAGCTGGTTGATAGTATAGCCTACGGGTGAGCTCTGCAGTCAAGTGGAAGACCCTGCCTCTGTATGAGGGCGATTCAGGAAGCTAGACGATATCAGCCTCTGGCTTTGACACGCATGCAAAAGCATGCGCATGCACACCACAAACAAACACATGTGCATTCACAACACACCTACATACTTAAAAAAAAGAGTCAAGTCTTTTTGCACTGTTGGAATTTGGGGTAAATATGCTTCTATATTTTAGTTTAGTAGCTGGGGACCTCAGCCCCTTGGCTGACCTCTGTGTGGGTGTGCTGGTGATAGAGGTTACAGCAGGCAGCACTACCCTGGGATTCAGCAAAAACCAGAAGGCATGGGCGGGTGTTCTGAGTCTTTGGTCAGGACTCGTGCCTGTCTTCCTGACAGTTTCCTGTAAACACCATGATTCTTATCTTTGACATTAGGACTTCACAATCTGGTATCTTGGTATCTCAAATGAAGGGTTTAGATGAAAACAGTTTCTCAACCTATATTCTGTAGAACCCAGATCCCAGATGCTGAAAAAGGTGCAATGTGCCACACCCCGCTGTAGACAGTCTTCACGAACCTCAGTGGAGCAAAGACGCTGAGGGTCTGGTCTGTCAGAGCACTGTCATTGCCCCTTTTCTCAAGAGGTTTTGACCATGAAACCCTTCTCTTATCCCAGGCTAACATCCGCTGATTCACCCGGGGACTTAGGTATGCACGTTGAGCAACACTGCAATAAACTGCTGCGATCATATCTGAAGCAGAAGACCAGCTGAGACATCAGTGGTCCCCTGAGGACAGGTGACCCGCCGGGAGTCTCAGCCAGTGGCCATTCCTGGCCACTTCTACTTGTCAGTTTCCGACATCCTGTATTATGACAACTGCAACGGAAACAGAAAAGGCAGCAGGAATCGAAACCCAAAGATGAGCTCTGCGCTCGGGAATTTCTGCTTTTGGTTAAAGCCGTAGATGCTTCTCTTGTCACAGTGACTAAATGAACACCTGACCGCTGCAACTGGAAGAAGGGTCCAGTCTCTCACGCCAGGGAAGGCATGGTAGCAGGGGTGGGAGGCTGCTGATCACATTGTACCCACAGCGAGGAAGCTGAGAGATATGAACACTGGTGCTCAGCTCACTTTACCACCATTCCCCACCCCCATTTTAAATCTGAAACCCTGGTCCATGAAGTGGTGTTGCCCAAAGTAAGGATGCATTCTCCACAATTTATCCAGTCTGGAAACTTCCTTACAGACAGGCTCAGAGGTTTGCCCCCTGCATTATTATAGATCCTGTGAAGCTGACTATCCAAGTTAATTATCATCACTAAACACTGTTGGCTGAAGTGATTAATGAGTTGAAAACCTATGGTAAACATATCACTCTTCTCAGTACTAGGAATTGAACCCAGGGCTTCACATGAGCTAGGCAAGCACTCTATCACTGAGCTATACCCCTAGCCCTGGAAATATATGTTCTAATGTTGTCTAGCTTTCTACTAATGTCAGTATTACTAAACAATTATCCACAATCCAAGAAGATAATGAGAGGAAGGAAAGATGGACCAGGGAGATGGCTCAGTGGGTAAAGATGCTTGCCACAAAGCCTGATGCTTAAGTTCAGTTCTCCTCCCCCATGCTACATGACAGACACATGCTGCCCACACCCGGCTTTTAAATGAGGGCTGGGTTCCAACCTAAGGTCCCTTTCCTCCTGCTTGTGCCACGGGCACTTCAGTCTCTGAGGCATCTCTCCAACCCCAGATAGCATCTTCTTTACACCAGCTTGACAGTGCCTTGCACATCACTTCACATGATCTTTGCCTCAAAAAAAAAAAAAAAAAAAAAAACAGGGCCTGGGAGATAGCTCAGCCGATAAAGTGCTTACTGCCTAAGTATGAGGATAAAAGTTCAATCCCAGGGCTAGAGAGATGGGTCAGAGGTTAAGAACACAAGCTGTTCTTCCAGAGGTCCTGAGTTCAATTCCCAGCAGCCACATGCCACATGGTGGCTCACAACCATCTGTTGTGAGAGTCATAAGAGGGCCTGGTGACCTCTTATGGCATGCAGTCATACATGCATTAAAAACTAAAATAAAAAAAACTAAAAAAAAAAGTTCAATCCCCAGCATCCATGTAATATACTAGGCACGATAGAAATCAGATCCCTGGGACTGACTGCCCAGCTAGCTTAGATGAGTTCCAAGCCACATGGGAGACCCTGTCTCAAAAAACAAAATAGAAAGTAAATGAGGAAAACACCCAGCATCCACCCTGGTCTCTGCACTCATACATACACAGCCCACACATGACATGTGTTCCCACACATGATACAAATAACTTTAGGACTCCTTATCTTTTCATGTTGTTTCTTTTGTGACAAACAATCCAGGGATTGGTGACTGCGGAAACAACAGTGGAGCCTACCCCCAAAGTAATTAAAGAACTAAGCAATTTGCATTCTTTTTCTCCAAAACCGCTCTTGAGTAGCAGATGGCACACACAAATGTTTTGCTCTAGAGACATATGGAAACCTCTCTGTTTCATAAAAGCCTCAATGAATATTAAGCTAGTCACTGCAGAAATAAGACACGATAGGCCCCTAAACAAGCCTCATTAGGCTGTATAGCTACTTGGGTTAAGGAACATAATAAGTGGAAATCATGGTGTAGCTGGGATGTCGTTAGCAGATTTTCTACATACATGTGCTCCTATGGCTCCACAGACTCGCCCGTTTCCTCTTGTTTCTACATACATGTGCTCCTATGGCTCCACAGACTCGCCCACTCCCTCTTGTTTCTACATACATGTGCTCCTATGGCTCCACAGACTCGCCCGTTTCCTCTTGTTTCTACATACATGTGCTCCTATGGCTCCACAGACTCGCCTGTTTCCTCTTGTTTCTACATACATGTGCTCCTATGGCTCCACAGACTCGCCCGTTTCCTCTTGTTTCTACATATATGTGCTCCTATGACTCCACAGACTCGCCTGTTTCCTCTTGTTTCTACATACATGTGCTCCTATGACTCCACAGACTCGCCCACTTCCTCTTGTTTCCTTTGCAGTCTATTCAGTTGTTGCTTTCATTTTCCTGATTGTAAAGGAATTTGGCTTGATTTTTTTTTACATTAACTCTTCAGTTCTCTCTGAACAGGGAGGAAAGGAATTTCAGAAAAAGAGAGGACATTTTATCCCAGGTTCTGGAATAAATCCAACATGTTCTCTGATTACAAATCCTTGTCGTTATTTATTTAGGGGAATAAAATCTTTCCTCCCCCCCGCAGGACACCAAGTCAAAATGGAGGAAGGATTTTGATTAGATTTGACTCCAAATACAAAACAGGATGAGAGAGAGAGAGAGAGAGAGAGAGAGAGAGAGAGAGAGAGAGAGAGAGAGAGAGAGAGAGAGAGAGAGAGAAGTTTCTTCTACAGAGGCCAGAGGAGGATGTTAGACACCCTAGAGCTGAAGTTTCAGGCAGTTGCAAACTTCCCAGCATGAGTCGGGCACTGAATTTGGTCCTGTGAAAGGGTAGCAAGTGCTGTTAATGGCTGAGCCATAATTCCAGAACCAGAATTTAATTGTCCTCTTTAACCCCATAGTTCATAATCCAATCAATTGTTAGTGACCTAATAAGCCATTGCCATCTCAGAAAGTACTGGATGGAGCTCTGCACTCCTTGTAAAGAGAGAAGTACTGATAACTGAGTCATAGAGCAAATAGAACATTTCTCAGAACAAGGAACTAGGTGTGATGAGCTACTTTCCTGGCACCACAGTCTGTAACAGACCCAGAAGACCTCGGAGGCCACTTGATTCAATCAGGGTGCTTGGGCAGCCTAGGAGACCAATGTCTGTAGGTGCAGGTCTAAAGTCACCTGTTCTAAGAGCCTTAATTTAAGAACAGATGCAAAGGGATAATGTCACTTCTCTCTCCACCGCCTCTCACACACGAGGAAATGGAGGTATTAGAGGCTGTTGTGATTGTTAAGGTCACAGGGGTAGTGACAAAACTGTGATCGGAAGCCAGGCCACCTGATGACAAAGTCTCAGGGCAGCCTTGTCAGAGCCTGATAGATAGACCAGAGACCTTAGCTGCATGCTGAAGTTGGGTAGGGAAGGATACAGCTGTTCAACTGTTTGGTTAATCCTGGCATGGGCCATCCTCTGTCTCCTCAGGGAGGCCATGTTTACTTCTTCAAAGTTAGACATCAATCCTTCTGCTTAAGAGAATGACAAGTGGGAATGTTCCTGAGTTCAGCCCCATGCTTCCTCTACTTGGCAGAACCAGACACAAATGTAAATGTCCCTGTGTGACCAACTTAAACACACCGTGTTAATGTTCACTTGTGGCTTCTCTGGCCTTCTTTATATCTAACAGAATTCTGTTCATAGGGTGAGATTGACCTCACTTTTAATTCTAGTAGCTTCAGTCAGTCAACTTAGGCTCTTTGATGATTGATTATTTTAGGGAAGGGCAATCAATGACTCAAGAACTCAATGTCAGAGCATGAATTGAAACTCTTGGGGAAGAGGATTGTTTATATTCTTCTCTGTTTCAATATGGAAGTTGGGAGACCAGAAGTTTCTGGTCCTATGTTGTAACCATATTATATGCAGTTGGCCTGTTTCAGTAAGTAAGTACTTTGAAAAAGCATATGAAACCGAGAGGGAGAAACTAGGCCCAGGCATGTCGTCTGAACTGCTGGATTAAGTCGCTCTTGTCAACATATCTATATCTGATTCAAGACCTAATAATGCTCTTTTATCTACTACTTAATGCCCACCTGTTAGGGGGCACAGCTGTGCTTTGCTATTGGATCAAAGTTCATTTAAAGTTGACCCAAATAACCTTCTTAGGCTGGGGTTGAACAGGCTCCATGGTAGAACTCTTGCATGGCACACATGGAGCCCTGGATTTAATACCTAGCTCTGCAAGAAAAAAATAGGAAAAAAATTTACAAGGGACCAGCAGGATGGATCAGCAGATAAAAGGGCTTATCACGTAAGCATGACAGCCTGAGTTTGATTCCTGCAACACAGCAGAAGTAGAGAAGAGACTCCTGAAAGTTTGTCCTCTGACCTCCACCTTATTTGACACAAAATCCTATAATGTAGCAATCAATACTTACGCTAATTAAAGGAATGAACACCCCCTAACATTTTATTGTTAGAAACTTTGATATTACAGAAAAATAATTTAGTAGGGATTAGAATGGATTCCTTCTAATTCCCTCTTGGAGTAGGGAATTTTGCCCTATGCTTTAGGTATGATAAGCCATACCTCTCCTTTCTGAGACCTAGATTCTATTCAGAAAGAACCACCCAGAATATTGCAACTTGGATGCCTTCTTTATCGTAGGTGACTAAGGTTCTGCCAATTGGCCCCAAGAAAAGTTTTGCCTTCAACTGGACATTGGCCTTGGCCCTTGCCAATATTCTAGGGGCCTTTTTCATAGAGAGCCTCCCTTAATATGGCCATCAGCCCAGCACTAAGGGATGTATAAAATCCTCTCATCTCCTGGATACTGGCTTTGTTACAGGAGGCTACCTTTGAAGAGACTTGTTAGGCAAGCAGATACAATCGTTTCATGTGTCATTTCTTGAAACAGTATTTGATTTTGCTTAACATTTCTGCATCAAGTGGCATTACTGAAAATATGCCATGGTTTGGCATTAATATTTGACCAATCAAGGCAGAAGACTGAACCATCAGAACAGATGCTCAGATATGAAAACCAGACACCAGCAAATGAGAATGGGCACATTTGATGGAAACTGAAAGCCAACCAGTCAATTAAAATGGTCCCTTGACCCGCCCAGCATGTACCAGCAAGACATCTGCTGACACTGATCGCTCAGCTTTCCCCTTGTTTGCCCACTCCTCACCTCACTGAGAACAAACAGCCACCAGGGACCACAGGACGGGTTTTTCTGTGACCTCCAGGTGGCCTTGCTGAGCTGGCTTCATGATATGAGCCTAATGAATATTTGTTTGAGCAGACATTATTAACCTGGTGATTGCTCAGGAAATATCAGTGGGTGGAAGAGTACAGCTTGTCTCTCTCTGATGAGGATAATTATAGAATTATACCAGCAGAATATCACTAAACAAATGGAATGTTTTCAGATGACACGCAGGTGATAAGGGAATTGGTATTTTTAAGGCCTTATCTTTCAGTGTGATCTTGACAAACTAAAGAAAGACTATATAATCAAACTGATTTCTTAAACACAACAATGAATAGTGCAATTACAGAACAAATAACAAATGCAAAGTAGAGTATAAATAGAAAGATACTGATGAGGCTCAAAGGATGTAGTCCTTTAGCCAATAAAAAACCCAAATTCTCACTAAAAGGTTTTTTTTTTTTTTGTTTGTTTTTTTTTAAGTTAGCTGTACTGGTTGGCATGACTGACAGATGTTCGCTCATTCATTCAATAACCTACCCAAGCACCTATTGTGTATAAAGTGTCCAGCAGGGTATCTTGGGGAGACAAGAAGTTAGTGAGGTCTTTTTTCTAGAAGAGTTCCAAGACCGAAGTGAGAAGACAAGGAAGAATACAAATTATTCCATTACACAGAGAGAACTTACACCACAACTGAGTAATCGGTCAGGGAGGATAGTGACCATGAAGGACATCTCTGTAGTCCACCAGGACAGCTGTATTCAACCAGTGGCAGAGGGCCAGCACCCAAGAGTAGCTCAGGGGAAGCATCAACATGGAGGGTACAGTCTCATGGGCCCAAAGGCTACTTACCCTTAATATACCAGGCCCATGTAAGCACCTGGGTTCCTCTAGAATACAACCAAGAGGAAGAAAAATCCCCATAGTGACCAATATCTACTTTGCCAAGTAGAGGTCTCACCCTACTTGTTTAGTTTGCTTAGAAATTTAGTTTCCCTTAATAAAACATTTTTCATACTCAAATGTCATGGATCAACAAATCAAAATTCTTGGGCTGGGGAGACAGCTGAGTGGATGAAGTACATGCCATGCAAATGTGAAGACTAGAGTCCAGATCCACAGAACCCACTTACATCTGGGTGCAGCATCGGTGGCGTGCATCTGTAATCTCAGCGTGCATCCATGACAAGCGGACACGTGAGAATTCCTAGAAGTGCACATGTCAGCTAACCTGGTACATGCAGAAGGAATAACAAGACTCTACCTCAAACAAGATGGAAGACAAGGACTCCCATCTGAGGTTGTCCTCTGACCTCCACATGTACACTGTAGCATGTACTGCCCCCCAACATACACACAAACATGTGCACACACCTACACAATGTATATATACACATTTCAAAACAAATTCTTTCTGCTTTTGGTTTTTCAAGACAAGGTTTCTCTGTGCAACTCTGGCTGTCCTAGAACTCACTCTGTAGACCAGACTGACCTCAAACTCAGAGATCCACCTGCCTCTGCCTCTCGAATGCTGGGATTAAAGATGTGCGCCACCACTGCGAGGTTCAAAACAAATTCTTAACTTATACTGAAATTTTGCACAAATAATACAGTGTCTCTCAAGAATGTCAGAGTTGCTTTTGGTGGGGAGGCCTTGTCATCCAAAGAATAACTACTACAGGCGACAGCAATACCCTTGAATGTATACACATGGCAACTGTTTACCATCACGAGCAAAGCCAGCCAGAAAGTCAGCCTCACACTCACACCAGATCCTTTTGGTATTATTATCTGCTTCATTCGAAAGTCCACAAGGAAGAACTCAGACTGATGCGGTCTGGATGAGGTGCCTTCTCTGTGGCTAGAAGAGTCATGACTGTGTGTGTGTGTGTGTGTGTGTGTGTGTGTGTGTGTATTGATTCAGTCACCAGTGGGGGAAGAAGAACTTTCTAGAGTCAGGAAGAGAGACTGTTCAGGTCATGAAACACACACAGGGCAAACTCCTGAGAGCTTGTATGTATTCAGTTTTTATCTACAACACTTACAGTATAGAAGGCTTTAGCCAACATTTTCTTAATCAAGTTGAATGTGCTAGTCCATGTTCTCTAGTGATGATGGGTTTGAGAAAACGGCAAAAAGCATGGATATAACTGTTTCACTTGGATCACTATAATGTGACATTTTAGAAAAGAATATCATCAAATTGAAAAATAATGTCAACAAGGAATCTATTGCCTGCTGTACCCTGACTCTATAAATACTTAGGATGAGACATTTGAGCAAACTGCTTAGAAACAATGGTACCCAGTACTATCACCACGAATCTGGTCTCTAATATACCAGTGTACAAAATCTGAGGATTAATAATGCATAATGAAAGAAAAAATCCAATTTTTTAAAAATTTCAATATATCAAAATGCCTGAATAGTTCACCGCTGGTGTACAAACGCAGGACTAGAAAGTCCCGATATTGTACATAGTCGGCAGTAGAAAAAAGCTGAATAACTGAAAATATTACAGAATTATTATTTTTTAAAAATTCCCTTTAATGAACAAAATTCCCCTAAGGAAATTTAGGGACTTAAAATTTCTTAGCTCTCACTTCTCTTCTGGATTAGTTATTTACTGTGTAAGTATGTGCCTTTCCACAGAAAGAGAATGACAACAGCAGACATGGCTGTCAAAAGTTACTGAAACCAAAAGATATTTCCTTTAACATTTTTTATATGTATAGGCGTTTTGGCTACAGACGCACGACGCCACATGTGTGCGGTTCTCACAGGGGCCAGAAGAGGGTATTGGGTGCCTTAGGACTGAAGTTATGGATGATTGTGTCATATGGGTGATGGGGACCTAACCAGGGTCCTCTTAGAGCAGCCACCATTGTTAACCACTGAGTCATCTTTTCAGCTCCCCTGCCTCCGAAGTATTTCAATATATATGAATCCTTAAAAAGAAAGAAGAAGGTCAGTGAGGTGGCTCAGCATACAAGACTGACGACCTGAGTTTGATCCCCAAACCGAAGTAAACATGGAAGGAGAGATTCCAACTACATATTTTCCTCTGATCTCTTCACATAAGCCATGGTACATACACATACATACATAGCCCTACCTGCACATACACATATGTACACAATGCTAATAAACATGAAAAAATTAAATTAAAAAACAGGGAAATTAAGCAGATTCCAGTGGTCTCTGAAGACGTCCTTCTATTCTATGAATGAGGACCAAGGAATGGAACTGAGTCACCCACAACTGTTTAGAACCTGGGTGAAGTCAAGTTCAGAGGCATGCTCCAGAAGTCGGCTCGGGCGAAGAAGTTCAGTCTTTGCCAGAGGGAAGGGATTCTTTCCCCAAAGGGAGTTCAGTCTTTCCTCAGAACCATGACTGTGAGGGCAGTCATGTAAGGCATACTCTAGATATTAGATACTAAGTAGCAGAAGCAGCTTCTGCTCTCTGGGTACCGTGTGACCAATAAGCGTGAGTTAATGATGCTTTTCATCTTCTCTCCACATAGAAAGCAAAGGTCATTAGGGCCAACTAAATTTTCTGCAACAATAGGACCAGACATGCAACATCATTGATATTGTACATAGGGTCACAGGCATCCACATACATCCTAGAAGAGTTTGCGGACTTGTTCAATTAACGGTTCAAGTTTTTTTCCTTTTTCTTCCACTAATGATTAAGTCCACTGCCTCCTGTAACAACCTCTGCAAGAAGGTACTTCCTTGCCTCTAAGGTAAGTATTTGTCCTAGTCGTTCTCAGATAGTTTGGTGTCCAGCAGGGTCCCCTTAATTCTAGTAAAAGTTTTTGAGGAATCCAAGGAACTTTTGCCGGTGTGTGTGTGTGTGTGTGTGTGAGAATGTGTGTGTGTGTGTGTGTGTGTTGGGGCTGTGTTAGCTGTTGATATTTGACATTTTAAATTAAAATTGAAAATGAAGCAGACATGGGATGGAGATTTCTGACATGATAAAGCTGGTTTCCCTCACCTACTCCTTCCTCATGACCTGGACAGTAAACCCTTCTCTCACAGAAGCTTGATCCGGCTGGGTTTCTGCCACCCGCAGATAAAAGAGCACCGAACAATAAAGAATTAGTCTAAGGTAATAAATAATGAAGGCTTGAATTGAATACATCAAAGTACTGTTTCCTCCCTTCCTTTTGCCACCCCATTAATTGAAAGCCTCCCAAGGAGTGACAAATTTAAACACAGCTAACACCTACACTTCACAGCACCTTACCAGTTTCAAAGTGCTTTCACATTCAGTATCTAATTTTCACTACAACCCTATGAAGTAGTTTGTCTTACAGAGGAGAAAACTGAGAAGTGCCAAGCCTGTTAGACTTCACACAGCGGTGAAATGGCTTAGCCAAGACTAAATCCAAATCTTACTCTCTACATCTTCATGGCCAAAGTTCCCGTCTGTGGTGATGCTATTTTACATGACACAGAGCTGTAGCACAAGTCTTCCCACATTCTCTTTCTCGTTCTAAAAAAAAAAAAAAAAAAAAAAAATCCATCCTCCTACGGGTAGTGGGGCGCTGTCTCTGAGGTAGATCCTTTAAAATAATCATCCTATTTGGCTGTGGCCTGTCGTTCAGAGGGCATGAGTGGGGATGAACTTAACAGGGTAATATCACTCTCTTGAGATCTATCAATTAAGGGCTGTGGAAGGGGACCTAGGAACCCGGGCAGAAACTGGAGAAGCAGGATAATACTCTACAGATAATCCGCAGATTTTGAGGACCACCGCATCTCTAAGAAAGCTTCCTTGCTCCGGGATCAGGCGAGTAGATAACGCGAACTGCGGGACTCAGATTTCGAAGTCTTGGATTTGAAAGGTCCCCACGAACAAAGAAACGACAAAGTCAAGTTCCCAAGGAGAGAGAAGAAGAATTCAAAACAAAGTGTCTTTTCCCAGTATGAGAGGAAACTCCTAGTGCACCGTTCCACATCACGCAGATTTTGTTAGCCATCGGGGTTACTTGGACAGCCCGGGCCAGGCACGCCCGAGGCGCTCCCAGAGTACTACAAATCCCATAAAGCCTCGTGTCGCGGAAGATGATGACAAAACGCCGGCGGATTGGCCGGGGCAGGGCGGGGCGCGCCGGTCCCTTCCAAGGGGCGGGGCTAAGGACGGGGCGGGCCGCGGGCGGCTCGGCGGACACGCCCCCTCGCCCGAGGCCCCATCCGCGGCTCTTTCCACCGCCTCCTTGCTCTCCGCGGTCAGAGAGGGCCGGAGCGAGAAGATGGCGAAGACGTACGATTATCTGTTCAAACTGCTGCTCATCGGCGACTCCGGCGTCGGCAAAACCTGCCTCCTGTTCCGCTTCTCTGAGGACGCCTTTAACACCACCTTCATCTCCACCATCGGTGAGGGAGCGGCCGCGGCCCGGGACAGGAGCTGAGACACGGGGGGGCGGGTGCCCAGGGGCCTGGGAGAGGGCACGCGAGGGCTTGACGCCCCGGGAGGGAGACCCCGGGGGCCGCCGAGAGGGCAGTGCGAGCCGGCAGGGCGAGGGCGAGAGGGGCGGGCGGGGATGCGGGGCTGCGGGCGGAGGACGGGGAACCAGAGCGTCGGGAACCAGGGGTGTTGGAGACACGAGGGGGCTCCGGGGCGGCGGCAGAGGGGTCCCAGAGGGACAGAGTCGGGGGAACCAGGAAATTGTACGGAAAGAGAGAAGGAGGGGTAGAATGGATACGAACATGGATTAGAAAGACAGGAAAGAGGAAGGAAACGTGAAGGGGGAAATGAAAGGTTGAGGACTTAAGAGGGGCTTCAAATGAAGTCAAGGGACAGAGGATACCAGGGACGAGAGAAGTGAGACTAGGCGGTCAGAAGGGAATTGGGGGGAATGAATGAATGTTCAGGAGGCAAGGAATGAAGCGACATTGGCTGTAAAGGTGTGCGCAGAGATGCTAAGAGAAAATGCAGAAGAAAATTGTGGGTGGGAGAGGGCTCAGGAGGACCAGAAGGCAGCATGAGGCTACTTGGTGGAGAAAGTAAAGGAGAGCTGGGTGTTAGCTAGAAAGGAGAAGGGGAAGCAGCGGACATAGTGCAGGGGCTGAGCAGAGAAAAGAGAGGAAATGGAAAACGTGGGGCGCAGGACTTTCCCCAGTAACTGGGAACGCTGGTTCCCATTTCCTCTTGACTTCTTTGAATCAAGATTTTAAAAGTGACTAATGATGGGGTAAGGTCTATGGAGTGTTAAGTTCTTCTGCGTGTTAATAGGTATTAAGAGGGCTGGCGACTTTTGGGATGATGTGCTCAGAAATGTATTGTTCACCCCTTCACTCTGTTTCTTGGGAAGCAGTGTGTCTCAACTTTTTAAATTCTTGAGCTTGAGTATTTAGTAACATCCAAGACACGTGATTGAGCTCATATTCCACCTGCCTCCCTATATAGTTTTCTTTGACTCTAATTACTTTTTAGGTGAATCACAGCATTCTATATGTTTCCCAATTACTTCAAGAAAAAACATTTTCCACTCGTCCCTGGGAGCTGTCTTTCTTATATCTGTAGTTAAAGACGTTTGTGTGCAGGTAACCGGATCTTTAACTTATCAACCTGAAAAGCAAATCAAAACTTGTTTTAAGCTTTCGGGAGAATAACCTTAACATCATTCTCCTTGTTAAATAGCTGCAGTCAATTAAGTTCTCTAAGTATCAGCTGTTTGGTAGCCTGGGTGATCTTTCTAGTCTCCAGTACTAGCTTATTTAACTTTTCAAATAGTTTTCCAAGTGAGCCACAAGTAATGGGGAACTAGTGTGTTGGTAATAAGTATGGTTAAGTGGCTGGAAAGTTACCTCAGTGACTTGCTGCTCTTACAGAGGACCCAGGTTTTGTTCACAGCACCCACGTGGCACCTCACAACTGCCTGTAACTCCAATTCCATGGGATCCAACACCCTCTTCTGGCCTCTGTGGGGACCAGACATTTACATGGGCACATGTAAAAAAACACTCATATACTTGAATTAAAAAAACCAGAAGAACAAATCTGTTTAAATAGTTGTATATTCTTTTAAGTAGGTAGATTGTTTTCTTCTGATTTCTTTCGTACAGTCTGAATGGAAATCTGGGTGTTGTGATGTCTGAGCTTAAGGAAGTTTGAGTTGCAAGTTCTTGGCAGTTAGTCTTGAGTGGGACTTTTTTTTTTCTGAGGAAGCAGATTTTAAATGTCATCTTGCATCTCGCAAGTGTATTTGTAAGAGGCTTGGTGGAAGCTGGTATAGCTACCAAAGGACATTCATTTTTGGTATCAATTTCAAAACCCCAAATAACTCTGGTTCAGTGCTGATTGCATACTGCAGTACAGATGGTAAAGGACAGGCCTAACAAGTTGAATGGGGAGACCTCTGTCTGTTCTGTGAGGGATTCACTCAGGGTTTCCTCCTGCCTTGAAAGTGAGTAAAAATGGGCAAGAGAAGTAGCTCAGCAGTTGAGAGCGCTTGCTGCACTTCTAGAGGACCCAAGTTCAGTTCCCAGCACCCGCATCAGGTGGTTCACCAATACCCGTAGGCCTGTCACTTCAACTACAGAGCAACCGACGTCTCTTCTGGTCTCTGGACAGCTCCATTCACATGTGTTCATCTCAAACACAGGTGCACACAGTACACATAAACCTTTTTAAAGGAAAAAAAAAGAAAATGAATAAATTTCACTGATACAGTTTGTTAAATTCTTTGGATTCCCTCACAATAGATTTACCTCTCAGTTCATCCCCCTCCCTTCCACACTTTGCCCCACATTTCCAGTAAGGATATTTACTATACAAACGTAGTAGTTTTTTAACATAGTATTTTTTTTTAAAAAACTTACTTTTCTGGGCTAGGGATTTAACTCAATATACTGTATATACTCATATACTATACAGTATATGCTTAACATGGGTGAGACGCAGGACTTACTCCCTTAGGCCCCCCCACTATGCTTTTGTGTATGTGTATGTATAGTGTATTACACTTCACAGTCAAGGATTAGATTCTTTTCTGAGTGGATTATTTTTAGTAATTGAAATAGCAGTTATTAAAACCAGTGTCCTTCGATGGCTTAGATTAGGAGATAGATTTTCCGTGGTGAATCTCATGGGAACTCTTGGTCTTTGTACTCTCTGTGTGGCGAATGGGGTGAAAAAGAAGCTTCAAGCTGTTCTTTGGTTGCTATGGAGGAGGGGAAGATCCCATGCCTCTTACTTGGGCCCGGCGCTCCCACGGATGTGGTAGTAGACAGCCAGACACCTTCTAGAGCTGAAACTAAAATGCTTTGCAGCTGCGGCTGTGCTCGAACAGGGGGTGAAGTTCGAGGCACTCCAGTGAAAAGTCCCACCGCCCCTCGCTGACGGCAAACACATTTCTAGCAGCCGTGCCACTCCCTGCCAAACCCCAAACTGCATCTCCAGGTGATCTGAGGTGGTCGAGGTGACAGTTGGTGACCCATCATTTCCCACCATAATTTAAGTGTCCATTTGTGTAAACTCTAGAGTTTTCTATGGCTGGGCTTGTCAAGGTCTTCTTGTGATACCACCGCTGACAGACTTGATAAGCACCACACCCCAGGAGAGAGTCCTTCTGATGCCTGGGGCTTGTGTGTGTTTGACAGATAGGTCCCATGTCTGCTTTTTACTATGAAGGCATGCTTTCATTTTGTGTCTTGCCAGTGTTTTAAAAATGAGGTTCTTCCATCCTTAGGCTGTGTGGATGGGGGTTCTGGTGTCACGAAAGAGGAGACAGTCATTTTGGTTCCAGATAAAATTGTCTCATATACTTTTCATTTCCCTAAGGCTTGGGACTTTGAGTCCTTTCTGTACCTTGGCAGGGTAAAGGTAGATTTTCTTTCACGTGGCTTACTGGGAATCTTCTGCTCTATCAGTCAGGTAATACCTGCTAACCATGGAGTAAGGATGCTTTAGCCTCTTGGAATTACAGGTGTAATGCCGCAGACCAACTAACTAGCTTTCTAGTTTATATTGGAAAATTGAAAAAGTTTTGATTGACTCCTGCCCTAGATAAATATCTTTAAATATAAGACAGTAGGAAATCGTGATAGTATTTACTATATGTTATGTTTCCTGTGGGATGTGGGTGGTTTTAATATTGATCCGAAGGCACCCTGACATCTTGAAATGGCCTTGTATTGAACAAGGTGCTGGTAGAACAGAGAGAGAACGGTACTCTGCCCTGTAATGGGGCCTTCTAAACCAACTCCCTTTGCTGCCTCTCCTCCTCCCTGCCCCCTTCTTCCTGTTAAGTATTTCCTGAGTGGTTTCATTATTTAGTATAGTCATTGTTTGACATCAGAGAGAGAGTAGTAGAAATTATCTCCTTTATGCCCTGTCCCAGCTTTACGAATGCAAAACTCTACCTTCGGTAGAACTATCGGTGAAGCTTCAAATCCAAGTCTTTATCCTTTTGTCACTGCATATGAGTGTGATCCTCTCTGTAAAGACATTTTCCAGAGAGTAATTCCACTTTGTGCATTAGGTTTGTGCCTGTGTATGTGGGAAAGTAAGGTGTTTCCACTTTGATTAGCATTCTGTTAAGGGAAATAGTCCTGAGAGACTCTGTATGGGGATAACTTGGCACATAGCCTTTGCTCTTTCTTCCAGGCCTGGAGTTTCAGGTCAAGAGATCATAGTGCACCCTGTCGTTAACATTCCTTCCATGTGTGAAATAACTCATGAAATCATTTTTGTAGCCCCACACTGGTAGTTGTCAATGCTAAATGCCAGCAGAACACTTTTGGGCATTGTATTCTGTCCCATTGTATTCTTGTCTTAGGTTCATTTGCCTTGAGTCAGTTAACAACATGGGTCAAATGGGGTTCTTGTTTTGGTTTTGCTTTTACATTTTAAAGAAATTGTTAAAGATGACAGCAACGAAGACTATGCAGCAAAGACTATATGTGACCCTCCAAGTTATTTACTAACTGACTGGTTCTTTGTAGAACAAGTTTGTTGACCCTTGCTTAAAATGTAAAGCTGCTTTTGGTTGTTCTCCTTTCAAAACTTATAAAGACTTACTAACTGAAAAACAGTCTGTCATATTTACATTTTTATCCAAGATTATATCAACATCTGGCTGAGCATAAGCCAGATACATAGAAGTCAATTTTCATTTTCAGAGTTGTTTTTCTTGGTTTCAACTTCTCAAACTAAAATACCAAAGAACATGCAAGTTCAAATTGAACATTTTGTGCATAAAGCCTTATTTTGATGCCATGTTCTTTCAGAGCTCTCGGGTAGGCTTCCCTTCTCAGTGCTAGTGTTGATAGCAATGTTAGGCAGAAGTGGCACTTTGTGGTGGATGATAAAGGGTTACACTCCTCTCTGTGATGAGTGTTCCAGCCCATGAGAAAACCTGTCTAGAAATGCAGGCATGGGGAAACTGAGTGGTGGGTATGAATGTGGATCTGTCTGAAGTGTTCTTTACTAAAGAGCTTCAGCCACCCTTCTGCAGGCAGAAGTTCGGGGCGGGTTCACTGGCAACAACAGCAATGTTGTCTGTATCTACTGAAAAAAGCCAGAGGGGAATCAGTTTGGATATTGTTTTAGAGGAAAATAAGTTTAGTCTTTGAAGATGAGGAAAAATTTTGTTGATTTTTGAACTGAATCTGAAGGAAGGATGCAGCAGCAACGAGGATAATAGGAGCTGTAGGCCTGACCTGGGACAGCCCCAGGGTCTGTTCTGCCACCTGCCTGCAGCTCTCTGCTGCAGATCAGCACTCCTGTGTGTTGTAGCCGGCACCTGGAACATTTTCCAGGCAAGGGTTCTCATAGCAGGATGAGGAGAGGGTTCCAGATGAAGGAGTAGATGCTAGATAGTGAGTCAGATTGTGGAGCAAGAGATGTATATAGCTGTGGGAAGATGAAGCAAGAAAAGCAGAGTAAGATTATCAGCTTGCTCTGCCTGGGTCAGGGTGCAAGCTCCAATAAGGGCCTGAATGGGAGGTGGTAGAGGTGTGGACCTTGGCCAGCTGGGCCAAGGGAATGTATGTCTCCCAGCTGCGTCGTTATCATTGCCACGTTGGAAAATCTTGCCCTCAAGATAGGCTGAACTTTTCTTAGAAAACCACAAACGTATGGGCAGTTTAAAAGTAGCTAAACAGTGTTGTGGTGCAGGTAAAACAGACATATCTGTGGTTAGTTGAGGCTTGTGAACCACCTACTTACAAACCAGGCATGGTGGTCAAGGATGAATGGTAGTTACAGTATTTGAAAATGGATCCTTCATCAGGACTGTGTTTTCATGAATAAACCCTTAGTCACTTTCAGTTCCTAGGTAGGTGAAGCAGAATGTGGTGGCAGGGAGATGGCATGATGGATTCAGGGGTGCAGCAGGTCCCGAGTCGGATGGGTTTGCATCCTCTTCCTAAAGTGGAGGCCCAGGATGAGTAAGTCATTCTCGGGCCTTAGCGGATTCGTCAGTGATGGAGTGTGATCATCTGTACATAGTTTTCAGGGTCTGTGAGTTTCCCAAGACAAGAATCAAGTCAGAATCAGTAAATCTCCAAGGCCTATTTTATAGAAGTGTACAGTAAATGAATGGATAGATGGATGAATTGTGAAAGCAGTTACGGACTGTAGAGAAAGCATTGCATGAATTTTTGTCTTTCATAGTGTTTGACATGACTAGATTATATCTGAATTGAGATAAGTGTTTAATTTGACTTGTTAATATAGAAATGCTGTCTTCTCTAGTGTAAAATGCTGTTTACCTTCCTGTAGTCAGTTTTAGAATATAAAAGTGATTTCACTTATCTCTTGGTGTGCATAATAAGCCATTTTAACAGCCTGCTTCCAACCCCCCACTTTCATAAATACCAAACAGAAAATGAGTGAAATCACTGGGTGTGTATTAGAAGAGCCATTTCAGCTTTGTCTTTGCCCATTAGCTTCGAACAATGCAACAGATGCCTGTTAACAGTTTCATGCCCATTTTTAATTAGCAGATGGAGCTGTGTTTGTGTCTGTGTTCTGCACAGCACTTGTCTGAGTCACAGGGTACTTAGTGGATTAGGAATAGGCTGGACTTTTGGACTGAATACAATCAAATTCTATTTTAAAACATTTATTTTATATATGCTTATTATAATTATATAGAACCAATTATGTACCACTGAGATAGCCTATATCTAGAGGAAAATTAATGCATACAGTTATGTTTTCTGTCATTATTAAAGAAAGGAAATTGCTGTTTTATGCTTTCAGTGAAATTGCCATTTTGTGGCATTTCTTGAGGTAAATTCTCATGAGGTAGCTTTCTTTAAAGACTCAGTGCGTCTTTTGGCTTAGTGTGTTGAGGGGTACTCAGCACTGTGAGGGAAATGCCACTGTCAGTGGGTTGGTGTAGCTTGCTGGAAGGCTACTTTCTGTGGATATCTGAAGTTCTGTCTGAGCCCAGCAAGATGGAGGATGGTGGTGGATTCCTAACATCTGTCATGGGGAAGCGGGGTGGGGGATGGGGTGGCACCTTCCTGCACAAATGTTATTTTCTAACATGAGCAGGTAGCTATTGTTCATGCAACATGTTATGACTAAATTTCAGTATTAACAAATATAGACAGTAATTATTAGATTTATTGTATGTAATGATGTGTCATTTTTCTTTAAGAAGATTTATTTATTTTTCTTATTTGTGTGTCTGTTTGAGTATATTCACATATTCACGTGTGTGTGCAGGTGCCGGTAGAGGGTGTCACATCTTTGGAACTGGGATTGCATGTGGTTTCTATGCTCAATTTTTAAGTTAGGGGATTTTTCTTATTTTGAATTGAATGAATAGGAACCTGAAAAGGAATGGCTTCTTTGAAAAAGAAACTAATAAGATTTTGATGCTTAGCCGCTCAGGGCTTCCTTTGGGAAGCCACATGAAGTGGTAGCTTATTTTCCCAGCCGCCATGCAAGCTGCTTTCTTGCTGCCTTACTGTAGGACCTAACCCTGCTAATTAGGCTCTTTGGTATTTACCTGTTGCTGAACCTTTGGATGGTCCCCAGGAGCTCTTTTCACCCTCAGTCCAGAATTTTGTTTCTTGGCTCCCAGAGTAAATGCTAAAAAAAAGCTCTTTGTGGTATCATGATCATCAAATTTAGGTGTGTGGTTATACTAACACAGACCACAGTGGCAGCTGGCAGTTGGTGGCAGCATGGCACAATTTCAAGGTGCTTTGCAAAAGCAGAGTTAGGTGTGGAATCCCATCTCATCCTGGTAAAAGTCAACCACAGAGAGATTAGACAATACATAAAGTTCCAAAGCTTTTGACTGCCAGAGTTTGGACTGGCAGGGCTTCTCACATCATATTTAATTTTGCTGTTTTGTTGAAGAACTAGGCAATATTTATTTTAATAAATCACAGATACTTTTCCTGATATATAAAGTAGAAGGACAATCTAATTGTTCAAGTTCTGTTTTGAAATATAGGGTAAACTAATTCAAAGCTGAGTTATTTACATGTATTTTTTATAACATGATGAAATGTTTATCTGGAATAGGTGTTCTGAAGTATTCATTATCTCCATAAACACATGTAGATACATAAAGGCCAATAGAAGGGTGAAAAGCTTGCATTGTGAAATGCCAGTGGCCAGCTGTACCCTGTTTGTTTATGAATCAGGATGGGGTGGGTTGCTTTGTATGGTTTTCAACGAGGAAGTCTTTACTGTTTTCTAAAGTACTCTGATAAAATCTTTGTAACAGCTTAGAGAACAGCTCTTTATTGAGAGTTCTCTATTCCAGTTTTAAAGTGACTCAGGTTATTTTTTTCATTTCACTGGCCATTGTTAGCGCCCCACTCCTACTGTACTTGGGGAGAAGGGCTTGCCGTGGGCGAGGAAGAGACTGAAAACCATACCTTGTGCCCTTCTACCAGTTTCTTTGTTCCTTCTTCGGTGTCTTGCTTCGTGTTGGCAGCTAAAATTAACCATTGGGTGAGGATTTAGAAAACTCCTGCCTGGCAGTCTGAGAATCAATAGTGACCTTTTCTTGCTATTTCCCTTCCATATTGTTTAGAGCTGGATGGTAGAAAACGATGCTTGTCTTAGTCCCAGCAGCAGTGAGCAATGACACAGGAATGAGGCTGTTACCCAGAGTATTTGAGTTGGTGCATTTCCTATTATGTTTACTTACATTATTTTAAAATATTATAACCCTACAGTATGAAGCTTTTATGGAAAATTTTAAGTAGTTAATTTCCTATATGTAAAATTTCATTGTAAATTAAAACATAAAACCTGTATATAGATTATCTTTAAAGATGTTTCCATATCTTGGTCTCTCAGTCTTTAACCTTGATAAATACCATTACATTGTAAATTTAGGTTGTGCTATCCTTTAATTTACCACATTTTTTTTGTTTAAATGGTCTCTTAGTTTCTGTAAACACAACCTGTAGTATTGTGCAAAACAATGGCTATGCACTTCCTTCCAGGTACAGGCATTTTTCCTAAGTGTAAAATGGAAGGGCAACCCCCCAAAATGATGATCGAGTTTTGCTATGAAGTACAGGGTAAACTTCTTAAAGATTTATTTAAGTTATTTTTTGTTTATGTGTGCCTGTGTGAGTTTTATAAGCACATGTGTTCAGATGCCTGAGGAGGTCAGAGAGTGTCAGATCCCCTGGAACTGGAATTGCAAACTGGGAACTTGCAGAGAACTGAAACTAGGTCCTCCGAAAGAGCAGTACATGCTTTTAACCATGGAGCCATCTCTCTCGTCTCCTCAACTGCTTAAATATTGAACTGTTAGTTTATTTCTTATGTTTATCTGAAAGAGATATTGCGAAATACTCATCTCCTTAAATGCACACAAAAGCACACAAACACATCCACTAGGAGAGAATGATGACTGCCTGTACTGTTGTTTGTGGATTGCTTGTGAATTCAGTCTTCCGCCCATTATTGCACAAGCTCCTCTCAAGGACCTTAGGCTGGCTGCTTCCTCAACAGTAAAGACTGTGAGCTTCCCTGTCTTCAGAGTCCCCCAGCAGCAGCGTTTGCCAGTCTGTTAAATCATTGTCTATAAAGAAGAATAGATTTCCCTTTTTATTCTCCACTAATGATTATGCTTTCTTCTCACCAGTGGGCACTAGTGTTTGACACGTTAGAAGTCAGGGTAAGGAAGTAGTAGCCTTGTGTTGCTCTTGTAGACTAGCTAAAGATTTGTAGCACTGAAGAGATTGTCCGGTGTTGTTTAATCCTGTCATGAGCACTGGCTCTCTGATTTCATGTCTCCTTTCTCTCGCACCTCATTTGCCTTCAATTCTCTTGCTTTAAAAAGGAACTAATAGTTTTAGTGTACAAATCTGGATGTGGTTAACATATTGTGAAAGAAAAAAATGAAGGGGTTAAATTCAGATATCTGGGCTCCAAGGACTTTTGGGTTTTATAAAGCGATAGCTGGAGCCAGGTGGTGGTGATGGCAAACGCCTTTAATTCCAGCACTCAGGAGACAGAGGCAGGTGGAACTCTGTGAGTTCAAGGCCAGCCTGGTCTACAAGAGCTAGTTCGGGACAGGCTGCAAAGCTACAGAGAAACCCTGTCTCGAAAAACCCAGTAACTAGTCAACTACTCAGTTCAAACATAGCATTTTCTTTGTTCTATCAACATTTGTATGTGGG